>NC_064614.1:853687149-853995983 GCF_023898315.1 Schistocerca nitens
CAGGTGGTTGTTGTTGATGTTGTCCCATAGGGGCGTCGAAGTCACCACCCCCTTCTCCATACACCCCACCATACATGGCGGGGCTTGCCGTCACCGATAGTAATGTCAGGTGTTAATATGCCTAACAGAAAACCGTACCAAACGAAAGCTGTTACGCGCATGCACTAGTAGGTAAACACAAGTGTCACACGGAAGAGCGACCGCGTAGCACGTCTTAACACTTCCGCGTCTGCAAGCGAACTGCATCAGAAATTTCTCAGAGCAGTACGAGGCTTTGCAGAGGACGTTTTACGGAAATCTGAATTCTTTGTCCATCTCAGTTAGACAGCGGTCTTTACCTGTGCTCTCTGTTTACAAGGAACATCCTTTCGACTCCGGGCGACATTCAGTGTCGATTGCTGATAAGTGGCGACCCACTTCACCACGGTCTCACTAATTCGTCAGGTGCACACACAACGACGCAAGCGGCGCTGCTATTCCATTACTGCAATGCTGCTTCTGATGATGGCAAGCCTCGCATGTCTTTCCTTGTAAACAGTAAGGTTTACACACTTTTTTGAGTGACAATCCAAATACTGTGTTGGCAATTCTGGTATTTAGAGATGTGAAGTTGTCATATTCTACACTGCAAATCACATGTTCCAAGAACGTATTATCCATTGTCGATATCCAAGGCAGCGAACACTACAACCCCGCTTACGTATCATCATCCACTCATCCATGAGAGCTGTTCACGCATAGACTGTCATTGTCAAATTTTACTATAACACTAAACTACACTGAAGGGGTAAAGAAAGTGGTACACTTTCCTAATATCGCATAGTGACACCACGACCACGCAGAAGTGCCGTAACATGACGTGGCATGCACTCGGCTAATGTCTGAAGTAGTACTGGAAGGAAATGACACCATGAATCCTGCAGGGTTGTACATAAATCATTAAAAGTACGAGGGCTCGATATCTCTTCTGAACAGTACGTTGCAAGGCATCCCAGATATGCTCAATAATATTCATGTCTGAGGAGTTTGGTAGCCATCGGAAGTTTTTAAACTGAGAAGAGTGTCCCTGGAGCCACTCTGTAGCAATTCTGGATGTATGAAGTGACGCATTGTCCTGCTGGAATTGACCAAGTCCGTCGGAATGCACAATGGACATGAATGGATGCAGATGATCAGACAGGATGCTTGCCTACGTGTCACCTGTCAGAGTCGTATATACACGTACAGGGGTCCTATATCGCTCCAGCTGCACACGCCTCACACCATTACAGAGCCTCCACCAGCTTAAACAATCCCCTGCTATCATGCTGGGTCCATGGATTCAAGAGGTTGTCTCCATACCCGTGCACGTCCATCCGCTCAATACAATTTGGAACGAGATTCGTCCGACCAGGCAACATGTTTCGAGTCATCAACAGGCCAAAGTCGATGTTGACGGGCCCAGGCTACACTTAAAACTTTGTGTCGTGCAGTCATCAAGGGTACACGAATAGGCTTTCGGTGCCGAAAGCCCACGTCGATGAAGTTTCGTTGAATAGTTCGAATGCTGACACTTGTTGATGGCCCATTATTGACGTCTGCAGCATTTCGCAGATGGGTTCTACTTCTGTCACGTGGAATAATTCTCTTCAGTCGGCGTTGGTCCCGTTCTTGCAGGATCTATATCCGTCCGCAGCAATGTCGGAGATTTGATGTTTCACCGGATTCCTGATATTCACGGTACACTCGTGAAATGGTCGTACGGGAAAATCCTCACTTCATTGCTACATCGGAGATGCTGTGTCCCATCGCTCGTGCGCCGCCTGTAACACCACGTTCAAACTCACTTAAGCATTGATAACCTGCCATTGTAGCAGCAGTAACCTATCTAACAATCTAACAGCTGCGTCAGAAAATTGTTGTCTTACATAGGCGTTGCCGATCTCAGCGTCGTATTCCGCCTCCTTACGTGTCTCTGTAGTTTTCTTTCTTCGCTTCCCTGTATATGCAGTAAGATATACAAAAGCACTGAACTTAGTACAGACTTCAATTTAAGATGGTTTTAATACTTTCTGCGATTAAATCCGGCAGATCATTCAAAGAAAATTGTTTCGTGTGTAAAATCTACCAATGACGAGACACAATAAACATCTTAACTGTGTGATAGCAATGGTAACTTAACCAATTACAGTCCCACTAAAGCAAAATTACTAAATATAGTTTTCCACAATTCCCACACCGAAGAAGATGCTCTAAATATTCCAGGATTTGAGTGATGCCGCACGTGGCATGCACTCCAAATCAAGTATTCGTGTGGCCTGCAGTTCTCGGCCGAATTTTATAACACATTCGTAATAACGTAGCAACAGCCAAATCTATAAACATCAGCTAACGTTAAGAGCTTCTTAACAGTGTAGTTTTTCTACAGACTATCAGTAACAAATAAAACTGGAGTGCTTAATTTTAACTGACGTTTGTGAATTCAGCAGTGTGTAAGTGAAGTGGATGGCTTACCTCAGAGGCAGAGGGATAAGTAGCGAAGCCACTGCAGGGTTAAAGGGTGTAAGGGGGCAGGGATATTTACCTTCCACTGATGAGCTCAAGCAACATGGAATCATGAATATGCATTACAGAGAGGGTCATCTTCAAATGTGGTATACATTTCTATAAAGAAAAATACAATTCAATTAAGTCTGTTGTAATACGACACAATCAGTAGAAGGAAAACGGCAATCAAAACATTTAGAAAATATTTATGATCGTGCTGCATGTTGCATAATCCATTTAAATATAAGTACAGTTACTGTTATTAATCAATTAATCATCTGCTCACACAACACAGCACCACTTGGTCAAGCAATTACAGTGTCACAACTTTGCAGTGTCTGAAGGTGGGAGCATTCTGAAACAGAGAACAGTCGTCATGGAGTGTTCCAGGTGGTGCCGACACCTAGTGATCAGTATTTGGAGGGCTACAGCCTACTTGTCGTTCTCTTACTATTGCTAGTCTATTGATATCTTCTAACATACTAATTTATAAATGATATCTATCAGTAATACGATCGGTAGATCTGCAGCCCACGATGCCGCGCCACAGTGTCAGTGTTGGCTTTCGAACAAAAAAGTTTGATCGTCGCTGCTTTAATGTATGCGGACGAAATAGTTCCACTTTTAGTAATCATCTACAACGATTCGCTCGACGAAGGATCCGTACATAAAGATTGCAAAGTGGCGCAGGTCATGCTAATACACAAGAAAGGAAATAAATGTAATTCACTGAACCATACACCCATGTCACTGGCATGTGCTCTGAGGTGCCAGAGTCATGAGTTAACTCCTAATATCTCGTCAGACCTTTTCCCGGCAAGTCGTAGTGGCATAGACTTAATATGTCGTTGCAGAAACAGCGAGCCATGCTGCCTCTATAGTCGTCCACAATTTCTCAAGTGTTGCCAGTGCAGAATTTTCTGCATGAATTCACCTCTCGAATTATGTCCCATAAATGTTCTATGGGATTCTTGTCAGGCGATCTTGGTGGCCAAATCATTCGCTCGAATTACCTAAAATCTTCTTCAGACCAATCGCGAACAATTGTGGCCCGGTGACAAGGCACCAAATTTCTCGCACTATCTTAACGTCCCTAATTGATTTCTACTGTTATTTCATGCAATGTTGCTTGTCTGTTAGTACTGACTATGCAAAAGCAGCTGCTCCCGGTCATTAAGTGAAGGCCGCCCGCCACTGCGTTGTTCGTGGTGAGACTTAATACTTCAGATTTGATATTCTCAGCGCACTCTTGACACTGCGGATACCGGAATATTGAATTCCCTAACGATATACGAAATGGAATGTCCCATGCGTCTAGCTCCAACTACCATTCCGCTTTCGCAATCCCGTTGTGCTGCCAAAATCATGTCGGAAACCTTCTCACATGCCGCTCCGCCGGTGTACTGCTCCTTTATGCATTGTGCATGCTATACTACCGCCCTCGTATATACGTGCGTATTGCCATCCCAACACTTCTGTCACGTAATTGACGTTTACGGATGCCACCGTCATGGTGTTGGAATGTTAATAGCCAGTGGTTGAGGTCTATAAGGAATACGTTTTACAGTTTAAGTGTGTTGATCACAGATACATGCTGGTCACCTTTTTACTTTATGTTAGGAAACACATTTTTACCTGACTTGCTTGAAGATGAATTTCTGCCAAGTATATTCGCTATGGATGTTTTCTTTCAAACGCATAATGAGACTTGTGTACGAGTGTGGAGCAAGGATTGTTACACCCCTGCAGATGCCTACCAGTTTCGTTGAAACTTAATAGATCTTCCGACACATTTCTGAATATGCGATCAAGGTGACCAAAATTCTGATTCGCTATAACGGAAATTAAATCTTGATATTGAAGAGTAATGTACAAAATTAATACATCGAAAAGTAGAATTAATAATTATATCAGCAAGTGTAGGTTCTCTGGGTGTAGCTACTTGCAAAAATTCACGTAAGTATCGGATAGTTGTTTTGAAAATCCGTCCGGACCAAAATGATGCAAATTTTCACTGGCGTCATTTGGCCGGCAAGGGTAGAAGAGTAGTTTCGGATTCGCCACTTGGAAAAATGACTTGATGGTATCCCACAAGTACCTCCATGTGAAGGAATTTAATAAAAACGGTTTATCCTTCGATTGCGAAGTTTTTGTCGACCAGTTTAACTGATTCTCGTAAATTTAGACTGCAGCTTAAGTCTCTCAAGTGTTTCAGACTTTCATTTTCATCCCATTAAGTTAGGAACTGTTGACGTACTGCAATCATGCATAACCGAGATAATGAAACAGATACGTGAGATTATATCAGATAGATTATACAATGTAAGACAGAGATTTAGGAACCAGGTTTTAAATTGTAGGACATTTCCAGGGGCAGATGTGGACTCTGTCCACAATCTATTGCTTATGAACTGTAGATTAAAACTGAAGAAATTGCAAAAGGTTGGGAATTTAAGAAGATGGGACCTGGATAAACTGAGTAAACCAGAGGTTGTACAGAGTTTCAGGGACAGCATAAGGGAACAATTGACAAGAATGGGGGAAAGAAATACAGTAGAAGAAGAATGGGTAGCTTTGAGGGATGAAGTAGTGAAGGCAGCAGGGGATCAAGTAGGTAAAAAGACGAGGGATAGTAGAAATCCTTGGGTAACAGAAGAAATATTGAACTTAATTGATCAAAGGAGAAAATATAAAAATGCAGTAAATGAAGCAGGCAAAAAGGAATACAAACGTCTCAAAAATGAGATCGACAGGAAGTGCAAAATGGCTAAGCAGGGATGGTTAGAAGACAAATGTAAGGATGTAGAGGGTTATCTCACTAGGGGTTAGATAGATACTGCCTACAGGAAAATTAAAGAGACCTTTGAAGAGAAGAGAATCACTTGTATGAACATCAAGAGCTCAGATGGAAACATAGTTCTAAGCAAACAAGGGAAAGCGGAAAGGTGGAAGGAGTATATAGAGGGTCTATACAAGGGCGATGTACTTGAGGACAATATTATGGAAATGGAAGAGGATGTAGATGAAGATGAAATGGGAGATACGATACTGCGTGAAGAGTTTGACAGAGCACTGAAAGACCTGAGTCGAAACAAGGCCCCCGGAGTAGACAACATTCCATTGGAACTACTGACGGCCTTGGGAGAGCCAGTCCTGACAAAACTCTACCATCTGGTGAGAAAGATGTATGAGACAGGCGAAATACCCTCAGACTTCAAGAAGAATATAATAATTCCAATCCCAAAGAAAGCAGGTGTTGACAGATGTGAAAATTACCGAACTATCAGTATAATAAGTCACAGCTGCAAAATACTAACGCGAATTATTTACAGACGAATGGAAAAACTGGTAGAAGCCGACCTTGGGAAGATCAGTTTGGATTCCGTAGAAATGTTGGAACACGTGAGGCAATACTCACCCTACAACGTATCTTAGATAACAGATTAAGGAAAGGCAAACCTATGTTTCTAGCATTTGTAGACTTAGAGAAAGCTTTTGAAAATGTTTAGTGGAAAACTCTCTTTCAAATTCTGAAGGTGGCAGGGGTAAAATACAGGGAGCGAAAGAATATTTACAATTTGTACAGAAACCAGATGGCAGTTATAAGAGTCGAGGGGCATGAATGGGAAGCAGTGGTTGGGAAGTGAGTGAGACAGGGTTGTAGCCTCTCCCCGATGTTATTCAATCTGTATATTGAGCAAGAATTAAAGGAAACAAAATAAAAATGTGGAGTAGGTATTAAAATCCAGGGAGAAGTAATAAAAACTTTGAGGTTCGCCGATGACATTGTAATTCTGTCAGAGACAGCAAAGGACTTGGAAGAGCAGTTGAACGGAATGGACAGTGTCTTGAAAGGAGAGTATAAGATGAACACCAACAAAAGCAAAACGAGGATAATGAATGTAGTAGAAATAAGTCGGGTGATGCTGAGAGAATTAGATTAGGAAATGAGACACTTAAAGTAGTAAAGGAGTTTTGCTATTTGGGGAGCAAAATAACTGATGATGGTCGAAGTAGAGAGGATATAAAATGTAGACTGGCAATGGGAAGGAAATCGTTTCTGAAGAAGAGAAATTTGTTAACATCGAGTATAGATTTAAGTGTCAGGAAGTCGTTTCTGAAAGTATTTGTATGGAGTGTTGCCATGTATGGAAGTGAAACATGGACAATAAATAGTTTGGACAAGAAGGGATTAGAAGCTTTCGAAATGTAGTGCTACAGACGAATGTTGAAGATTAGGTGGGTAGATCACGTAACTAATGAGGAGGTATTGAATAGGATTGGGAAGAAGAGGAGTTTGTGGCACAACTTGACTAGAAGAAGGGATCGGTTGGTAGGACATGTCCTGAGTCATCAAGGGATCACAAATTTAGCATTGGAGGGCAGCGTGGAGGGTAAAAATCGTAGAGGGAGACCAAGAGATGAGTACACTAAGCAGATTCAGAAGGATGTAGGTCGCAGTAGGCACTGGGTGATGAAGGAGCTTGCACAGGATAGATTAGCATGGAGAGCTGCATCATACGTCTCAGGACTGAAGATCACAACAACAACAACATGAGAAAATTAGATAATCCAACGAAATAAAGATTAAGTTGTAATTGATATGGGCACTTCGTGAACACGAAAGCATTTTTTCAAAAGTATTTGGTCGTGGCTAGAATAAAACATGTGAAGTACAAAAGTAATTGCCAAAAGTAAGAATGAGTAGTAATCGTCAGGCAAATGTTGGCTGGATTCATCCGCCTAAACTGAAGTGTTTTTCCTTCTTTGTGTGCATTGGACCCTTTCCCCTTGAATAATGTAAATTGTGTCTTCAGCCTATGTAATAAGTGTTAGTGTCTGTTATACGCACGCGAGAGTCTCTGTGTGTGTATGTAAGTGTGTGTGTGTGTGTGTGTGTGTGTGTGTGTGTGTGTAGTGCCATGTTTATGTTGTATTCTCTGTACCGGCACGATGCCTACTCTTCTAGAATAGAACCAAGAGGACCCAGGCTTTACGTCCCCATCGACATTGTCGCGAGCCCGCGCTGTATGTGATGCTGGAGAGCCTGGGAATTTAACAAGGATATTGACGCAAAGTGTCAACGGAGAAATAACTCAGCCAACCGGTTACAAATACTTTTTAATACATTGACCTAGGATTCGACGCCTATAAGGATGTCTTCATCAGAATGAAATTTTAACAACAGTATAAAATATGTAGAAAAATAAATTTGACAGAGGCATTAACAAACATGACAATATCATAACATAAAGGTTATTTACGTAAAGTTACATTGCGAGCAGGCAATAGTCAAAATTACGAGCAGATACGCTCAAGTCAAAAATTAAAAATGGAAAATGTTCCACAGTTCGGGTCGTATACCTTGTAATGAATAACATAAAACTGATCGGCCCAGAGGTTTACATTGCTGCCACGGAAACAGGAAACAAGTTGATCCGCCGATCGGGCGCAGACATTGACATATGCCAGTTACAGACATTACAACAGAAATAATCTAATTAAACAACGATTAATTACAAAAAGAAAAATTCAAAGGATGAGATATTAATGAATTTTTGAAAGCACAAAGTAGTCAAGTAAATGATGCCAACTGCGAGCCATCTATTAGGCTTTAAAGAAATGACCATTGGATATAGTACATGATACTGTAGAGTATTTACACAAACAGCTGCACAGTCCAAAAGAATATCTGCATGAAGGAAACTTTAGTAGTGTGTGAGTTTTCAAGAAAAGATGTTTCGGAACTAGAGGCAGGAAAACATAATGAAAAATAAAGGAAGAAAAATTTTACAAGTAGTGCATTAAAGCCATTGAAAAAATTTTTGTTAGTAACTATAACTCTTCGTTGAGGATGAGGTAATCGTTCTTAGGAATATGCTTGAAAATCTCCGGATCTTGGAATACGTCGAGGCTGTGGTATTTCTTTTGTCTATGTAAAATGAAAAATTCTTCAACAGTTTTCGGTTCGTCACTGGAAATTAACAGATGATAGCAAAAGTGGAATTATGTACATTAGTGCATCTTTTCCCTAATTAATGTTTTTATACGTTGCACTGAAAGGTCTCCCAGTTCGTCCCGTATAATAAACAGGACACGTATCGCAAGTGATTTTATAAACTCCTGAACTTTGTATAGGAGCAACTGCGGCCATGAGATTGTGAACTAGATTTTTCTGTACGTTATTGTTAGTAGAAAAGTAACTTTGTATCCATATTTTACAATCGTAAGACTACAGATTCTGTAGTAAATATGGCCTAAAAAGGGAATCGAAAAAACCTTTTTTATGCTCGTTACTGTGAGAAACAGTCCTGATGCCTAAAGCAGTCACTTTAGCGTCAGTTTTAACTCTGAAAATATTTACAACTAACGAAACCGTTATTGACTGCAATAGTTTTTATTAAATTCATCTCTTCATTAAGCTTGTCTGGTGGCAAAGGTACAGAAACCGCACGATTAATGGTCGAATGGAAAAATGATTTTCTTTTATGGAAATGAGGATGCACTGAAATAATGGACACAATCTGATCTGTATTAGTGGCTTTTCGTAAAATATCGAAGGAAAGTCCGTCGTTGTCTATGGGAATACTAAGGTCCAAGTAATGTTGACGACCATTATTATTTTCTAATTCGCAAGTGAAGCTGATTTTCTCATGAAGACTATGAAAAATTCCAAACAGCTGCGCATTACTTTACCAGGAACCTCTGGCCCTATCAGTCTGATGTTGTTCATTACAAAGCGTACGTACCAAACGCTGGAACATTTTTAATTTTTGACTTGAGCACCTCTGCTCATAATTTTGACTTCTGCCTGCTCGCAATGTAACTTTACGTAAGTAACCTTTATGTTGCGACATTTTCGTCTTTGTTGATGTGTCTGTAAAACTTATTTTTCCATGTATGTTATAGGGTTGTTAAAATTTCATAGTGATGCAAACATCCATAGAGGCTTCGAAATCTACTTTAATGTACTAAAAATTACTTGCAACCGTTTGGCTGACTTATTTCTCCGTTCAAGCTTATATACGGTTACAGAGAGATAGCCATGTTCCAAACTGTAGGACGCGAAGTTTGGTGATAAGGAATTTTGCATCATCTTGCCTTCTTCTCGTGTCGGCTAAATGTTGTTCTGTACGTTAGTCGAAAGATTTGTTTGATGCAACTCATAGTGGAACAGCTCACAAACAATCTACAGGGTACTGTACGACATAATTTTGAAATTCCTATCAAAAACTATCTTACCATGGAGTTAGCGTAACAAAATCGTATAAATTTATCCCCTGCAAAACAATGAACATAAAACCATATTAAAACAAAGCAAACCAATTTTGCACAATGCTTTTCATATAAATGTAATTTAAGTGAGTACAAATATTTGTAACGCCGATCCGCAATGTCGATTCACTAGCAACGCAGTACTTTAACAGCAAATGAAACGTAGCACTGTAACCGACCAAACATAAACATATTCCACTTTGCATCCCAGTCAGCACAATCCCATTGTATTCATATGTTCCCAATCACGCTGTACGGATTATAATTAATTAGAACAATGCCGTCTACGTAAGTGCAAAAAAATTCAAATGCGTGTGAAATCTTATAGGACTTAACTGCTAAGGTCATCACTCGCTAAGCTTACACACTACTTAACCTAAATTAACCTAAGGACAAACACACACACCCATGCTCGAGGGAGGACTCGAACCTCCGCAGGGATCCACCGCACAGTCCGTGACTGCAGCTCCTACGTAAGTGCAATGCAGCGGTAAAAAATGTAGTGTAATCCTAAAATACAAGTTGGCGTATACAATGCAACATAATTTCTTTTATACAGTGTGTTTGCTTTAGACTGAGACAACTAAATATCACGAAAACAACATAGCGTACGAAGAAAAATATTCAAGGTGAAAGTTAATATTGGTGAAGGAGTCATCTGTGTGCGCTGTAACTGGCTACCTCCTAACCACCTCTACTGCGTGGGTGGAGGCAGCTTTGTATTTTCAAATGAAAACCCCCTATTTCCTTGCATAGTCTCATTCTACTCCAAAAAATACGTATGGTCTACTCAAACCATTGCTTTTTTACTCAAACCATTTCTTTCCATTCGTGGCAGATAACACTGGTCAACACTCATTTTCTTGCCAAGGATATTTGAGTGGCTTTAGGAGGGGTTAGTGGTGCTGAGGACGAATATAGCAACCATTTATGCAGTTTGGCTCTAGTTTTTGAGATAACGCATGATTTATTCAAAAAATTAGAAAAAATTGCTAATACTGAACTCGAGCGCTACAAACTACAATGAAAATAGAAAATAATCTTTATAAATAGCTTCTATGAAAACCTGATAGGCATTTGTCCACGTATAAAACATAATTGAAAAGTTTCTCTATAAGTATATCATTTTCCGTCCATGACGAACCGCTTCCTGCACGCTTTCCTTTTATAGGTCTCATCAGAACAGTCACGTTGCAGATTCCAGCAATAATCTGCCATCATATGCCTGTCCCATCTTCCTTTATATCTTTCCTCTGTTCCTTTCATATCTTGATGGAACCGCTCTCCTTGTTCCTCACTGAAATCACCTAGATTACGAGGAAATCGATCCAAGTGGCTGTGAAGGAAGTGCAATTTTATGCTCGTGTTAGCTCCTAAGTTTTGAAAGTTAGTGAGCATGTTTTTGACCAGTTCCTCGTAATTGGGAGCTTTATGATTGCCCAAAAAACATTTTACAACAGCGACAAAACTGTTCCAGGCCGATGCTTCAGTGACAGTCATGACACTTGTAAAATTGGTATCGTTGATGAGCCTGCGAATTTGAGGACCATCAAATATTCCTGCCTTAAGTTTTTCACTACTGAGTCCAGGGAACGTATTGCAGATGTATGTGAAGCAATTACCATTTCTGTCTAAAGCTTTGGTGAATTGCTTCATTAGTCCTAACTTAATATGTAATGGTGGAAGAACAATCTTGTCCCTACTAACCAGAGGTTCATTAATGATGTTTGCTTCACCAACAGCCATATGTTCCCTTGGAGGCCATGTTTTCTGCTTCCAATGTTCGTGCTCTGCCCTACTATCCCACATGCAGATAAAACATGGGTGCTTTGTGTATCCACTTTGCTGTCTAAGCAAGAAGTTCACCATTTTCAAATCAACACAAATCAACCACTGGTGCTGCATATACTGAATTTTCTGCAGAACCATCTTGATGTTAGCATATGCTTCACAAAGTTTTGTTGAGTGGGCAATTGGAATAGATGCGTAACGATTGCCATTGTGTAGGAGAACACATTTTAAACTTCTAGTGGAACTGTCTATGAAGAGACGCCAGTCCTCTGGTCTATATTCCGGCAGCCCCAATTCAAGTAAAAGTCCAGGTATATTGCTGCAATACACTATAACCTCTTCTTGGTTGAAGTATGGAAGAAGGTTTTCTTCTCTCGTCCGGTAAGCTGTTATTTTAACACTTGGATGAAGACAGTTCTTTTCCTTAAGCCTGGATGCTAAGAGTTCTGATGCTTGCTTTGAAAGATTGAGTTCTCGTATCAAGTCACTGAGCTCCTTCTGGTCGAACTGCTGGGGTTGTGTCTCACGTCCTTCGTATTCCGAACCACTACTTGTACATTCCTCGCCGTGCACATCGTCATCTGATGATGTTAGCGTGGGTAATGTTGTGAAGGTTGGTACAGGAACATCGTTGCTGTGCACCACCGGTCTTCTTGCTGACTCCAAATCGGGATATTCCCACTTTCGTTTTTTGAACCTATTAAAACCTTTCACATTAACAATGCAAAAATAGCAATCATCTGTATGGTTCTTCTGCTCTCGCCATACCATAGGCACTCCGAAGTTTAAGCTTTTCCTTTTTCGTTTTGTCCACTGCCGTAAGCACTCCACACAGCATTTACAAACTTTATGGGGTGCCCACGCCTTGTCTTGATCTCCAAGTTTAATTCCGAAATATGCCAGATACGCTTCCTTCACAAAAGGAGTGATATTCTTCCTGTTCTTTTGAAGAACGTATTCACCACAAATGTAGCAGAACTCATCTGGATGGTTCACGCAAAGACGGCGTGAAGAACTCATGTTTTCCTAAAACAAAATTGCACAAATACTACATATTATGCAGAACTTTCTTGTATTTGCATGTCAATCACATCCAACAAACATCATTAATTGTTTTGTGTGAAATGAATACTCACCTCTTATTTGCTACGTCACGATGAAAAGGTTCTATCTCCTTGAAGCTGCACTGCACATGTGTGTGACTTTCGACCATCGCCATTTTTCTTGTTTACACTGAACGCTACCTATCGGCTGTTGCGGGGATTACCTCGGCCAACAAATGAATGTCGAGTAGCGCCGAATTTAAATCTGCACAACCCTCAATATCTTCAACACACGCACCGCACAACAGGACTGAACACATGCTGACAGTGTGATGTTTGCATGATGTAATCCTCAACCACACAGATGCACTCCCTGAGCACAATTGTTTAATAAAGATAGTACAATATCACTAATTAAAAAACAGGTAGCAAATACATTACACCATATATGGACCCTGCAGTCGATATTATCCACATGAAACTCTCATTTCCACAAATAACCTATATCTCAAAAACCAGAGCCAATTTGGAAAAAGTACAAATATACTCGGAATGAGTATCATAACAATATCCCATTTTCGTTCAAACTTCCATGGCAACGAAAAAAAAATTTTATTTTGTAGAGCTGTGTAATTGACATATATCAAGCGTACCTGATTTCACAAATTAAGAAACTACGCATGTGATTCTTCATTTCATTTACGATGTTAGACGTAAACATTTGCGTTCTTACGATTCGTATTTATCTTTGAAATTTACTTTAGTGTTGCACATTTGATTGTACAGTATAATATGGTTAGCCTTTCACTATCTGCTTAGAAATTACATTTAGCTTGATCCGTAAACAAGGACGTGGATGTAATAGTTTCCTGTTCCCATCGGGATGCTTGATACCGGTGAGTACCCAGCCTCCCACCATTGGGGTGCTTGATTTCGGAGAGTCCCCTTGTCTCTTACCACGGGGATGCTTGATTTTGGTGAGCGTGTGTGTGTTTACACGCTATGTATACGTCCATGTCATGTGCGCCTTTCACTATCCCTTCATGGAGTTTTTACCTTACTGCAGTGCTTGTCAAGCTTTTATTCCACCGGTAGCCGCGCATCGACCAGCGCGAGGGCTCCGGCGGTTGGATGAAAGCACACTCCGAAATCATTCATCCTGACAGCAGGCTTCGAGGACGGCCACCTAAATCAAGCATTTCGACGGATTGGGGACCAGCGACAATCAAACCCGTATGGAACAGAAAACTGTGTTACCATGCAAGTAGCTGGTTTGCCAGGAATTTCAAAGTCTAGCCATATTATCTGCACTGTGCAATCACATTTGCAACACTCTAGTAACGATTGAACACCAACACCCTCCGTTAGGACACAAAGGTTTGCATTTTACATCATAAATGGACTATAGAACCAAATGTGTCTGTTCTTAATTGCAAAAAAAGGCATACTTCCTATTTGTCGATTACAGCACAACCCACCAGGAACTGGAGTCAATGGTTTGAGTAAACCGTAAGTATTTTTTGGCTCATAATTCTAATATGCAAAAGAAATGGGGAATTACCATTTGAAAATTCAAAGCTGATCGCTACCACGCAGGAGGGATGGTTAGGAGTCAGCCAGTTGTATCACAGACAGATGTCCCCTTTACCAATATTAACTTTTCATATTGGGATAAAATAATAACAAAAGTGTTTAGTATTTATGTGTAATGCTGATTATCAATCGCTTTAATACAGTTATTAAACAGAGTAGTATAATGGTAACTAAACAGATAAGTCACAAATTTGGAGTGTTACTGCCCGCTATATGGCCAACTATGCAGTCACTTTGCGGCGACTTTTGACTTCCATTACGATGACGCCGTAGCTCTCTAATTTGCACAGCATGCCGCGATTGGCGTTACCTGTACTTCCGAGCAAATTTACAAGTCATATGAGACGAAATATTTCAATATTTTGTAATTTCAAATTTAAGACAGGTTGTCACTTATATTCCGGTGAGAATACGGGGTGAACATTAATAAAACCGACAATCTGCAGGGACAGGTTCCTATCAGGAAATGTACGAAAAAAGGTACTACGAACAAATGTAATGAAATATAGGTTGCGTGTGCAATGGCAAC
Organism: Schistocerca nitens; assembly: GCF_023898315.1. Lineage (NCBI taxonomy): Eukaryota > Metazoa > Arthropoda > Insecta > Orthoptera > Acrididae > Schistocerca > Schistocerca nitens. Next base: position 853,701,907 of record NC_064614.1, read on the forward strand.
AAATCGTCCCGGAGCACAGTTCACAGTGCATAGCACCCACGTCACAACATAAGTTTAGGGTGGCATCCACGGGATTGCAGGTGATAGGGATAGTAGTGGTTGTCACACAGCATACACATAATCGTAATTTGGCTTACGCCATGTTGGCGGTCCACTTGTCTGGAGCTTGTACGATGTTCGTCTAAGTATCTTGCAGAGCCCGATCCTCCAAATGTGATGTACACTCTGTTGCCGCCTCGCTGCACGTTCGCCTACCTCAGAGGACCCTGTATCACACAAACGCACAAAAAGGGCTTGCAATATTGTGTAATGTGGTTGGTGTCTGAAGCGTACATCTTCTGTAATAGCCGTGCTGCCTCTCGACAGCTTCCATGTGCTTGACAGTAGACAAACACCATCTCGGCTTGTTCCCGACATGAATATCAGATTATTCTGCTGATTTCAGTAAGCTGCGTCAATCACACAGCATGCAGCGCAGGAGGAGCACACGGCACTTGGTTCAGAGGAAATGTCATTCATCAGCGGCATCCATCATGGCACCGATGGATTCCCGGACACATCTTCGTGGGACCCTTTTTCTCCATTTCCAATCATGAATCCGTCCGAGTAGTTTGTCGGTTTTATTAATGTTCATTCTGTACCCATAGTCCCTCTTTGGGTCCTAGTAGTGCTCCGCAACCTCTTCACAAGGAAACCTGAATGTCTGTCCTAGGTAAAGGCGTTTCCACACTAAACCAGCTAATAACTCTACACAAATCTAATTCGTAGCATTCGTGCTTATGCGCCTATACTGATACGATGGCGTCACAGTCAAAGGAAACACTGCGCGACAAATGCATAGCGAAATGATCTGTCCGTTGTGAGCTCAGCCATTGTTTACGCTTCATTAGTCTCTTATTATTCGACCATAATATTATTGCACCTGGGAGTCAAGACACCTTGGTCGGCTTTATCGTGAGTCTTTACCGTGATACACGCTGAACCGCTTAATATTTTATGTACAGTTGTCCTGAAAGCGTTCATAATGCGTTGCGTTTTCCTTAGTCACCACTATACTTGCTTACTGTAACGTCATAGTAGGTTTCCAATAACGGCCATACAAGGCCAAGTGCAATAATATCGTGGTCTGGTAGCATTTATTAGCCACTCAAATCTGACGGTATTTTGATACAGCCGGCCGCGGTGGTCTAGCGGTTCTAGGCGCTCAGTCAGGAACCGCGCGACTGCTACGGTCGCAGGTTCGAATCCTGCCTCGGGCATGGATGTGTGTGATGTCCTTAGGTTAGTTAGGTTTAAGTAGTTCTAAGTTCTAGGGGACTTACGACCACAGATGTTGAGTCCCATAGTGCTCAGAGCCATTTGAACCATTTGAACCATTTTGATACACAAGAAAGTTCGTCCGACGAGAGAATATGCGTTTTCGTGTTAAAAATTAGACTTATGTATTTACATAAACGACCAACAGATGCCACCACAATCTGTCACTAGCTCATATGCACAGTCAGTATGGCAAAAAAAGCTCGGAAAAAATATCCACGTGCAGAGCATAAAATAACAAATTACCTGCGATTGTCTCCTCTCTGTAAGCTCTTTATCTCTGCATAACTAGATCCACTTCAATCTGCTTACATTAATCAAATTTTGGTTTCCTTCTCCGTTGGTTATCCCTCAAACTTCCTTCTACTGTCAAATTCACTATCCTTGACGCCCCGAAAAGTGTGCTGTCACCCGATCCTTTCTTTTAATAAAACTGTGCAATAAAGTTATTTTCTCCTAGTTCATCCCTTAATCAAATGGTTCAAATGGCTCTGAGCACTATGGGACTCAACATCCGAGGTCATCAGTCCCCTAGAACTTAGAACGACTTAAACCTAACTAACCTAAGCGCAACACACCCATCCATGCCCGAGGCAGGACTCGAAACTGCGACCGTAGCGGTGGCGCATTTCCAAACTGTAGCGCCTAGAACCGCTCGGGCATCCGTTAATAGATCTACCATCATTTTTCTATACTTCTATTCTTCAACATTGGTCATCAATACCACTGTTTGAAGGAACTCTTGAGCGTGCCGCATACTTCATACGACGGAAAAAAAAAACGAAGCACAACGGGAGAGTTATCCAAATCGGACGGAATGTGATAGATGTGATGTACTTTCAGATACAAATAATGATTAAAATTTGAGAAAAATTGGACGATTTATTCCAGAGAAGAAGCTTCACAAATTGGGAAAATTAATAGTGCATTGGTCCACATCCGTGCAAGAAGTAATTCATCTTGACATTGACTGATACATTCATTGGAATACCGCCTGAAGAATATCGTGCAGTTAGCTCGTCACAATCACGAGCTGGTTAGAGGGCTCTTCCCACAACGCTCTAAGCATTCACAATTGGGGAGAGATTCGGCATCCTTGCTTGCGAAGGTAGGGCTTGACAAGCCAAAGACATGCAGCAAAAACTCTCAACGGTTTTGATGATATAATGCGCCACTTGAACAGAGTTTGGCACGACATCCCTGAGGAGGACATCCAACAGCTCTATCAAACAGTTTGAAGCTGAATAACTGCTTGCATAAGGGCCAGAGGTGTACCAACGCATTTTGATTTCTCAATTTGTGAAACTTTTTCTTTTGAATAAATCATCCAGTGTTTCTTAACATGTAATCATTTATTTGTCTGTACAAGCACACTACTGGCCATTAAAATTGCTACAACAAGAAGAAATGCAGATGATAAACGGGTATTCATTGGACAAATATATTAAACTACAGCTGACATGTGATTATATTTTCACTCAAATTCGGTGCATAGATCCTGAGAAATCAGTACCCAGAACAACCACCTCTGGCCGTAATAACGGCCTTGATACGCCTGGGCATTGAGTCAAACAGAGCTTGGATGGCGTGTACAGGTACAAATGCCCATGCAGCTTCAACACGATACCACAGTTCATCAAGAGTAGTGACTGGCGTATTGTGACGAGCCAGTTGCTCGGCCACCATTGACCAGACGTTTTCAATTGGTGAGAGATCTGGAGAATGTGCTGGCCAGGGCAGCAGTCGAACATTTTCTGTATCCAGAAAGGCCCGTACAGGACCTGCAACATGCGGTCGTGCATTATCCTGCTGAAATGTAGGGTTTCGCAGGGATCGAATGAAGGGTAGAGCCACGGGTCGTAACACATCTGAAATGTAACGTCCACTGTTGAAAGTGCCGTCAATGCGAACAAGAGGTGACCGAGACGTGTAACCAATGGCATCCCATACCATCACGCCGGGTGATACGCCAGTATGGCGATGACGAATACACGCTTCCGATGTGCGTTCACCGTGATGTCGCCAAATACGGATGTGACCATCATGATGCTGTAAACAGAACCTGGATTCATCCGAAAAAATGACTTTTTGCCATTCGTGCACCAGGTTGGTCGTTGAGTATACCATCGCAGGCGCTCCTGTCTGTGATGCTGCGTCAAGGGTAACCGCAGCCATGGTCTCCGAGCTGATAGTCCCTGCTGTTGCAAACGTCGTCGAACTGTTCGTGCAGATGATTGTTGTCCCGCAAACGTCGCCATCTGTTGACTCAGGGATCGAGACGTGGCTGCACGATCCGTTACAGTCATGCGGATAAGATGCCTGTTATTTCGCCTGCTAGTGATACGAGGCCGTTGGGATTCAGCACGGCGTTCCGTATTACCCTCCTGAACCCACCGATTCCATATTCTGCTAACAGTCATTGGATCTCGACCAAGGTGAGCAGCAATGTCGCGATACGATAAACCGCAATAGCGATAGGCTACAATCTGACCTTTATCAAAGTCGGAAACGTGATGGTACGCATTTCTCTTCCTTACACGAGGCATCACAACAACGTTTCACCAGGCAACGCCGGTGAACTGCTGTTTGTGTACGAAGAATCGGTTGGAAACTTTCCTCATGTGAGCACGTTGTAGATGTAGCCACCGGCGCCAACGTTGTGTGAATGCTCTGAAAAGCTAATCATTTGCATATCACAGCATCTTCTTCCTTTCGGTTAAATTTCGCGTCTGTAGCAAATCATCTTCGTGGTGTAGCAATTTTAATGGCCAGTACTGTAAATCGCATTTACCGATTTCCATCCCATTCGCATAATTCCATCGAGAGCGAGAGAGAGAGAGAGAGAGAGAGAGAGGGAGGGAGGGAGTGTATTAGTGCTGAAAACTTCAACATCATCTTTTAAGATTTTTCTGATAAATTGGCATTAACTGTTCCAGTACGTTACTTGTAACCCAAGGAGACTACTTTCCGGATAGCCCTTGTAGTAAGTAGGTGTCCAAGTTGTGCTATTTTGTATGCCTCCTCTTGCAAGGCGTCAGATGACGACTTCCGACAAGGTGTACAGATGTCGGCCGACGGCGCGCCGCCGCTCAGCGCGAGGACTGCTCGGCACTTAACACCTCGCTCAGAGTCGCCCTCTTCCTGTTCGTCAGCAGCTGAGCCGAGCGCCCGCCGTGACCGACATCCCAAACGCGGGGCGTCCTCGAGGCGACGTGCGGCCGATATCTGCGTGGCCGGCATTCCAGTCGGCGCGGCCAATAGCGCGGAACGGCTACCGGCTCCGAGAGCAGATTATGATGCCGAAACCGAGCCGCTTTGTGGAGACAGATACTAATCCTTTCCCAATGAGATCACAGCCAGGAAAAATTTAGTGCCTCATTCCGAAGTGCGACCACGCTCAGGACGTCTGGACGAACTCGAAAGACTAAACGATACTGTATTATTCTTCTGTGGCGCTACACGGGCTCGCTCGTGTTGTGAAATTGCAAAAGCAGACGCGAGGAGATTAGGAGAAAAGATAAACGACCTGCGTTCCATTTACGACAACCAGTCTTTTGTTTCCTGTGCTACACCGTCATTAAGCCCGCAACCGCTGATATCGTTGGGTTTACATATTTGCAAATCAAAATACTTTCTCTTGTATCACAAACAACACTTCTAATATGCCTGAGTGGGTTACTAATGTATGCACAATATAAAGGAGAGCACGGATAGAGATTAATGTCCCACCAAGATTAAAGATGCTCTTGAGCTGGAATTATGTTGGAACTGACCATAAAAAAATTCCATATTGCCTTCTAATGAGATATGGAGAAGTTAAATAAAGATGCTGGAGCAGGAACATTAATTTCACTACTGGTATTATTTTACGGCGATACTGTGAGTATGTTTAAGTACGCCACATATACAGGGTGGACCATTTTTATACATAGTGAACAATAATTCGGGACAGAGATGAGGTAAAGCAAAATGATCTAGATAAAAGTTGTGGGTGGCAAAGAGGGTCACGGATTGCTACTTATAGCCGTGACCTTGAACGTGATTTTGAAGATGATTTGGAGGTTAAAGTCACTTTTCTTTAAATGAGAATCCTAATATTTGATTTAAGCTACACGTTTTACGTATAAAAAGATGCTTTCTGAAAGAAGAAAATAAGCTCTTATAGACCGTTTTAAGTTAGTACAATGAAAGTGGATTATGTCGGATCTCCATTTGCCCGGTGTAGTGCAGCAGCTCGACGTAGCGTGGACTCCACAAGTCGATGAAATCCCCTGCAGAAATATTGAGCCGTGGTGCCTCTATAGCCCTGGACTAGCATTTGGAAAGACGACGGTTCAAACCCGCGTCCAGCCATCCTCATTTAGGTTTACTATGATGTCTCTAATTTGCTACGGGCAAATGCCGAGATGGTTCCTTATAAGGGTCACAGCTTACTTCCTTCCCTATGCATCCGTAATTCGATGGGACCAATGACCTCGCTGTTTTGTGCCCTCCTTAAAATCAGCCAACCAACCCCTATTGCCGTCGATACCTGTGCGCCGGCCGTTGTGGCTGAGCGGTTCTAGGCGCTTCAGTCCGGTACCGCGCTGCTGCTACAGTCGCAGGTTCGAATCCTGCCTCGGTCATGGATGTGTGTGATGTCCTTAGGTTAGTTAGGTTTAAGTAGTTCTAAGTTCTAAGGGACTGATGACCTCAGATGTTAAGTCCCATAGTGCTCAGAGCCATTTGAACCATTTGATACTTGTGGAAGTGCTGCTGGTGCAGGATTTTGTACAGGACCTGACCTCTTGATTATGTCCCACAAAAGTTCGATGGGCTTCATGTCCGGCGATCTGGGTAGCCAAATCATTCACTCGAATTGTACACAACATTTTTAAAATGGTTCAAATGGCTCTGAGCACTATGGGACTCAACTTCTGCGGTCATTAGTCCCCTAGAACTTAGAACTAGTTAAACCTAACCTAAGGACATCACAAACATCCATGCCCGAGGCAGGATTCGAACCTGCGACCGTAGCGGTCTTGCGGTTCCAGACTGCAGCGCCTTTTAACCGCACGGTCACTTCGGTCGGCCAACATTTTTAAAACCAGCCACGAACAGTAATTGTGGCCTGGTGACATGGCATAGTTGTTTGTGATCATGAAGTCTATGAATGCCTGCAGATGGTCTGCAAGTACCCGAACATAATCATTTCCAGCCAATGGTCGGTTCAATTGGACCAGGAGACCCAGTCCAATCCATGTAAACATAGCCCACACAATTATGGAGCTACCACCAGCTTGCATAAGTGTCTTGTTGACAACCTGAGTCCCTGATTTCGTGGGGTCTGCGCTACGCTCGTCTGATACCAGCAGTTACCAACTGAAATCGAGACTCTTCTTAGCAGGCCACGATTTCTCGGTCGTCTGGGATACAACCGGTACGGTCACGAACCCACGAGAGGTGCTGAACCCCATGTCGTGTTGTTGTCAAAAGTAATCGCGTTGGTCGACTGCTGCCATAGCCCATTAACACCAAATTTTGCCGGACTGTCCTAAAGTATAAGTTCATCGTACGTCCGGCCGGGGTGGCCGAGCGGTTCTAGGCGCTACAGTCAGGAACCGCACGACCGCTACGGTCGCAGATTCGAATCCTGCCTCGGGCATGGATGTGTGTTATGTCCTTAGGTTAGTTAGGTTTAAGTGGTTCTAAGTTCTAGGGGACTAATGACCTTAGAAGTTAAGTGCCATAGTAGTCAGAGCCATTTGAACCATTTTTTCATCGTATGTCCCACACCTACTTTTGCGGTTATTTCACGCAGTCTTGCTTGTCTGTTAGAACTGACAACCCTATGGGAACGCCGCTGATCTCGGTCGTTAAGTGAAGGCCGTCGGCCACTGCATTGACCGTGGTGAGACGAAATGCCTGAAATTTGGTATCCCTGGTACACTCTTGACGCTGTGAATACTGAATTTCCTAACGATTTCCGAAACGTAATGTCTATGTGTCTAGCTTCAACTACCATTCCACATCCAAAGTTTGATAATTCCAGTCGTGCGGCCATAACCATGTCAGAAACGTCATGTCTAAAACTTTTTGAAATGTATCACCTGAGAATAAATGACAGCCCCGACAATGCACTGCCCTTTTATATCTTGTGTACGCCATACTACCGCTAATTGCATATGTGCATGTCGCTATCTCATGACTTTTGTCACCTCAGTGCACTTCTGTTGTTAACACAATTCAAGAGCATAATACTCTGCTTACTATCTAAACTTTAATCAGATGCGGTAACCATTAATTACCACTACGAGGTGGTAATGCGGTAGATTGTAGCACATTGCATTCCGTTGCTCTTGTACAGCGTCGCTGGCAGAGCGGGTGAAAAGGTGGCCGAGTGGGATCGCAGTGTCGGACTCTCGCAGAGAGCGCGACAGACAGATGTCGTCTACGGCTGCGTGCTGGAACGCTGTTCTTGTTTCAGTTTTAGCTTGAGTGATCAAATCATCCAAACTGTGACTCTATTTTGCTTTATTTTGTTGAGTCACATAGCTACAATGGCTAACTAAATTCCAAATGAAATAGACACATCAAAAAATTTTGAATCACCCCGCTTTCCAGAACTCCTGAAGATAGACGTTGACTGTGGATATTGCATCACAGACACAGTCCCCTTGACTGTTCAGAGATCTCACTAAACCCGACCAGAGATGTAAACAACCATGCCTAAGCAATGCCTATTAGACGGAGGGGGTCCGAAACCGATCAGTTCCAGTTATTCCACCAGGAAGGAGGTACACAGCTCAAATTGTCTGTAGTTCAGCCATGCCTAGACGGTCAATGCCGCGGTTCGATCGCGTCCACATTGTTACTTTGTGCCAGGAAGGGCTCTCAAGAAGGGAAGTATCCAGGCGTCTCAGAGTGAACCAAAGCGATGTTGTTCGGACATAGAGGAGATACTGAGAGACAGGAACTGTCAATGACATGGCTCGCTCAGGCCACCCAAGGGCTACTACTGCAGTGGATGATCGCTACCTACGGATGTGGCTCGGAGGAACCCAGACAGCAACGCCACCACGTTGAATAATGGTTTTCGTGCAGTCACAGGACGCCTTGTTACGACTAAAACTGTGAGCAAGAGGCTGCATGATGCACAACTTCAGTCTCGACGTCCATGGGGAGGTCCATCTTTGCAACCATGACACCATGCGGCGGGGTACAGATGGGCCCAACAACATGCCGAATGGACCGCTCAGGATTGGCCTCACGTTGTTTCCACCGATGAGTGTCGCATGTGCCTTGAACTAGACATTCGTCGGAGGCATGTTTTGAGGCAGCCCGGTCAGGCTGAACGCCTCAGACACACTGTCCAGCGAGTGCAGCAAGGTAGAGGTACTCTGGTGTTTGCAGGCCGCGGTGGCCGAGCGGTTCTAGGCGCTTCAGTCCGGAACCGCGCGACTGCTACTGTCGCAGCTTCGAATCCTGCCTCGGGTATGGGTGTGTGTGATGTTCTTAGGTTAGTTAGGTTTAAGTAGTTCTAAGTTCTAGGGGACTGATGACCTAAGATGTTAAGTCCCATAGTGCTCAGAGCCATTTGCACCATTTGAACCCTACTGTTTTGGGGTGCATTATGTGGGGCCGAGGTACGCCGCTGGTGGTCACGGAAGGCGCCGAACGGCTGTACGATACGTGAATGCCATCCTCCGACCGATAGTGCAACCATATCGTCAGTATGTTGGTGACGCTTTCGTCTTCGTGGAAAATTTGCGCCCTCATCGTGCACATCTTGTGAATGACTTCCTTCAGGATAACTTCATCGCTCGACTATAGCGGACAATATGTCCTCCAGACATGAACCCTATCCAACATGTGTGAGATAGATTGAAAATGGCTGTTAATGGACGACGTGACCCACCAACCACTCTGAGGGATCTACGCTGAATCGCCGCTGAGGAGTGGGACAATCTGGACCAACAGTGCCTTTTTGTGGATAGTATGCCACGACGAATACAGGCACGCGTCAATGCAAAATACGTGGTACTGGGTATTAGAGGTACCAGTGTGTACAGCATTCTGGGCTACCACCTTTGAAGGTCTCGCTGTATGGTGGTGCTACATTCAATGTGTGGTTTTCATGAGCAATAAAAAGGGCGGAAATTATGTTTATGTTGATCTGTTCCAATTTTGTGTACAGGTTCCGGAACTCTCGGAAACGACGTTATGCAAAACTTTTTTTGATGTGTGTAGTAGATATCATTACGATTTAGGCGAGTGTCAGGGTTTTCACGTCCACTTTTCCGCACTTCCTGCTAGACGTTTCCCCAGCAGACGACACCCAAGTAAAGTCACTATTTGCGATCTCTCTCACAGCCCGGGACAAACCCTTACATCGTATACAGCGTCGTCATGAATGTGGGGAAAATGATAATCTCGTCATAGCCGTTCCTGTAATGGTCCATTTAAATTGCCATATCAGTTCAAACTGAACTAGAAATATCTGAGTCAACGGTTCTCAGAATTCTAAAGGTGCACTGATTTCGTGCTTATTATATCACGTTGACATAAGAACTAAGGCTTCGGAAGTTCGAAGGACGCCTAGAATTTTGCTGCTGGGCTGTACATCGTCAAGAGGTGTTCACATTTGTAATGTATTCAGATGAAGCCACATTTATGAATACTGGTGAATTAAACGGTTACAGTGGTCATTACTGGTCGAATGTCCATCCGCTCTGGTACAGGACTGTTGACAACCATCATCAGTGGAGCCTTAACGTTCCGTGCGGAAATGTCAATTGCTATCTGATTCGTCTCTAGTTTTTCAATGGCAATGTAAATCATAGTAATTTTCTGGCCCACCTTGAAGACGTAGACTTAGAGACCTGACAAAGAATGTGGATGTAATTGGACGGTGAACCACCACGTTGCTCACAGATCATAAGGACATAACAATATCGACACCAATGTATTAGACGTAGTGGTCCATTCCATGTCCCAAGTTGTATCTTATCTTTTTCACCCTACCTAAATTCTCGTGATTTTTGCCTATGGAGATATCTGAAAATATTATGAGCAGTAGCCAACGACGAGAGAAATCATGATCGAACTTATCTGGAGAGTTTGTGTATCCATCCCATGAGATGTCCTGCTTTCGACTGTCAGACACTTCTTAAGGAGAATTAACATAAGGATTGAAGAAAGTGGTGGTCACTTTGAGCAAATGCTCATTGGTTAATTTCCAGGTACAAAGTACATGCACGGGAACTCTTTAAATTAAGCATCCTGGGGAATGAGAGGTGAGGGTACTCACTTAACGACTTGTAAATCAATGATATACGTTTTATTTGTGTTTTTTTTCCGTCTTGCAAATGTCAAAATAAATGTATATGTTATGATGTATTTATTTTTGCCGATAAACACTGTCATTAAACCTCAACGTTGAAAACACTCTTCACTCTTTCCAAATCCGCCGTGGCAAATAGGAGTTTACATGAAACTAAACTAAACATACGAATGAACTTCGATAACTACTTTTAGGTCACGGCTATTGGCAGCAATGCGTGTCTCCTTATTCCCCTGACAATTTGTATCCAACATTGTATTTTGCTGTACCCACCATAAGTTCCGAGTTAGTTTCTACTACAACTACAAACAGATTTTCTTATTTAAGCTTCATTGATCCTTGCCATGACTTTTAATAATATACAATTTTATACGTAAAATTTGAGGCTGTTATCAAATCATTAATCAAATATTTGGTGTTCCATTTAAAATAATCACTTTAACCTCAACCTCGAAAATCACGTTCACAATCACTGCCATTTGTAGCAATGCGTTACCCTCTTTGCACCTACAACTTTTATTTGGAACATTTTTCTTTGGCTCATCTCTATCCTGAGCTTATCCCCATTAAGGAATATATGTAACACCAGCTGTGTACATCTACATCTACATCTACATGATTACTCTGCAATTCACATTTAAGTGCTTGGCAGAGGGTTCATCGAACCACAATCATACTATCTCCCTACCATTCCACTCCTGAACAGCGCGCGGGAAAAACGAACACCTAAACCTTTCTGTTCGAGCTCTGATCTCTCTTATTTTATTTTGGTGATCATTCCTACCTATGTAGGTTGGGCTCAACAAAATATTTTGGCATTCGCAAGAGAAAGTTGGTGACTGAAATTTCGTAAATAGATCTCGCCGCGACGAAAAACGTCTTCGCTTTAATGACTTCCATCCCAACTCGCGTATCATATCTGCCACACTCTCTCCCCTATTACGTGATAAAACAAAACGAGCTAACCTTTTTTGCACCATTTCGATGTCCTCCCTCAATCCCACCTGGTAAGGATCCCACACCGCGCAGCAATATTCTAACAGAGGAGGAACGAGTGTAGTGTAAGCTGTCTCTTTCGTGGACTTGTTGCATCTTCTAAGTGTCCTGCCAATGAAACGCAACCTTTGGCTCGCCTTCCCCACAATATTATCTATGTGGTCTTTCCAACTGAAGTTGTTCGTAAGTTTTACACACAGGTACTTAGTTGAATTGACAGCTTTGAGAATTGTACTATTTATCGAGTAATCGAATTCCAACGGATTTCTTTTGGAACTCATGTGGATCACCTCACAGTTTTCGTTATTTAGCGTCAACTGCCACGTGTCACACCATACAGCAATCTTTTCTAAATCGCTTTGCAACTGATACTGGTCTTCGGATGACCTTACTAGACGGTAAATTACAGCATCATCTGCGAACAACCTAATAGAACTGCTCAGATTGTCACCCAGGTCATTTATATAGATCAGGAACAACAGAGGTCCCAGGACGCTTCCCTGGGGAACACCTGATATCACTTCAGTTTTACTCGATGATGTGCCGTCTATTACTACGAACTGCGACCTTCCTGACAGGAAATCACGAATCCAGTCGCACAACTGAGACGATACCCCATAGGCCCGCAGCTTGATTAGAAGCCGCTTGTGAGGAACGGTGTCAAAAGCTTTCCGGAAATCTAGAAATACGGAATCAACTTGAGATCCCCTGTCGATAGCGGCCATTACTTCGTGCGAATAAAGAGCTAGCTGCGTTGCACAAGAACGATGTTTTCTGAAACCATGCTGATTACGTATCAATAGATCGTTCCCTTCGAGCTGATTCATAATGTTTGAATACAGTATATGCTCCAAAACCCTACTGCAAACTGACGTCAATGATATAGGTCTGTAGTTCGATGGATTACTCCTACTACCCTTCTTAAACACTGGAGCGACCTGCGCAATTTTCCAGTCTGTAGGTACAGATTGTTGGTTCTGATCAAAACAACCCTGTCACTGAAATGTTTATAGTAACTCTTTCAGTGCCCTTCCTCCCTATTCATAACGATGCCTACTCCAGTTGTACAATTTTCTGCTGCTGATGATATTACCCTATATCCATCTGACCAGAAATCCTTGTCTTCTTTCCACTTCACTTCACTGACCCCTACTATATCTAGAGCCTTTGCATTTCCCTTTTCAGAGTTTCTAGCTTCCCTACCACGTTCAAACTTCTGACATTCCACGGCCCAATCGTTGAATGTTATCCTTTTGTTGTTTGTTCGATCTTTTTCTGATGGTGGAATGTCATAAGGTGTAGCACTGGTACAAAAATGCATTCCTGGCCAAGAGATGTTTGCTAGTATCAAATAGGCCTTAATTTGAGAAAGAAAATTCTGAGAATGTACTTTTGTAGCACAGCATTGCATTTTAGCGATACGCTGACTGTGGGAAACCCAGAAAAGAAGAGAATCGAAGCGTTTGAGATGTGGTGTTACAGAAAAATGTTGAAAATTGGGTGGACTGGTAAGGTGAGGAATGACGAAGTTCTCCGGAGAATCAACGAGGAAAGGACTATGTGGAAAAGACTGACAAGGAGAAAGGACAGGACGATAGGACATCTGTTAAGACATCGGAGAATAACTTCCATGGTACTAGAGGAAGCTGCAGAGATTGGGATATATGCATCAAATAATTGAGGACGTATGTTGTAATTGCTGCTCTGAGATGAAAGGTAGCCACAGGAGAGGAACTCTTGGTGATCCACATCAAACCAGTCAGTATACCGATGACTTAAAAGAAAAAAGAACTAAAATAATAATAATAATAATAATAATAAGATCTGGTGTAGTGAGCCAACACACCCGAAAATCTTCGCACAAACAGTTCAGCAATTGGCATCTGACGCCATAGGCTGCTGCTCTGTACCAGAGTGTTGAGGCGCCCGCCGCCATTGGCACTCCTATGGGTACGCAGCATTAACACCGGCTGCGTCCGGACAGTGCCCGATATAGCGCAGCGATTACCTGCCTCTCGGGGCGCCAGCCAGGCGACGGTGCCGCACGCATTACGTCATCGGTCTCCTCTCTGCCGCGTAGCGTGGTGCTGCTGAGCGCTGACTGTCTTGCAAATGAATAGGGCGTGAACAGTGGACTACTTCTGTTTCTTTTGAACTGTGCGACTGAAACTTCAGCTAACACCAGTCGTTTTCTCTTGCAACTTTTGGACGGCGTTCGTTCCATTGCCATGTCACGGATGTTGATTGCCGAAGATTAAAGAAGCTGCTGCCCAGAATTATGCATCTGAATGCCGCTACAGTCTGGAACCGCGTGACCGCTACGGTCGCAGGTTCGAAACCTGCCTCGGGCATAGATATGTGTGATGTCGTTAGGTTTAAGTAGTTCTAAGTTGTAGGGGACTGATGACCTCAGAAGTTAAGTCCCATAGTGCTCAGAGCCATTTTGAACAAGTGTTCAGAGGGAAGAGTCGATTTTTTTCGTTTTTAATTTTTCCCTCTTTTTATATAACGCTTCCATCACTTCAGGGTCTTTCTATATCGGGGCAATTGCATTCTGAGGCTTAGAGAGGGTCAACAAGTATGTAGGAACGAATAACTGCTGTTGAAGTAACTGTCACGGTATTCACCTCAAGCTACCCAGGGAACCCATGGACAGCCTGAATGAGGATGGCAGGCTAGGAGATTTGAAACATGCTCCTTCCAGAGTAATATGGTAGGTGACTCACATGTCGGAAGAACTACCCCCAACAAACGTAGCTCAAGCTCCAGTTGAAAACCAAGGTGCTAATGTAAGCTTTTTTCATTTTCCTTTTTTAAAAAGAGGCACCGAAAAGCACTCTAAATTTTAAGTTCGATCCAACACGTCGATAACCTCAACGACCCTTTTACAATCTGCTCCACAATTAAGACTCCACAAATTGTGTTGGTTTTCTGCCCTCCTATGATAACTTTTCTGAGCCTATAGTCAAGTTCCCTTTCCAGAGTAGTAATCAGTAGCAATCTAACAAATCGCCACTGTCAAAAATTGCTTCCGTGAAAACATATCTTGTAGCCAATTCTTTTAAAGGCAATAGCAACCAAAATATTTACCTGGCTGAGCAAAGAAGGTGATATCCGCGATAATAAATACTTCGCAAATAAAATCCCACACCGATGACGTTATCCGCGGATTAATCAGTTCGTGACAATAATTAGTTTATGACAGCTCAAAGTTAAATTATAGTGTCAAAACCACTATTTTTATCTGTTTACATTCTATACTACCCAAAGTAATAATTAGTATTGTTTAAAATTACTTTTAACAGTTTCGGGACGGTATGTTATTACGTTTGACTGCAATTCACAGTGTAATACACAGGATCGATATGTTCTTCGTACGTGGGAAGGCGGCTTGCCCTTCTTCCTGCTTCTCCGCACATTTACAAGTACATCTTAATTCTGAATTAAGAGAAGTGTACCAAATATTTCGATTGTTTTAATAACTGCAACTTCCATAACTACCGAACGCTCCCACAAAGCAACATGACTGGTGTAATAGGATACATTATTTCGAATCTTCAGTCCTGTTCCGACTCCTGTGTGTTTTGCACAAACGACATAAATGATGTGTGGCATAAGATTAGGGGATGTTTCATCATTTCTCTGAAACAAATTTACAGGCATGCATTTCAATGATTATTACACTGAGAAATGCAACACATGAACATAAGTTAATATTCTGGTGAACTAAAGTACAGTTAATAAATGAATTATATTACAAACATTTTGTCGACTTTGGTAAAGACTTTATTTGAAGTCCCATTGCTACGGAAATGTTTCGAAAAAAATTCACAACATCGGTTTCAGTAATAACTACAGAAAAATGACTTCTAGACTGAAATACAACATGAGAGGCTATGTTGTATTAAAATGTGGTCGCGATCAGCTTCTGCTCAACGGAATGTGAGTGACGAGTTCCGACTTCAGCGGGCGGCAGTTCACGCAACGCACAAGCCTATAGCCACAGCTGCTGCACACTGAGTGGATTACAGTGATGTATAATATTTTAATACTGTCGCTAAACGATTTGCGGGTGCACTGCGAATGCATTGTGTATCTCTAACCGTCGCTGACAGGGAACGCAGATGAATTCGTTTATTCTAAAACTCATATGAATCGCTGGATCGAAACGATGTATTTTCCCCGTTCTTTGCAGATTTATTTAGAATAGTTCTTACGGTAGGGGAGCTTCCGTGAACTTGAAGTATGACGGTTGTGCTCGTGGAAAGAGTTCATCCGTGGTCGAGTGGTTGACCGGGATTTCGACCAGTCAGCCATGACTTCCTGTTGCAGGTACTGCAGTCGTTGGGTTCACAATTGACGTGCGACATGACTTGTCCAACTTCTTTACGGGTATTCAAGCTTCGGTGGCTGGCCAACTGATACCCCCGATTACCATTCGTAGAGGCTTCCCTCAGTTACATCCGTTTTCAATGTCGTCGATTGTTCTATAGGCTCTCAGTTGCAAGGATGGACACTCTTGGATGAGACGATCTCAGTACGCCATACGCTGACGATGTGGTTATGTTACTCCGTTCTCCCGCTGAGATTCCATCGCTCAAGGCTACGTTGAAAGCCTCTTGTCTTGTCTGTGGTGCCAGCAACAACGAAGGCAAATGTCGATTGATGGAACTACGGTGTTTTGATAATACTGTCATTTCGTGGGCGATGGTGGTCGATAGACATAAATTTTGTCGTAACTGATCGTTCTCCACACCAAATGGTTACACTTAATTCGAAGCTGTTGCAGAGAAGATACAAGGAGAAACCCTACAACATGAATAGCGTCCCTTAAACTGCTTCATAAAGTTCAAATCCTGGATACATGTACAAGGAACGTAACTGAAAGTAATCCTTGGCAACGCCAGAAACACTTCATTTTATCAACGAAAGAAGCAAGCAAAAATTGTTCAGGAAAAGACAGAAAAACAGTAAGATAAATCCCTTAGGAATGAAATAAATTGGAAGTGCATGGCATCCAAGGCTAAATGGTTGCAGCAAAAATGTAAAGAAGGCAATGATTGACGGGAGGACTGCCTCAGCATACAGAAAAGACAAAACAATTTTCGGTGAAATTAAAATCAAGGATGGTAAAATGAAGGATGCAATGAGAAGTACACCGATAAACATAGAAGAGACCGGATAGGTGGAAAGATTACATTAAAGGCCTCTATTATGAGGGGCAGGACTTGCGAGATGACTTGACTGGAGAAGAAACTGGAGCCGATATGGATGACCTAGTGGATACATTATTACCCAGAATTTTGAAGACCTCTGGGAAACTAATAAGGAAGAAGGCATAGGTAACATTCGATCGAATTTCCAAGCTCACTGGAGAAATCGGCAACTATTCAAGTCGACTCGGTGCCCCACTGCAGACTCCTAACTAAGGTACGAGCATATGGAATTGGTTACCAAGTATGTGAGTGGCTCGAAGACTTCTTAAGTAATAGAACCCAGTACGTTGTAGTCGATGGTGAGTGTTCATCGGAGGTGAGGGTATCATCTGGAGTGCTCCAGGGAAGTGTGGTAGGTCCGCTGTTGTTTTCTATCTAGAAAAATGATCTTTTGGATAGGGTGGATAGCAATGTGCGGCTGTTTGCTGATGATGTTGTGGTGTACGGGAAGGTGTCGTCGTTGAGTGACTGTAGGAGGATACAAAATGACTTGGACAGGATTTGTGATTGGTGTAAAGAATGGCAGCTAACTCTAAATATAGATAAATGTAAATTAATGCAGATGAATAGGAAAAAGAAACCCGTAATGTTTGAATACTCCATTAGTAGTGTAGCGCTTGACACAGTCACGTCGATTAAATATTTGGGTGTAACATTGCAGAGCGATATGAAGTGGGACAAGCATGTAATGGCAGTTGTGGGGAAGGCGGATAGTCGTCTTCGGTTCATTGGTAGAATTTTGGGAAGATGTGGTTCATCTGTAAAGGAGACCGCTTATAAAACACTAAAACGACCTATTCTTGAGTACTGCTCGAGCGCTTGGGATCCCTATCAGGTCGGATTGAGCGAGGACATAGAAGTAATTCAGAGGCGGGCTGCTAGATTTGTTGCTGGTAGGTTTGATCATCACGCGAGTGTTATGGAAATGCTTCAGGAACTCGGGTGGGAGTCTCTAGAGGAAAGTAGGCGTTCTTTTCGTGAATCGCTACTGAGGAAGTTTAGAGAACCAGCATTTGAGGCTGACTGCAGTACAATTTTACTGCCGCCAACTTTCATTCGCGGAGAGACCACAAAGATAACATAAGAGAGATTAGGGTTCGTACAGAGGCATATAGGCAGTCATTTTTCCCTCTTTCTGTTTGGGAGTGGAACAGGGAGAGAAGATACTAGTTGTGGTACGAGGTACCCTCCGCCACGCACCGTATGGTGGATTGCGGAGTATGTATGTAGATCTAGATGTAGATCTATGAGACTGGCGACATACCATCAGACTTCGAGAAAAATATCATCCGCACAATTCCGAAGATAACAATGGCAGATAAGTACGAAAATATAGGGCAATCGGCTTAGAAGAAATGACAAGAAAATTGCTGATCAGTTAGATGTCGATCACTTTGGCCTTAGGAAAGATTAAGGAACCAGAAAGGCAGTTCTCCCGTCGCGTTTGATAACAGATGCGAGGCTGAAGAAAACTCAAGACACACTCATAGGATTTGTCAACCTATAAAAAAAGTTCTATACCGTAAAATGTAGCAGGATGTTCGAAATTTTGACAAATACGGGTGTAAGCTATAGGGAAAGAGTAGTGATATACAATATGTACAAGAACCAATAGAAAACAATAAGGCTGGTAGACCAAGAACGCAATACTGGGATTAGGAAGGGAATAACACGTGAATGATGCAGCCGTTGTCTAGGTGTAAAGTCTTCAATTGGAAGTCAAACGCTCATCGGTCCAGTGTTCGAAACTCGCCACCGTTTAAATTTTGATCAATAATCAGCACTGGCGGCTGGAGACTACCGGCGTAAGGAGTCCCCCCCCCCCCTTTCAGAAGACGGCTTTGTCAAAAGAAGGTGGAAGGGCAGACAAAAGTTCAGAGCACCCTCCTGTCCTAGGGATGGGAAACTGCCCCTAAAGGCGGAAGAACCGGCAAAGATCAACGGCTTGATGATGTAGAAGGCAATGGAAACCACTGCATTAAAGATACACAAAGTTTATCCACAGGTCATGTGATCTGTAATTGAAAAAATGTCATGATGATCTCTCCATAGGCAAAATATTCCGGAATGGTTACCCATTCGGACCTCCGGGAGGGGACTGCCAAGGAGGAGCTGACCATGA
Organism: Schistocerca nitens; assembly: GCF_023898315.1. Taxonomy (NCBI): domain Eukaryota; kingdom Metazoa; phylum Arthropoda; class Insecta; order Orthoptera; family Acrididae; genus Schistocerca; species Schistocerca nitens. Next base: position 853,720,880 of record NC_064614.1, read on the forward strand.
GAAAAAGACTGAATAACCAACGAAAGGGTAACGTTCCACGAGCCGGGGCGTGGAATGTCAGAAGCTCTGACTTGGTAGGGTAGCTAAAAAATCTGAAAAGGAAAATGTAAAAGGTCACTCTACATTTAGTTCGTGTCAATGAAGTGAAATGGAAAGAGAAAGTCGCATGCGTGTAAGTTAACATCAAGATCAGCAGGAAATGGTATAACGGGAGTAGGGTTTGTTATGAATAGGTAGGTACGACAGAGAGTGAGTTACTGTGAACAGTTCAGTGACAGAGTTCTTATCAAAATCGACAGCAAACCAACGCAGATAACGATAATACAGGTATACATGACGACGTCACAAGCTGAAGCTGAAGAGACAGGAAATATGTGAGGATATTGAAAAGGTAATACAGTGCGTAAAAGGACATGAAAATCTAATAATCTTAGGGGACTGAAATGTTGTAAGGGCAGGAGTAAAAGAAACAGTTACAGGAAGATATGAGCTTGGGACAAGTAATGAGAGAGGAGAAAGATTAATTGAGTTCTGTAATAAATTTCAGCTACTAAAAGCGAATACTCTGGTCAAGAATCACGAGGAGAAGGTATACTTGAAAAGGCCGGGTGATACGGAAAGATTTCTGTTAGATCACATCATGGTCAGGCGGAGATTACGAAATCGGATACTGGACTGTACCCAAGAACAGATATAGACTCGGATCATAATTTAGTAGTGATGAAGAGAATGTTGAAACAAGATACATTTGAAGTTTTCTAAGGCTGTAGGTACACCAATGAGGAATAGCTCAGTGGACAGTACCGTTGAAGAGAAGTGCACATCTCTAAACACGGCGATCACGGAACTTGCAAAGAAAAACGTAGGTACAAAGAAGGTAATTGCGAAGAGACCGTGGGCAACAGAATAAACACTTGATCGATGAAAGAAGGAAGTACGAAAACGTTCGGGGAAATTCAGCAACACAAATACAAGTCGCTGAAAAATGAAATAAATGTTAAATGCAGGGAAGCTACGACGAAATGCCTGCATGAAAAATGTGAAGAAATCGAAAATGAAATGATTGTCGAATTGACGGATTCACCATAAAGTCAAAACGACCTTCGGTGAAATTAAAAGAAAGGATGGTAAAATAGAGAGTGCAACGGATATTCCACTGTTAAATGCACAGGAGAGAGAGGATAGGTGAAAAGAGTAAACTGAAGGCCTATATGAGTGGGAAGATTTGCTTCATACGATAGAAGAAGAAACAGGAGACGATTTAGAAGAGATAGGGGATCCAGTAATAGAATCGGAATTTGAGAGAGCTTTTGAGGACTTGAGATCAAATAAGACACTAGGTATACATAACATCCCATCAGAATTCCTAAAACCACACTGCTGTGTAGAATGCATGAGTCTGGCGACATACCGTCTGACTTCCGAAAAAATATCATCCGCACAATTCTGAAGACTGCAAAAGCTGACAAGAGCGAGAATGATTGTACAATAAGCTTAACAGCTCAAGCATCCAAGTTGCTTTCAAGGATAATATACAGAAGAATGGAAAAGAAAATGTGTTAGATAACGATCAGTTTGGTTTCAGGAAAGGTGAAGGTACTACAGAGGTAATTCTGACGTTGCGGTTGATTATGGAAGCAAGACTAAAGAAAAATCGAGGCACGTTCAGAGACTTTGTTGACCTAGAAAAAACTCCTAAAGATAGACGTAGACTGTGGACATTGTCTCACAGACACAGTCCCTTTGACTGTTCAGAGATGTCACTAAACACGCCCAAAAATGTAAACAACCATGCATGAGCAGCGCCTATTAGACGGAGGGAGTCCGACATCCGGTCAGTTCCAGTCATCCCAGGAGGAAGGAGGTACACGGCTCTCAACAAGAGAAGTGTCTAGGCGTCTCGGAGTGAACCAAAGCGATGTTGTTCAGACATGGGGAAGATACAGAGAGACAGGAACTGAGGATGGCATGCCTCGCTCAGAGAGTGGATGACCGCTACCTACGGATTATGGCTCGGAGAAACCCTGACAGCAACGCCACCATGTTGAATAACGCTTTTCATGCAGCCACATGACGTCGTGTTACGATTCAAACTGTGCCCAACAGGCTGCAATTCGCGCCCCCATCGTGCACATCTTGTGAATGACTTCCTTCAGGATAACGACATCGCTCGTCTAGAGTAGCCAGGATGTTCTCCAGACATGAATCCTATGCCTGGGATAGAGTTAAAAGTACTGTATATTGACGACGTGACCCACCAACCACTCCGTGGGATCTACGCTGAATCCCCGTTTAGAAGTGAGGCAATCTGGACCAACAGTGCCTTGATGAAGTTGTGGATAGTATGCCACGACGAATAAAGGCATGCCTCAATGCAAGAGGTCGTGCTACTGGGTATTAGAGGTACCGGTCTGTACAGTAATCTGGACCACCACCTGTGAAGGTCTCGCTGTGTGGTGGTGCAACACGCAATGTGTGGTTGTCATGAGCAATAAAAAGTGCGGAAATGATGTTTATGTTGATCTCTATTCCATTTTTCTGTACACGTTCCGGAACTCTCAGAACCTAGCAAACTTTTACTGAAGTGTTTATAGAATATGTGCAAGAGCCAAGAGGGAAGAAGAAGAGTGGATGACCAAGAACGAAGCGCTCGGATTAAAAAGTGTGTAAGAAGGCGGTGTGGGTATTCGCCGCTACTATTCAATCTGTACATCGAAGAAGCAGTGGTAGAAACAAAAGAAAGGTTCAGGAGTAGAATTAAAATTCAAGGTCAAAGGATATCAGTGATAAGATTCGCTGATGTCATTGCTATCCTGAGTGAACGTGAAGAATAATTACGTGATCTGCTGAATGAACATGGATTGAGAGTAAATCGAAGAAAGAGGAAAGTAATGAGAAGTAGCAGAAATGAGAACAGCGAGAAACTTAACATCAGTTTTGATGGTCACGTAGATGAAGTGAAGGAATTCTGCTACCTAGGCGGCCGGCCGGTGTGGCTGAGCGGTTCTAGGCGCTTCAGTCTGGAACCACGCGATCGCTACGGTCGCAGGTTCGAATCATGGATGTGTGTGATGTCCTTAGGTTAGTTAGGTTTAAGTAGTTCTAAGTTCTAGAGGACTGATGACCTCAGAAGTTAAGTCACTTAGTGCTCAGAGGCATTTTGCTACCTAGGCAGCAAAATAACCAGTGTCGGACGGAGCAAGGAGGTCATCAAAAGCAAACTAGCAATGGCAAAAAGGTCATTCGTGGTCAAGAGAAATCTACTAGTATTTAACATGGGCATTAATTTGACGAAGAAATTTCTGAGAATGTACAGTTGGAGGACAGCATTGTTTGATAGTGAAACATGGACTGTGGGAAAACTGGAAAAGACGAGAGTCGAAGCATTTCTGATGTGGTGCTATAGACTAATGTTGAATATTAGGCGGTTAATAGGATAAGGAATGAGTTGGTTCTGCGCTCGGAAAACAGTAACAAGGGAAAAGGACAGGATGACAGGACATCTCTTAAGGCATGAGGGAATCACTTCCATGGTACTAGAGCGTGCTGTAGAGGGCAAAAACTGTAGAGGAAGACAGAATGGAACACATACAGCAAATAATTGAGGACGCAGGTTGCAAGTGCTACTCTGAGATGAAGAGGTCGGCTAAGGAGAGGAATTCGTGGATTTGTGGCGGGTCACATGAAACCAGTCAGAAGACCGATGACTCAAAAACCATAATGTTCAACCTACACATCGAAAGAGCGCTGGAAGTAAGAAAAGGGTCAAGGGCAGGATTGAAATTCAGCGTGAAAATATATCAACAATACGAATCGCTGATGACATTGCTGTCCTCAGTCAGTGTGAGGAAGAACAATATATGGTCTGTTGAATGGACTCAACAGCCTAGTGAGTACGGAATGTGGATTGAGAGTAAGTTGAAACAAGATAAAGGTAACGAGATGTAGCAGAATTTAGAACAGCGAGAAACGTAACATCGAAATAGGTGATAACGAAATAAACAAAGTTAAGAAACTCTTCTACACTGGAAGCAAAGCAACACGTGACGTACGGAGCAAGAAAGACATAAAAAGCACACTAGCACAGGTAGAAAGCACATTCCTGGCCAAGGTAAGGCTATTAGTAATAAACATAGGTATTAATTTGAGGAAGAAATTTCTGAGAGTGTACGTTTGGAGCACAACTTTGTATTATAGTGAATCATGGACAGTGGGAAACCGGAACAGAAGAGAGCCGAAGCGTTTGAGATGTGGTACTATAGGAGAATGATGAAAATCCGGTGGACGATAGGGTTCTCCAAGGAATCGATGAAGAAAGAAACATATGGGACACACTGACAAGACGGGGCAGGATGAAGCGACATGTGTTACGACACCAGTAGCTAACGTCTATGGTACTAGAGTGGACCGTGTAGGGTACAAACTGTAGGGGAAGGCAGAGATTGGAATACATCCAGAAAATAACTGGGAATGTGGGGCGCACGTGATATTCTGAAATTAAGTTAGGGCAGGAGAGGAATTCGTGGAGGGCCCCATCAAACCAGGCAGAAGACTGATGACTCAGAAAACAACTGTTGGAAGCTGCGAGGGTGTGTCCTGGGCCTCGCCTAGGCAACTCGGTTGCTAATAGAATTCCTCCCTGAAGACAAGGATCAAATCCCGGTCAGCACACAAATTTTATCAGCGGGAAGTTTAAAAAGCTTATGATATAATTAAGAGAGTGAAGAAAATTATTATATAAAAACTAATAATATCTCTGTAGATTAAATACGCATAAAAGAATTAAAAGCAGCTCTAAATGTAACAAAAAAAAAATAGAAAAGCTACTGGCCAAGATGAAATTAATCAATAAAATACTGAGAAACAACTGTTGCATACTAGAAGGACGGAACACAGTTTAAGTTATTTTTATATTTAAAAAAGCCGTCAGAAAAGACACAGGAAATCATAGAGAAATAAGTTTACTAGATGCAGAGAATAAAATTTACAGCATAATTCGTAGTCAAAGATAGCATACTATCCCAGACGCAATAATTTTAGAAGAACAATCAGGCTAATGAGATAAATTATTGAAAAAGTCGTGAAATTCGCTTAGAAACGCATTTTACATTTATCGATTTCCAAAATGCCTTCGACAAGGTAAATACACTCCTGGAAATTGAAATAAGAACACCGTGAATTCATTGTCCCAGGAAGGGGAAACTTTATTGACACATTCCTGGGGTCAGATACATCACATGATCACACTGACAGAACCACAGGCACATAGACACAGGCAACAGAGCATGCACAATCTCGGCACTAGTACAGTGTATATCCACCTTTCGCAGCAATGCAGGCTGCTATTCTCCCATGGAGACGATCGTAGAGATGCTGGATGTAGTCCTGTGGAACGGCTTGCCATGCCATTTCCACCTGGCGCCTCAGTTGGACCAGCGTTCGTGCTGGACGTGCAGACCGCGTGAGACGACGCTTCATCCAGCCCCAAACATGCTCAATGGGGGACAGATCCGGAGATCTTGCTGGCCAGGGTAGTTGACTTACACCTTCTAGAGCACGTTGGGTGGCACGGGATACATGCGGACGTGCATTGTCCTGTTGGAACAGCACGTTCCCTTGCCGGTCTAGGAATGGTAGAACGATGGGTTCGATGACGGTTTGGATATACCGTGCACTATTCAGTGTCCCCTCGACGATCACCAGTGGTGTACGGCCAGTGTAGGAGATCGCTCCCCACACCATGATGCCGGGTGTTGGCCCTGTGTGCCTCGGTCGTATGCAGTCCTGATTGTGGCGCTCACCTGCACGGCGCCAAACACGCATACGACCATCATTGGCACCAAGGCAGAAGCGACTCTCATCGCTGAAGACGACACGTCTCCATTCGTCCCTCCATTCACGCCTGTCGCGACACCACTGGAGGCGGGCTGCACGATGTTGGGGCGTGAGCGGAAGACGGCCTAACGGTGTGCGGGACCGTAGCCCAGCTTCATGGAGACGGTTGCGAATGGTCCTCGCCGATACCCCAGGAGCAACAGTGTCCCTAATTTGCTGGGAAGTGGCGGTGCGGTCCCCTACGGCACTGCGTAGGATCCTACGGTCTTGGCGTGCATCCGTGCGTCGCTGCGGTCCGGTCCCAGGTCGACGGGCACGTGCACCTTCCGCCGACCACTGGCGACAACATCGATGTACTGTGGAGACCTCACGCCCCACGTGTTGAGCAATTCGGCGGTACGTCCACCCGGCCTCCCGCATGCCCACTTTACGCCCTCGCTCAAAGTCCGTCAACTGCACATACGGTTCACGTCCACGCTGTCGCGGCATGCTACCAGTGTTAAAGACTGCGATGGAGCTCCGTATGCCACGGCAAACTGGCTGACACTGACGGCGGCGGTGCACAAATGCTGCGCAACTAGCGCCATTCGACGGCCAACACCGCGGTTCCTGGTGTGTCCGCTGTGCCGTGCGTGTGATCATTGCTTGTACAGCCCTCTCGCAGTGTCCGGAGCAAGTATGGTGGGTCTGACACACCGGTGTCAATGTGTTCTTTTTTCCATTTCCAGGAGTGTATCAGAAATAAAAGGTTTTCCTAAACATCTTGTTGATGCCATGAACAGATTATATGTAAATACGGAAAAAGTTAAGGTGTACTGATAATTTTTACTGTATGGACCTTTTGATTACAACTGAAGAAAACACAATTTTCGTGCCATACACGTTTCGCCTTTATTTTCTGCAAGGCATCTTCAGTGGCAAGTTGTGTGGACGATTTTCTACATATTACGCTCCTGTTACATTTTTGGTGTTGTTATAAGAACAGGAACAACACCAGAAATGTAACAGAAGCGTAATATGTAGAAAATGGTCCACGAAACCTGCCACTGTAGATGCCTTGCAGAAAATAAAGGTGAAAATTGCATGGCACGAAAATTGTGTTTCATTCAGTTGTAGTCAGACAGCCCATAAAGTAAAAATTATCAGTATACCGTAACAGGCATCTGAGGAAGACAGGACTACAAAAATTGAAGACGGAAGCAGTTGTAAGTTCAGGGTCAGAAATGTCGGATGGAATATGGATAAATCAAACTGCTCGACAAGGGTGCAGTCTGTCCTTATTTAATTCATATATTGACGATCTAATTATGAACCAGAAAGATGAAATGCACTTACATACTGAAATACTGTCAACAAACCGTGAAATACTCTATTATATGCTGTTAACAAGAAGATAATTTATGTAAAAGATTGAGCCAAAACACGATACACTTCAATTCAAATATATCTGCGAATAAGACAACGATAATGGGTTTCAAAGTGACGAATCGAATCAGATCAGAAAGAAAAATATGTGTGAAAATTTTAGAGGTATCCGACTTCAGTTTTCTTCAGGTATCTAGGATGTGATATGAGTTTTAACTGTGACAAAGACATTTAAGAGAAGGTTAATAAATTTCAAGCTATCTGCGGAAAAATTTGAAGAATTTTATGCAAGAAAACAAGAGAGGAAATACAAACGAAATTCTATAAAGTTATGGCTGTAGCTGCTCTTGGTTCCAAATAATAAACAGCAGTCAGCAGAAATAAAGTTCACGAGTTACGTAAGCGGCTGTAATAAAATGCGTAAAACAAGGAATGAAACATTAAGTTCATATTTAAATATCTTTACTGTTAAAGACAAGATGGAAGAGAATATAATGAAACGTAAGGATCATGTTGATATTATAACATAAAATGCATTACAAAAAATAACGATTTATTGCCCGATAGGGGAGAAAAAGCTGGGAAAACCTTGTAAGAAGTGGGTGGATGATAGAGGCTGGAACACAGTGAGACCTTCGAAGCAGATGATAGTGTTGAAGTTTCAAAACGTTGATCGTTAAGGACATTCCTCATTTTTGACCTTCCTAAAGGTCTTTTAAAAAGATATAAACGTTGGAAAGATCATTTCATCACCAATCTTTACTTCCACTACTTTAAATAAATTCTCGCGTATGCAAAAGTAGAGACCTAAAGAGCCAGGAACATTCAAGGGACAGTAAACGGACTTGGCTAGCATGCAACTCGTGCTATGTTTAGATGATATGTCATTTCATGATGCAAAACGAATGTGCTGGGAGAATGTATTCAACCTTGTAATGAAATAAACGTCTTCCAGTTACGCTAGAAGTATTTTGTGCAGGGACTGTATTCCGTAATATTGGAGCTAGGTCTTATAAGCGTTCGAGGTACGCCAAAGCAATATATTCGCTATGTTTATGTCTTAGAGATCAACATATATCATTTGTAGGGACTGAAAATCTACTTTATCCACATTTTGATCTTTTGTGTACATACCGGCAAGAGTTTCACTCTCCCGAAAGTTATTAAGAGAGCAATAAACTATCTTGAAGTAACAAAGCATCTACAACGAGTATTACGTAATCATCATAAAGCCAGAACATAAGGTTCGACGTCGTTGACAGTTCTTCAGTCGCATAGAAGTTATAGGATGAAACTTAGTCAGAACTACAACCCTAGTCTTCTACATGATTCGGGATCCCATACGCTGTATAACCATAAGCCCCAAATCCTGATAGTTTAAATATTGTATGTATCTACTGGTGGAAAATAGTCTTATAATAGCAGTAAATAAAATAGCTTCAGGCTACATTTATGGTTTTACAAGTTTTATTGCATCATCAATTTCGAGGCTTCTCGCCTTATCCTCAGATGCACCTGTGCAAATAGTAAAAAACTTTTTTAATGATAAATACATCAGTTCTCATACAACGTAGCGTAATTTCTTGGAAAGAATACATTGTAAGCTAACAAGTCTACCAGTCTTTAAGTAGGTTAGAGGTCTGTGCTAAATCCCACTACATAAATATTATAACAAGTCATAGCAAATGTCAATACTAGTTCAGTAAGATTTTCTGTCTGGTAATGTTTACGTCATTACACATTGATATTACTCAGTTTCCAAATGACGTGAACCTAGATGTATGGGGAGCGCATAACCACTCTCTAACATGAAAAACTTTATAGCGTTGACAACAGCCTTCACATTGATCATGAGTAAATATTACCTGGGCAAGTACACTGAGATATAATAATAACTATTTACGCACCACAGGCTATAAATTTCAACATGAATTCGTGTTAAGTTTTACCTATGGAACATCCTGAGAAAGTAGTAGCGAGTAGATTCACAACCACCATCGTCTTTGACCCTCAGCGCCATTACAGCGAAAGCAAAATATTAATGCAATAACAATTCTCACCGCACGTGATTAGTATCGATGTGTGATGACACAGACATTAAAGACATAATTATAATTGCTAAATAGTAGGATTTAGCACAGACCTATAAACCGATCTTAAGACTGGTACGCTCGCTATGCTACAGTGCACACTTTACAAGAAATTAAATGTTATGTTGTATATGCCCTGATGTATGTAATTTTAAAAAAGTTTTTTACTATGTGCACCGGTGCATCTGAGGCTGACGCGTAACGGCTCCAAATCGATAATGCAATAAAACCGTAATTGCACCTTCAGGCTATTTTATTTATTGTTATTACATGCGATTGCGTTCCCACCATCCAGCAGTATGGATAATGGAAGTATGTACAGCGTTATTACAAATGATTGAAGCGATTTCACAGCTCTACAATAACTTTATTATTTGAGATATTTTCACAATGCTTTGCACACACATACAAAAACTCAAAAAGTTTTTTTAGGCATTCACAAATGTTCGATATGTGTCCCTTTAGTGATTCGGCAGACATCAAGCCGATAATCAAGTTCCTCCCACACTCGGCGCGGCATGTCCCAATCAATGACTTCGAAAGCATCGTTGATGCGAGCTCGCAGTTCTGGCACGTTTCTTGGTAGAGGAGGTTTAAACACTGAGTCTTTCACATAACCCCACAGAAAGAAATCGCATGGGGTTAAGTCGGGAGAGCGTGGAGGCCATGACATGAATTGCTGATCATGATCTCCACCACGACCGATCCATCGGTTTTCCAATCTCCTGTTTAAGAAATGCCGAACATCATGATGGAAGTGCGGTTGAAAGATGAAGTCGGCGCTGTCGGTCTCCAGTTGTGGCATGAGCCAATTTTCCAGCATGCCCAGATACACGTGTCCTGTAACGTTTTTTTCGCAGAAGAAAAAGGAGCCGTAAACTTTAAACCGTGAGATTGCACAAAACACGTTAACTTTTGGTGAATTGCGAATTTGCTGCACGAATGCGTGAGGATTCTCTACTGCCCAGATTCGCACATTGTGTCTATTCACTTCACCATTAAGAAAAAATGTTGCTTCATCACTGAAAACAAGTTTCGCACTGAACGCATCCTCTTCCATGAGCTGTTGCAACCGCGCCGAAAATTCAAAGCGTTTGACTTTGTCATCGGGTGTCAGGGCTTGTAGCAATTGTAAACGGTAAGGCTTCTGCTTTAGCCTTTTCCGTAAGATTTTCCAAACCGTCGGCTGTGGTACGTTTAGCTCCCTGCTTGCTTTATTCGTCGACTTCCGCGGGCTACGCGTGAAACTTGCCCGCACGCGTTCAACCGTTTCTTCGCTCACTGCAGGCGGACCCGTTGATTTCCCCTTACAGAGGCATCCAAAAGCTTTAAACTGCGCATACCATCGCCGAATGGAGTTAGCAGTTGGTGGATCTTTGTTGAATTTCGTCCTGAAGTGTCGTTGCACTGTAATGATTGACTGATGTGAGTGCATTTCAAGCACGACATACGCTTTCTCGGCTCCTGTCGCCATTTTGTCTCACTGCGCTCTCGAGCGCTCTGGCGGCAGAAACCTGAAGTGCGGCTTCAGCCGAACAAAACTTTATGAGTTTTTCTACCTTTCTGTAGTGTGTCGTGACCATATGTCAATGAATGGAGCTACAGTGAATTTATGAATTCGCTTCAATCATTTGTAATAGCCCTGTATATTCTCTTAACAAATGTTACTTCTGTACATGGTTTAATCACTTTCTCCTCATCAAAGAAATGGAAACGAGAATCTCTCTCAGCTATTTTTAGGGACGCACTGCTCATTTCGGTGTCTAAATCTACATCTACATGGATCCTCGCAAATTCCACTTAGTTGCTTGATAGAGGACACATCGAAACATCTTCAAACCAATTCTCTATTATTCCACTCTCGAACAGCGCGTGGAAGAAACGAACACCTGTAGCTTTCTGTGCGATCTCTCATTTATTTTTATTATGATGATCGTTTCTCCCTATGTGGGTCGGCGTCAACAAAATATTTTTGCATTCGGAGGAGAAAGTTGGTGCCTGAAAAATGATTCCACGTCAATTCCTGTATCATGTCCGTGACACTCTCGGCCCTATTTCTCGATAATACAAAACGTACGGCCCTTCTCCGAACTTTCTCGATGTTCTCTGTTAATTCTAGCTGGCAAGGATCGCAACACCAGAAGAGGACGGACAAGTGCAGTGCAGTGAGTCTCTTTAGTAGATCTGTTTGGTTCTCCTAAGTGTTCTGCCAATAAAACGCAGTCTTTGTTTCGCCTTTCTCACAGCATTTTATATGTGTTCTTTTAAATTACAGTTGTTCGCAATAGTAATTCCTGGGTATTTAGATCAATCTACGGCCTTTAGGTTGCAACGTGAATACTGTCATACACTGAAACTGGTCGTGCGTTAATTATCCGAGATCAGCGCAGAAGGAGACGACAGTATGACAGTATTCAGTGATGAGAGACCACGTCTTCTCTGTGAAGCAGTTTTCGTTATGCCAGCTGCAGGTGGTTCTCCGATTCTGAGAACGGCTCAAGTGAAAACACTGCCGCGCCCCTAAATTTGCAACATCGCGCGCTCGAGTGACTTTCTCAGTAGACGAAAGTTCGACTCAGCAGTCTCCTCAATGCCCACCTGTTTCCTGATGTTCCACAGAGTGGCGAGCATAGCAAGAAAGCGAGACTCGTGGATTCCGCCTGCCTTCGCTTCTGACAAAGAAACTTGCCTTGTGTCTTTCTCTGGAAGAGAACAACAATTCTACGGCACAGCAGTTTCAACATGAGCTACATTTATAAAAGCAAGGGAACATCTGAACGATTTTGTTATCGCCTTTGCTACTACCAGTGTAATGTCTTATCAGTAAAATGATTTATCCGAACTTATTTCAGATCTGATAGGATACTCCACAACAATTGTTACCCATAGAATTTGTTTACCTTTTTCTTCTCTCGACGTAGATTGCAACAATTGTGAGACCGTGCTATGGAGAGGACTATGATGTGCGCTTGTTAAAGCTAGTATTATATTTGTAATGCTATCGATGAATCTGAAATTAGGAACTGGAACACATGAAACTTCGTAACACCTCTTAGAATTTCCCTTTCGATAACCACTATGGAAACCACCAGTTTTATTAACTTCCCCAACGGAGAGGCAATAATCTCACCACTAAACACTGTGTACGGATTTAGGACTAAGCCCAGCAAACTGAATTGCAACTTATTGCTTAACAACTATGCGCCGTATTTCTGTTACCCTCACAACCACATTCATTTGCAAAACTTTTCCTATAGCCAGAACTGTACCTGTCTCGTTCGATCTGAATGTGGTTACGTGATCGTAGTTTAGGATCCCAAACTGAACTGCTACTAGAAAAAAAACTACGCAAAAAGATGAAAATCCAGTATGCGTTAGTAACAGACGGGAAAAGAAGAAACATTCACGTGATGAGCCACCAATTCCATTTCTTTCTTTCTGCGGAGCAGAGTCCAACGAAATAGCAGAGTCCTGGGAAGACAAGGTATAAGACCTGTTTTTCGACCTCCTAAGAAGATAAAGACGCTGTTAAGGACAGTCTCAGCATCTGGATCCCTTGTTAGTGCGGAAGGAATTACATGGGTCAATCTGTCCGAACCGTTTCCGACCGCTGTACCGAACATCAACTGCATATTAAAAATTGAGAGGTGGAGAAATCAGTAGTTGCTGAGCACAGACGAGAAACAAACACAAGATACTGTTCGACGAAACTAAGGTTGAATACAAAATATTGTTGGACGAAACAAAAGTTTTATCCCAGACGCCTACATACTGAGATTCTGTAATTAAACAGGTTGTACAAATAACTATGTGTGAGAATAACTTCAACCATGACAGCGGATATAATTTTAGTGGTGTATGGAAGCGAGTTCTCGAAGCAGAGATAGAGATATTCGTCTCAGTGTTTACGCTACTACGGGAGTGGTGACAGCACCATTGCAGATGTTGGGACCATCTGCGACAGTTCACGTAATTACTGAACAACCAGAAGCCGTCTATAGACTATAGATCACTGCAGCAGTTTTGACACTGAGTTACTCCTGACGAAGACCATGGAGGTATTCGCCGAAAGCTCGAGGTTTTATCCTGAATTGACGTTGCAAGAAGTCCGAGAATAGTTCTGATAAAAGGCTAAGAAACCTTCAAATTGAAGCACAATCAATCTATATCAGTATGAGAGTGATCAAGATAATCATACCTCAGATGTTAAGTCCCATAGTGCTTAGAGCCATTTAAACCATTTCGAAAAAGAAAAGTAGTGGTGATATAAACACCGACTAACACAAACAAGAAAAAATTTTGGAGGTACTAAATTAAAAAAAAAGTGTGAAGTGTGACATGTAAATTAGAAAGACTTTTCCGGGTGTATTAACCAGGCTCAGAACTTAATCACGTGGAAAACGGTATGGAAGGAAGAAAAGAAACAGGAGAAATTGAAGAATGTAGAAAGTAATGTTAGAATTCAAAAATTAATGCAATATTATAAATAAATGAACATGTCTGAAAATGAACGGGGAGTGAGACGAACTCATGGGAACTTTTTGTAACAAAGCTATCAGTGTAATGGCAACTAATTGGATCTCTTACCTTCAAGTAATGTTGAATTACCGAAGAGAGATTCTGTAGAAAAGGAGATACAGTAAATGAAAATAAGGCCATATTAAAGAGAAAGGAAAAAACCTTAAGATGAACGGGAAACAGACTAAAACGAAAGAAAAACTCTACGAACAGTATGTGCATTTTTTCTTAAAGCTGTTTCTGTAATCGCTGTCATTTCAGATTTAATTATTATTGTGTATCATTCTGAATTCCTAGGAATGGATGGTGCGGTAGGAGGTTAGAAAGGTATTATACAAGGGGTAACTTATAGAAAGCGCTTTTCAGCGAACAGTCTGGCTTGCGTGTCAGGAACAAAATGTCCTCTCATCCAAAGGGTTAGTGGGCACGTGACCGATGTTAGTGTGCAGGATCACGTAGCATAGAAGAGGCTGAATGTGAAAGGTGACAATAAATCTCACACACGTGGAACCTGCGATGAATAAACTCCCATCGCCCGCGGACAGTGAACTCCGAGTCGTATAGTGGTGGTTCGAAACCGAAAGGATTATAACAACAAAATCTACCAGCCCTCGAGGGTGACCGGAAAATCACAACGATCACTTCCTAATCGTGCATCACTTTTATTTAACTTCGACTGTAGCGTTAATTTTCATAATTGTAGGTTTCAACTACTTACTGACCACCATCAGATGCAAGTTTCCCTTGTTGCTATGTGCTCTTTATGACTTCACACGTTCTTACACGTTAAACGTTTGATGAGCGAAAGCTTCGATTTTCAGGCGGTCAGCGAAAAATCAGGAGTATGTATCGAAGCTATTACAGCTATCTAGAAAGCTGATGTGGGCGATACAAGTCTAAAGAATTTCGGCGTGAGTTACACTTAAATAGTGTTTTCCTGGAGTCACGATAAGTTATTAATGGACGAACAGAACTATCTCATTCTCGAAATATTAATTAAAATCTCAGCAGGTCCTTCTGTGCCCGAGGCTTCTGTAGATATTTTAGTTTCTCAGCTGCCTTCAACAAGTGAATCTTGACAGCACTGTAATACACGGCTCACAGTCAGTGAACCTTTATTCTTGATAAATCTCTGTATTTGGGAGACATACAAAATGTGCTGTCATCTACGGAATGATCTTCGTGTCCTTTAACATTTACTAATATGAAACGTGAATATTTTAAATACAAATTATATATTTTTATTCTTACTAATAACTTTCAACTTTTCCTAACTTCGCTGTAGTAAGTAGCACATTCTTGCTTAATTTTCACTCGTCCCCCCACCTCAAGGCACATCCTCTCTCTTAATTTCCTGTCCTTTCACTGTGTGTGTGTGTGTGTGTGTACTGGATGTCAGATAAGGTCATTTGTAGACAAGCAGTTACATAGCGGTAAGACAGTGAGTGATGTTTTGAATTATGTTGATACCGAGATATAATATTATATTCTACACTGTTGTAATGTGATCTTTTATACTGTATATTAGGGTTAAAGATTATTTGGAAAGTGACTCCCTGGCACCCAAGTGCTAGAGTGAAGTATACATTGTAGAGGAAGATCAATGCTTGAATCTACAAGCACATTCAAAGGATTGGTAGTTGCAGTAGCTATACATAGACGAAATATCTTGCATGGGATACATTAGTGAAGAGATCTGCATCAAATCACTGTTCAGGCTGAAGATTATGGCAATAGCACGCGGTGTCAGATTTTTTTGAGTTGAAGACACATTACAGAAAATTATGATTATCAATTTTCCGTTGATTTTAATCGTAATGTCATTTTATTACAATATGCCCTTATTGGAAGAGTGTAATGATTTCAGGTAAGCTTTTAGGAAAATCGACACTAACTTCATGCCTTCTGATCTGTCGTTATGTACATTACGGAAATTTTTGGGTATGTCGTTGTGGACAGTAGAATGATATTTCTACAAATGCATACAAAAACTAATGGTTTTTCATTTCATTCGTGGATTGTATTACTAAACTCTTTTTTATTGAAGTCACGGAATCTGCTACAGAGTAGGCGAATATTTTCAGCAGATGAAAACTTAGTGCAAGGCCGAAACATGACCTAAAATCTGTGTTTCCTGCGCAAGGTTATAGTTAACGACATCTGTCGGGAGTATCTTTGTCGTCGGTAACTTATTTGCACAGTCTTTGAGCTAACATTAACTAACAGTGTCTTAATTAAAGCTTAGCTGGTATTACATATAGGCGGTAAAAGGTATCGTCTTAATTCTTTCACAGTCCACTAGAGCAGGGCTTCCCAAACTTTTCAGCTCGCGGACCCCTTCTTCAGTCGAAAATCCATGACGGACCCCTAGTCAGTCAAAAGTACAGTAACTTCAAATTTCAGAGCGAAGCTCATGGGAACTGAAAGCTTCTTAATGCAGGTACCATGTTCCCAATGACCCCCCCCCCCCCCCCCGCCGAAGTATCAATAGTCTTTGGTTTAGAGATGAATGAAAACGAAATTAACGATCCAATTTGAATCCCCACTGTATCCAGACACTTACTAGTGGATTTACTCCCTTTGTTCAACACACTATAGTCTGATTAAAATTACTTGGTAATTGAAATTTCACACGATGGAGCTTTCTTCCTCCAAGAGCAATCAACATTACGTCCAAACTGTTCGCTGTTGACAAGCTGTTGCTTATGGTCTGTTCACTTCCACTATTTGGCTACTGTTGTGTAAGGAGCATGCACATTTCGTAACAGTCGTGTGTGTGTGTGTGTGTGTGTGATTTTTTGTGAAATCCGAAGAAAAATGTACAAATGTATGTAAAGTCTTTCTTTGGTCGTCCTCCCTCCTCATTCATTTCAACTGGAAACTTCCCTTGTTGTGAAGACGATGGAGAAACTGCAACCTTCTTCAGTGATCCTGACTTCAGCCACCGATCCATGTTAGAAGTAATAAACTGGTCAAAAATCGACTTATGAAACAGGTAATGCACTGACAAAGTTTAACATTTAATGATGCCCGGGGCCGCATACGTGTCAGCGGGCGCTGTGATTGGTCGACAAAACTCGCTCCGCGCTTGCGTAAAAGGTTTCAGCGTATCTAGCGCCGTGAGCCGGTGCACAAACGACCCCCGTATTGTTGCTAAACTGTCGATCAGAGAAGCCGCATTCTCCGGCACTAAACTGTGTATACGTTCCCACTTAGGAACCGCAAACGCTGCTTGGGGATACGACCTGAAGTAAAAGTACACATGTTTTTCACACGAAAAAAAAATAGTGATGAATTTGATATACACATTTTTATTCAATAATTTTACTCATTATTTTACACGATTTGGTGAAAGATGGCCGCGGACCCCCTAGAAAGAGCCGGCGGACCCCTAAGGGGTCCGCGGACCACAGGTTGGGAAGCCCTGCACTAGAGGGAACATTTGTACTTCATGTAATATCCATAAAGCATTAGTTTACTCTGAATTAGTAACTGAGATTTGCACGTGTTTACTGACAATTTAAGTGCACAGGAGATGTTACAAATTTATCAGAGATATCTGATGCCGACTGCCAAACGTTCGTTCGTCGATAAAAGTGAAGATTAGGTACTTCAGGACAATGATCCGAAGCATTGCAGCAGACTTTGCAGCGACTGGAAAAGGAGAAAGATGTGCAGCTAGTGGTAGTGTTACATCAAAAAGAATTTTCAGGGAAAAA
This sequence comes from Schistocerca nitens, assembly GCF_023898315.1. NCBI lineage: Eukaryota > Metazoa > Arthropoda > Insecta > Orthoptera > Acrididae > Schistocerca > Schistocerca nitens. Next base: position 853,738,407 of record NC_064614.1, read on the forward strand.
AATCTTCACTTTGAAACAGCTGTCAACGCATTTAGAAGTTTCTTCCACGAGAATAAGCGAAAGCTTTGTTTAAAGCTTGCCTAAGAGATGCCAAGCAATTATCGACGCTGCGGATGAGTGAACGTATTATTAATTGTAAATGTATTTTTCTTTTGTTCATATAATATGTATTTTTTGTTTTAGTTTGATGATAACTGATTAACCAGACAGCGCTCTTACTTGAAAGACTGGAAGTTTCTGTGTATATAGAAGTCGTTAAAGATGATGTCTTACTCGACACAAGTCTCGACAGTAAAAAAGCTATTCTCACACCGACAGTTTCCTCTTAACAATGGTTGCTTACAGAAATTATTTTCTAATGACTGAAATGAATAAATACTACGAAAGGTGGAAAAAACTGTTTCTACTTCGGTCCTGCACTGAGAATTTGCCTTAGTTCCCATTTAATATCTTCAAAGAGCGTCGGAGGGCGATCGAAGATTATTGAATGCAGCAGGATCATTTGTCTCGTGTGTTTCTAATCTCCTAACGTATTTCGCAATTACAAACTGACGTACAGTCAGAAATTATGTACCGTTCGGAACATTTTACTTTCTGAGTTAAACTTGTTACCATCTTCTGTGGAATAACGGTACGTTGGGAGTGTTTGATCGTAACAAAAATGTTCATTCTATTTAAATCGATGAAAGGAACAGGTGACGCTAAAACATGTGTCCTGACTAACTAACTCTTCTGTCTTCTATGTCTCTATTTACGACCGTGGTCAGATCATGATGATTACACTCTACCCACGTATTGTTTTATGGTAGTCTGGGAGACGCCCTACGTTCACAATGACGCAAACGAATAAAATTTCTCACCCTGCTAACGATCATTGCCTGGTTTCGTCACGTAGTGGACGCTTGGAAAACTAGCTATTTACGCGACTCTGTCACACTGTCCATCCTGCAGCAGTCAATGAATAGTCCTTGTTCCAGATGCATTGTGTAAAGTATGGCAACCATCGGACTGCGTGGGCCTCACAGGTGATTCCTTCAGTCTAATAACGGGGCGTCACGCTGTACCTGAGGGTTTGTTGTTGAGACAGCTTGATGAATATGGGCGCAAAAGATAGATCAGTTGAGTTCTACTGGTGTATTTCTGACTCTTTCTCGAATTTTTTACACTTTTAGATCTTATAATCTCACTATAATTAAACTTCATGTATAGTTTGAATTATTCACCCGTTAGATAATTGGTATCTATCTTTAGACTACATCAAATGTATAACGTGAGACACTAATAATCCAGTCAGTTTTCTTCTAGTTTGGACATCGTAATGTTATAAGTGTTTAAACTACTTTCCATTGACATACGCCTCGTTTCAAATTTCACTAAACGCGATACGGTGCATTTTCATTCTGGTATTTCGGTTTCGCCCCGCGTTATCCCCTCAGATAGTTAAATCTGTTTACAGTTTAGACATACTGATGTGTATCCACTCTACTGCAAGACCGTTTTGAAGTGTACTTCTCTCTTAACTGTTAACAAGGCTCAGAGCTAATACATCAACACATTGGTCGACAAAACTTTACTGTACCACGATGTGTAGTGAGTGCTATCTTTTCTAAGATCGTTGTTTGTGGTATAACCCTACCACCCTTGCATCAAGCAGTCAGGCCTGCAAGATGAGTGGTCTGCCAAGCGAGTGGATTTATTCTTATTTCTCGCAAAAACACCAATGACTGATTATGAGCTCTAGTATCCACAGTGAATCTACAAATTATTCTCCTGTTTGAATAATACGCAACGGAAACGGATAACGCACATCTGACTATTAGTAATTTACACAACTCTGATTGTTCACTAGGCACTGGCAATACCACATTTTCTTTCTTACCCAACGGCATTGATTAACACGTGGCCATCGCACTAAATATGAATGGCGCACACGTTATAAATTCTGGATATCACGACTACACACTATTCGAATAACAAGGCCATCAATCTTTTTCTTTTCACTATCTTTTTTATTCCGATAAATTCTATTACGATTCAAAGATAACCTAAACACACCATTACATTTTATACAACAATTACATATGAGAAACTCCTCCCAGAGGGCATGGCTTTACATTGGTGATTCTCTATCTTATGGTCTCGTAATTATCTAGCGCTACAGTACACTTTCTGGATAGGATGGTGGATCTGTTGCTATATCTCACACTTCGACTCTCACACCCATCATCACCAAAATTTCCTCCAGACCGAGCGGCACAAAAAGGAACATGCATAACCCACTGCCTCTGAACCCATCTTGCTACTCTCCCATGCAAACCACACATACTTAAATTACATGAAATACATCACACTGGCAACATACAATGCATCACAAAGAATAGTCACAACGTTGGAATCACTTCACTTTTAGCTTTCCCACTTCAATTAGTATTCATCCCAGTTTCACACGACACTGCCCCACTTCGTAACTTTTCTTTCCTACTACGAACTGTGGAGGATTAATATCCACGTCTTCCTGTGCAATGCAAGCCAAGTGGCGTTGTTGGATAGACGGCTGACTCACCTTGCTTCTCTCTCAGAGTATTAGAGTTTGAATCAAGCGTCACACGGCAACATAACACACAAAGTAATATTAAGATCATATTCATCACAGACGCGAGTCCCCAACTGATACCTTGGACGAGCACTTCTCTTCATCCTTTGTCTCATACCCAGATTGGGACTCACACAGTACTCACCGCGTGGAAGTGCTCATCTCTAATTTCGAGTCCTGCACACGCCATTTCTTAAATATTTCCAACTTGTAGTATACACGCCAGTAATTCAGCTTAACTTTAGCACTCGGAAGTATTTCAACTTAGTACTAGCACTCGCAAGTAATTCAACTTACTGCTACACGTGGTTTCACTGTGATTGGTCACTTCCGAAGATTGCTACGATCCCCTTAATATTACCTGCCTGTCATTTAATTCTCCCCCCAAAAGTTCCTGAAATAGAGAAATAATTATTCCAAACTACTCTTAAGTATTTCACATGCATATCATTTTCTCCACTCTTTTGTCTTTATGGAGCACACCTAAGACAGGTCTTACCAGCACAAGATCCAGCGCCAGAGTGCTGAAACATGGCCGTTCTTCAGGTCATCTCGCACCTCCGCTGAGGTGGGGGAGCACCATGCTACCGTAATGGTCAGCCACATTTCAGTCGCTCAAAGCTCAGGTAAATTTCATCTCTTTGGTTCCACCAAAGGTGACCAAAGGACCGTCTCAAAGAAGATCATACATTGCACATTCACTATCTGCGGTTGGCAGACGACCATACATTCATTCATTTCACAGATCTCACCAAATTGGATGTAGGGATTTATTTTGTGGTAGCGCACATGTGAGTAATTAAATAAATAAATTGTTATTCTTTCCTACAGTGGTATCCGGCTTCGGTGTATTAAGTGAAATTGAGTTATTACTACAAAAAATATATTGTTCTGACAAGAGTAATGAAGAATGTTGTACCTATTTTCAATGTCGGGTGGTACTGTACCCTTTCACCACTACTATTGTAATTTAGATATGCTTTTACCTAAATAACAGAAAACCCTGCCCTTGTGTTGACACGTATAACTCTCTTAACTAAGTTTAGTTTCCAAATAAAGAACACTATGGGAGCATAGTCCTGTTAATAGGAAAGGATAATCAATAGAGTTACCCTTTTTACAGGATTTGACCGAGTGTTGTGTCTAATGGATCAGTAAATCAGACTATTCAATTATTTTCCTAAGATCTTACCAAGTTGTTAGAAAGAAACGCAGTATGATTAGTATCATGTTGAAGCTAGAACAACTCAGTTCCCAGTTCATTTAGTGGTTTAAAATATGTACTAACTGTCGCCAACCTATTCAGACAATGAAACAGTTAAGTATTGGAAAAGCAGGAGTATGAATTTCGCCTAATTTCTTGCTACTGTTTTAGTTGCTTCTTCAGATAAATATTACTGCACGTAAACTATGTTGGTGCAGACACTGGAATTTCCTTTCGACTACTACACCCTTATACATTACGTTTTAAAAGAGAAAAGACCAGTAGATAACTTCAAGGAAGCTAAAAAGTTTTGGTCAGGGGGTACCTTTAGAAAAGCAATTTCCATAACCAAACAACTTAAATACTAAAATACTTAGGTACTAAAGCACACACTTTTTATACTGAAGATTTCACTTCAAGAAAACCTCTTTCTTACTGGAATTTACTTTCAAAAGCTATTACTCTCTTTATTTACACAAAAACAATTTAAAAGGTGCCTCTTTATATTAACTTGGCACTTCATGACTCTCTAAAACAGGATACTCGGATTTATAAAACACCAGAAAGAACCCTATATAATTGTATGATGAGATGAAATAACATAGTGAACCAGTTTCTGTAAAGCTCAAGAATGGTTATTCACTAATAAAACACAGTTTAAATTAATGGTTCATGCTGTACGAAAGTAGAATACAAAAAAAAAAAAATCTTGTCTGATGGCTGTAGGCTTGGGTATGGCGAACAGTTATAGCGGTTACACTACCCACAGTACGATCTGCAAGTATCTTGCTGTACGGGCTCGATTTCTGTTCTTGGCGTCGTTCAATTTTACATACAGTAGTCCAAGAACTCGCAGCTATGTCGTAAGCCGTTTGCAACCTTCATCCGAGGCATTTTTGGGCAAATTTGCAGGCAAAGCTTCTCCTGTTCCACAAGGGTGTTGCCTCAATCGCTGCTGCCTACAGACTCTGTGTCTTTCTTCCCGCGATTGCTCTAGGTCCTCGCCACCTTTTCCACTCCCCACAGCCACTTACGTTTTAAAAAAAAACACACTGGCTTTTAGATAACACCTATTTGTTACATTGTTCCTAAGCGCGACCATTTAAATTAACATTAACATGAGCAGTTTATACACATAAATATTTTAAATACAAAATGTCATCAGAAAATTATTTAACGTAGTAAAGAATTTACATAGCATTTTACGTACATTACTCACACACAATGCAAATAACTTCAACCTCCAGTACAGTACACTTTACATATACAAAAAATTTAGTACTAATATGTGAAAATTTTAAAGCACAAAAAATTATAAAAATTTAGATGAACCATAAACAAATAGCGTCATAGTGGCTATTGTATGGGCGTGTTACTTTGCTTACAGAGTACAGAAACTCTGTTTGCCGAGGGCAGGAAGTTGTGTACGTGAGAGTATCTGAGGTGATGAGGCTTCCGCCTGTGGAATCGTCGTGTGTGATCTTAGGAACACAGCTGACAGATATCAACACAAGGTAAAAGGGGGCTGCTTAGATAAGACCCATCGGGTAACCGGGTTGTGGACAGTCAACAGGCTCCAACTGAAACACTGGAAAGTTGTTCCTTGGCAGTCAATGGAACAGTAGGAATGAGAGCCAGTGAGAGTATCCATCCATCCTAAATATCGTTGAAAAGTTAAAAATGTGTCATATCTCCCCATAAATGGGGCTAGACATCCATCTCTAAACGATCAGTCTCAGCTAGCTATAATCCAGCCAAAATTAAGCGAACATGATTGAAATATTTGTGTCTAAATTCACAAACAGAAACCATTATCCCATTGTACGGGGCAGCTGTCGACCTAGAGAACACAACAGCAATCTGAGTGGGTATGAGGACATATATTAGTGCAGTGAAATGGTGATGGTTGGTGAAACCTAAAAATGATTTCTTAAGAATAAAACTTAAAATTGTTGAAAAACTGTGCCAAACATGCTACTGCTGCTACTAGTTCGTGAGAGAGACCTCATACCTACAATGCTAATTTCTGAGAATGTAGTTTGTTCAAATGGTTCAAATGGCTCTGAGCACTATGGGACTAAACTGCTGTGGTTATCAGTCCCCTAGAACTTAGAACTACTTAAACCTAACTAACCTAAGGACATCACACACATCCATGCCCGAGGCAGGATTCGAACCTGCGACCGTAGCAGTCGCACGGTTCCGGAATGCGCGCCTAGAACCGCGAGACCACCGTGGCCGGCAATGTAGTTTCTATGAGAGTATAGCTTATATGAGGCTTGTAACTTCCAGGTGCATACGAAGACGATCTGTGTTCACATTTCTAGTAGCTTCTGACTTTGGCTGAAAACACGAGGAAAACATTGCCAATTTTAGCTACTACGACGCTGAAAGCTTTTATGACACAGAGCCATTTGCCGTTTTCATGTGCAAGGACAAATGTAGAAGTAGTTTTGACGTTTCGCAACAAATACAGGGGCCGACAAAAAAATGTAAACACCTCAAGGAAGTACATTTGAACATAAAGGCAGGCACCAGCCAAGCATGCAGGTTGGTTTGCTGCGTTTGACCACGAAAGGCAGCTGTGCAATGCCCTCAAAACGTTGCGAGTGTCAATAGTGCTCATAGCAGTGATCTGTGTAGTTGTGAGTGCGTTATGTCGGAGCTCAGTGAATTCGAAGTTGGGGAAATTCTTGGGGTTCGTCACATTCGGTCACTGAAGAGGATTTTAACAAAACATAAAAGAAAGTTACGAAAGTCACTGATACAACTGAATGTTGCACTCGCGAACCTTGTCAGTACCAAAACAACACGAAGGGAGCTCCGTAATTTGGAAATTGTAGGGCGATTTGGAATTACAAAATCACTTGTCAATGATGCAAATGCCCAAAATTGGAAAAAGTGGTGCCGAAGCCTGCGCTATCAAGCAAAGGAGGAAAGTCATTTGGTCGGATGAGTCTTGTTTCACATTTTTTCCAGGTTGTGGCCAAGTTTACATTTCGAGAGCGAAACATGACGGGAGTTCGGCGATGATATAGGCAGCCTTGTCACGGTGCTCCATGGGCGCCGTCGTTGTCCTGCAAAGACGCATTACTGCCAACGAGTATGTGACAATTTCCGTTCACCAGGTGTATCTCATGGTGTAATGTTTGCTCCGCAATAGCTATGCTGTGTTCCAGGAAAACAGGTTCCCCATTCACGCAGCTCGCACGAGAGTGAATTTTCGTATCTCCCCTGGCTACTGTCGTTAACTGGATCTCAACATTATTGAGGCTCGGTGGTCTACTTCCCATCCAACTCCGTCATCATCACCTGATCTCGTCACTATTTTGCAAGAAGAATGGTATAAGAGTCCATTGAAAACCATAATTGATCTATATTTATACACTCCGAGACGACTGGAAGCTGTTTTGAATACCCACGGGTTTTCTACACCCTTTATTGTGTTGTGTTTTGGTGTTTCCATATTTTTTATCCAATCCCTGTAGCTCTGTGTATTCTTGCTATTATTGAGTTCCCATAACTTGTTGTGGCTTCTTGAAGCATAAGGAACTCAAATGTACGTGAGTGTTTCGGGGCAGGATGCGAATTCTATGTCTACAACAACATCTGCAGCTATATCCTGCAAACACCTGTGAAGTTACCAGTTATTATGTCATCTTCTAGTGTCAGTCACGTTCGGAGCGCGGGAAGAATGATTGTTTTCATGGTCTCTACGTTCGCTGCAATTAGTTTCATGTTGTCCACTTGATATCTACGGATGTTACACGTAGGGGTGTAGGGTATTCACACATACAACACTTAAACCTGGTTCTTGAAAGACTAGGCTTTCTTGGAACAGTTTGCGTCTATCGCCAAGCGTTTACCGGTTCAGTTACTTCAGCATCTCCGTGAAACTCTCCCACGGGTCCCATAAACTTATAAACATTGGTGCTGCTCATCTTTGTATGCTTTCAATATCCCCTGTTAATCACCTCTGGTACGAGTCCCGCAAACTTCAGCAATATTCCAGGCTGGGTAAATAAGTGTTCAGTAAGCATTCTCTTTTGTAGACTGGTTGCGTTTCCCTAGTATTCCACCAAAGAACCGAAGTCTGACATCTGCCTTACCTACGACCCAGCCTTCCCTACAAACGGTTACAGCCAGATGTTTGTGTGAGTTGCCGGTTCCATTTGTGACTGACTGATAATGTGGTCATAGGACGCTAAGTGTTTTTGTTTTGTGAAGTTCACAGTCTTATATTTATGTACATTAAACCAGGCCACCAGTCTTTGTGCCACTTTGAAATCTTATGAAGATGCAACTGAATATTTGTGCAGCTTTTTCAAACAATACATCTTTGTAGATATCCATTTCATATACGTAAAGTATTACATTCTTTTAATACTGTCTGTAAGATCGTTACTATACAACATGAAGATCAAAGGCCCTAGCACACCTCCATGAGGCACACTTGAAGTTACTTCTGCATATGTCGACGACTTTCCATCAAAGATAATATGCTGCGCCCTATCTACCAACAGATCTTCATTCCAGTCACAAATTTCTCTTGATATTCCGTATAAATCGAGATATACTACATCTACCTGACTGCCTTGAACCGTGGCTTTCTGGATGTCATGTGAGATAAGTGTCCCGTTTGAAAACGCTCCCGTGGAAGGAAGGAGTAGCTGCCTGCCCCGTCCCTCACTGCGTTCACCCTTGCTAACCTAAATAAGACAATACTGCCTTCACTAATTCCATTAGTTTTGCTAGGTTTCTAAGATTTAAGTTTTAGAAACCTAGCAAAACTTTATTTACTACAGCAGTAAGGAACGACTTCCCTAAGGGTAGCCAAGACTTTTGTTTCAGCAGATTATATACATTACGTTACAGGTATGTTACCGACAGGGTGAAAGCCTCGAATCGCGTTCCGAGTGTAAGGTGTCAGGCTAATCCAACACCTTCCATGAAAACCCTGACATGATAAGCAAATACAGTAGTATGTCACATAGCTCCGAATAAATCGTGACATTAAATTAACCAAAGTAATACGAGTAACGAGTGAGTAAATGGAATACCACAGACTAACACAAGAATGCCTAAATGCATGTCATACCTTCCCACCGTGAGACAGACGCAGTTCCGAGGGGAGAAACGAGAACAGATGCCGAGAGCAGAACCGTGTTAAGCTGGAAGGCCCTACGATAAGGGACGGACGGACACCCACGTCGCCAGCTAACCGCTAGGACACCAAAAGCAAGTTTTTAGCGTGAGACTTTTTCGCGTCTCTGTTACGTTAGGACCACCCCCCAGCCCATGTTAAAAGATAGAGCCCTCCAGAAGAACAGTCTAGATCTTACGATAACGCTAAAAGGACCACACCAGCTGCAAGTTTTAGCGTGAGACTTTTTCGCGTCTCTGTTACGTTGCAAACTTTAAAAACATTGCCCCACCACGAAAAGTATAACGTTTCTCATTGGATAGAGAGAATTTTTGTAGGCTGAGCTTAAGGTTAACATTGAGACCCTGATTGGTCAGATGAAAACACAGCCAGATAGTTTTTTTTTAATTTTAAACCAACTTCGGTAAATTATAGTAAGGAGAAGTTAGGAGAGAGTTGCTTGAGAGTTCCTTCCGAGACGGCGAGGTGAGCGGAGCTGTGCTGCCCGCTACCCCCTGACGAACACCGACAAGGTAATGAACGCACGCGATGCCGCATAACAGCGCATAAAGCTTCACTCAGAACTGCAGAAGTCTCATCTGTTACACCCCTTTTTGCGTAATACTAGTGTCGATCGTCAATTAAAGCTCATGGTGATCACATTTGCCACTTGAAGTAAAAATCTGAAACTCGATGATTTTTCTGTTATATAGTTATTGAGAAGCCACATCAGCCACTCTAATTTGCGACAAGTTAGATAAGTAATTAAAGATAATTGAGGGTCACTGTAGACCATTTTGATAGTTTTCTCTTTTGTGAAACTTAATTTAAACCTAGATTATAGATGTGATATGGCATAGGTCATCCTTCGATCCATTGTAGAACTTGGAAACCCACTCAGGGAATATTCGTTCACATTTTTGTTGAACGCAGTTGGTTTTTACCATCCTGTATTAAAACAGTTCCTTTTATCATTAGTGCAATTCATAAACAATGTTTTGTGAGTAGAATAAAATTTACAATGGTAAACTTAAGTGCTTTTTCGACGTTATTTTACCAGCTAACTAAAAATAGGAAAGCCTTGAACCCCTTCCACTAAATTTAGTTAGTATTAAGATTCTTTTACAGGGAGTGCAGTGAAGCTGACGCTGAAATAATTAAGTATTTGGTTATATCATCGCTAGTCTCACTGACCTCTTCTGAATTCTACATGTCATGTGTGGTCTGGCGTCTCCTTACCAGCAACAGGTCCCAGGTTCAAACCAGTCAATTCCCTAACAAACACGCTCAGAGCGTCGTTGCGCGAAAGTGGTAGGGACACACGATATAGAACAAACAGACACCACGGAGAATGTTTAGAAAATGGCGACCCTGCCAGGATGGTAAAATACCATAATTGAAGGTCGACCACATGCCTAACTAGGTAAGAAAAATATCAAGTTGAAAAATTTTTGTAAAAAAATTTTTTTTTCCCTGAAGTTATACATAGTCGAAAACAGTAGCTGCAGCGATAGATAGTAATAAAGTATTCAATAGATAGACAGTCTAGCAGAAACAATAGCATAATTAAGTTATGAATTTTAATATTGTTAGAATTAAGTTTTCTCTCCAATGCAAGCGCACAGGTGGCGGATACATCGTTGACAAGTTGGTTCTGACCCAACAAGTAAGTGAATGGTTTGTCAAGTTGTGTGTGTAAAAAGTTTATGAAACGCGTGAGATCGTATGAGCGCATGTTGACTCGAAGTAGGGCACGTGAATTGCTTTTAAAACAGAAAATAAGGGATTCGGAAAGATTAGTAATGGCAGATCGAGACCTTGACCGAATTGAGGTAGAGATCCAGCATGAAAATGGACAGAGAATAGAGGACAGTACAACAGACGATGCAGTATCGCGAGAAATATGACATATAACGCACCATAACGAGAATAATGTACGTCAAGGCACAGAAAACCTAGGTCAGCATACGACAGAGGATCAGGAAAGTAGAGAGACAGTCGATGAGGATTCTAACTTGCGTCTTGAATACGTAGAACCCATAGTACAAGTAATTAGAGCTCCCTCACCACAGAGTACAAGGAATGCGAGCAGAAACGTGTCACAGTACAGTTGAGTGCAATCGGTTGCAAACCAACAATTGGGAGAAAACACAGAGCGTACGACGTCGGAAGAAAACGCAATAGGACCCACCAATCTGGCAGAATTATTACAATTAATGACGGAAACCATGACAAGACAAAATAAAGAAATTGCGAACCAAATTAAAATTCAGAATGCAGAAATGACGAATCAAAATGCAGAAACCACGAGACAAATGCATGCGATTAAAGAACAAAACAAAAAGATTCAGTTACACCTAAGTCATATTGAAGACGAGGCAAAAGAATCTCGAGAAGTGATAGGAAACTTAATAACAGGTTACAATCAATTGAGAAGAGACATTGACAAGGTACAAGCGAACGTACAAACATTGCGTAATGACATTCAGGACGAGATCAAAACATTACGTAACAACACCCAGGGAGAAGTCAAGAAACTAGAGAAACAGATAAACGTAATTACTAGACAAGCAGCAGGTACAGCGCGTGAAACTGTTGAAAACAGTGTGTTACACAAACGTATCACAAAAGCAGCGCTGAAAAGATATGATAACTGCATAGTCAAAATAGAAGCGCAAACGAAGCGACAATTTCAGAAATTGCGAACAGAGTTATTCCAAACCATTGAAGAGCGTAGTGAACAGGATCGAACATGCACAGAGTCTGCAACCACATCCGTATCTGTAACAGCACCGGAAAAACAAGCAATTAACGAAGATATTATGCATTTGCGCTTCCAATCACAGGTGGAAAGTAACATACGTGAAATCAGACAGCCTGCACAGCAACAAATACGTTTCGAAATTCTTGATGAACAAACGTCATCACAAACACATGCGGAACCACAAATGTATGTTTCAAGACAGTTTGGATCGTGCAATGAAGCAGCAAGGTTAGCCAGACAAGATACCGAACCAATACCTGATAATGGAAAGCCAGGTCGCGAAGAGTACAGTGCAATGCATTCAGCTACACGTTCACAACCGATGTAAGAAAATTATTGCGTACCACTCCAACGATACTACGCAAGGGTAGGCGAAAGTTACAGTGGACAATATCCAATGGATCTACCACAATCGGAAAGAACGACGGGAGAAATGATCAGAAACAAAAGCGGCGAAGAATCGCGAATTTCATATGGAACTATGACGAAGTACGCAACGATCATTTCCTCACAGTCAGAAAATTTCAACACTTTCGAGAAGGAAACTCATTACATCCACGAACTTTTATTGATCAATTCCGAGTAGGATTACCAGAACACTGGACGCTAGCACACAAATTAGACTTTATATGTGCACACATGTCAGGAACAGTCGCAGAAACCATGCAGAATGTTGCAGCGACATGCCGATCGTACGAAGATTTCAGAGCGAAGTTTCTCTCACGATATTGGTCCAGCGAAGCACAGAACAGAGTGAAGTACGAATTATTACAGAACCCATATTTTGAAAATTCAGGAGAGAAGATTCCCGTGAAATTTTTCGAATTAATGGCAAAGAAAAATCAATGCTTAGATGTACCATACAGTGACGGAGAGTTGATTAAATTATGTGCGATGAAGCTACCATTGAAATACCAGCAATCATTAGTAGGTCGCGGAGGCAATGACGTCGAAGCATTTATAGGTATTCTAAGGGAACTGGAGTTCATATTTTCGGAAGATGACGCAAGAAAAAGACGAAGCGCACGTGAAAACGAAAGCAAAAAGCAGTGGAATCCACAAGACACATAACGAAGAAACAATAATTACGAACCATGTGATAACTTCACACCAAGAAACGACAATAGACTTCAACAAAGAACCGGTTATGGATTTAGAAGAGAATATGGCAATAACTATAATTCACTCAGGAACGGCAACAACTATTACAGAGGGAATAACGACAACCGGAACGGGTACTGGAGAACCAACAGACCGACAAATTATCAACAAAGAAACCACTATCAACAAGCTGAACAAGAAAAGAGAATACACATAGAAGAGGTGGAGGTAAGACCACCAAACCCTGATAAACGTTCGAATTGACAGCTAAGCGCCCATGCCAAAGAGAATGACGGACCGACCCAGGACAATTGCAGCACCTTGAACAGAGAAGTAAAAATCTTATCACGAGAAGAGAAGAAGGAAGAAACAAATCCGCAGGGACCAGATGAAAACGAAGACAAGAAAATAACAATATCGTGTTGGGACGAAATTAATTGGGAGAATACTGACGAGGAAGATGAATTACCAGAGGCATGCACAACGAATGTAGGAGGAAAGGACGAAGAAATGAGCATTGCAGAGCTATTTGAGATGAAAACCAGGGAAAGCGAATTCAATGAGAATAATGCGCAGTCGACAGAAGTAGAAAATAAGTTACGAGTGGGCACACAACCCAACGTATATAATGAAGGAAGCTATGAAGCGATAATTAGAGCATTTAGATGCGATTATGTGGAAGTAGCGACGAAGAAGGAGAAGATAGACGAGGATGAGGAAAAAGTAGAGGATGTTGAAGAAAGCGTAAATGAAGGACGAAATAGAGAAAAGGAAATAAAAGAGAGAGAAGTAGCAGTCGAATCTTATCCTACAGAAAGTTCGAATTCACAAGGGAAATTCCTAAAAACACTCATGTATGACTCATTGGAGGATTCGTTGGTGCAAGAAGAAGAAGAAGAACAGAACCAACCCTTTCAAATTCAACCAATTGTGAAGGCCATGGTTAAGCATTTTTTTTTTTTTCATCAGTCTACTGACTGGTTTGATGCGGCCCGCCACGAATTCCTTTCCTGTGCTAACCTCTTCATCTCAGAGTAGCACTTGCAACCTACGTCCTCAATTATTTGCTTGACGTATTCCAATCTCTGTCTTCCTCTACAGTTTTTGCCCTCTACAGCTCCCTCTAGTACCATGGAAGTCATTCCCTCATGTCTTAGCAGATGTCCTATCATCCTGCCCCTTCTCCTTATCAGTGTTTTCCACATATTCCTTTCTTCTCCGATTCTGCGAAGAACCTCCTCTTCCTTACCTTATCAGTCCACCTAATTTTCAACATTCGTCTATAGCACCACATCTCAAATGCTTCGATTCTCTTCTGTTCCGGTTTTCCCACAGTCCCTGTTTCACTACCATACAATGCTGTACTCCAGACGTACATCCTCAGAAATTTCTTCCTTAAATTAAGGTCGGTATTTGATATTAGTAGACTTCTCTTGGCCAGAAATGCCTTTTTTGCCATAGCGAGTCTGCTTTTGATGTCCTCCTTGCTCCGTCCGGCATTGGTTATTTTGCTGCCTAGGTAGCAGAATTCCTTAACTTCACTGAAGTCGTGACCATCAATCCTGATGTTAAGTTTCTCGCTGTTCTCATTTCTACTACTTCTCACTACCTTCGTCTTTCTCCGATTTACTCTCAAACCATATTGTGTACTCATTAGACTGTTCATTCCGTTCTGCAGATCATTTAATTCTTCTTCACTTTCACTCAGGATAGCAATGTCATCAGCGAATCGTATCATTGATATCCTTTCACCTTGTATTTTAATTCCACTCCTGAACCTTTCTTTTATCTCCATCATTGCTTCCTCGATGTACAGATTGAAGAGTAGGGGCGAAAGGCTACAGCCTTGTCTTACACCCTTCTTAATACGAGCACTTCGTTCTTGATCGTCCACTCTTATTATTCCCTCTTGGTTGTTGTACATATTGCATTTGACCCGTCTCTCCCTATAGCTTACCCCTACTTTTTTCAGAATCTCGAACAGCTTGCACCATTTTATATTGTCTAACGCTTTTACCAGGTCGACAAATCCTATGAAAGTGTCTTGATTTTTCTTTAGCCTTGCTTCCATTATTAGCCGTAACGTCAGAACTGCCTGTCTCGTCCCTTTACTTTTCCTAAAGCCAAACTGATCGTCACCTAGCGCATTCTCAATTTTCTTTTCCATTCTTCTGTATATTATTCTTGTAAACAGCTTCGATGCATGAGCTGTTAAGCTGATTGTGCGATAATTCTCGCACTTGTCAGCTCTTGCCGTCTTCGGAATTGTGTTGATGATGCTTTTCCGAAAGTTAGATGGTAGGTCGCCAGACTCATATATTCTACACACCAACGTGAATAGTCGTTTTGTTGCAACTTACCCCAATGATTTTAGAAATTCTGATGGAATGTTATCTATCCCTTCTGCCTTATTTGACCGTAAGTCCTCCAAAGCTCTTTTAAATTCCGATTCTAATACTGGGTCCCCTATCTCTTCTAAATCGACTCCTGTTTCTTCTTCTATCACATCAGACAAATCTTCACCCTCATAGAGGTTTTCAATTTATTCTTTCCACCTATGTGCTCTCTCCTCTGCATTTAACAGTGGAATTCCCGTTGCACTCTTAATGTTGCCACCGTTGCTTATAATGTCACCAAAGGTTGTTTTGACTTTCCTGTATGCTGAGTCTGTCCTTCCGACAATCATATCTTTTTCGATGTCTTCACATTTTTCCTGCAGCCATTTCGTCTTAGCTTCCCTGCACATCCTATTTATTTCATTCCTCAGCGACTTGTATTTCTGTATTCCTGATTTTCCCGGAACATGTTTGTACTTCCTCCTTTCATCAATCAACTGAAGTATTTCTTCTGTTACCCATGGTTTCTTCGCAGCTACCTTCTTTGTACCTATGTTTTCCTTCCCAACTTCTGTGATGGCCCTTTTTAGAGATGTCCATTCCTCTTCAACTGTACTGCCTAGTGCGCTATTCCTTATTGCTGTATCTATAGCGTTAGAGAACTTCAAACGTATCTCGTCAATCCTTAGTAATTGCGTATCCCACTTCTTTGCGTATTGATTCTTCCTGACTAATGTCTTGAACTTCAGCCTACTCTTCATCACTACTACACTCCTGGAAATTGAAATAAGAACACCGTGAATTCATTGTCCCAGGAAGGGGAAACTTTATTGACACATTCCTGGGGTCAGATACATCACATGATCACACTGACAGAACCACAGGCACATAGACACAGGCAACAGAGCATGCACAATGTCGGCACTAGTACAGTATATATCCACCTTTCGCAGCAATGCAGGCTGCTATTCTCCCATGGAGACGATCGTAGAGATGCTGGATGTAGTCCTGTGGAACGGCTTGCCATGCCATTTCCACCTGGCGCCTCAGTTGGACCAGCGTTCGTGCTGGACGTGCAGACTGCGTGAGACGACGCTTCATCCAGTCCCAAACATGCTCAATGGGGGACAGATCCGGAGATCTTGCTGGCCAGGGTAGTTGACTTACACCTTCTAGAGCACGTTGGGTGGCACGGGATACATGTGGACGTGCATTGTCCTGTTGGAACAGCAAGATCCCTTGCCGGTCTAGGAATGGTAGAACGATGGGTTCGATGACGGTTTGGATGTACCGTGCACTATTCAGTGTCCCCTCGACGATCACCAGTGGTGTACGGCCAGTGTAGGAGATCGCTCCCCACACTATGATGCCGGGTGTTGGCCCTGTGTGCCTCGGTCGTATGCAGTCCTGATTGTGGCGCTCACCTGCACGGCGCCAAACACGCATACGACCATCATTGGCACCAAGGCAGAAGCGACTCTCATCGCTGAAGACGACACGTCTCCATTCGTCCCTCCATTCACGCCTGTCGCGACACCACTGGAGGCGGGCTGCACGATGTTGGGGCGTGAGCGGAAGACGGCCTAACGGTGTGCGGGACCGTAGCCCAGCTTCATGGAGACGGTTGCGAATGGTCCTCGCCGATACCCCAGGAGCAACAGTGTCCCTAATTTGCTGGGAAGTGGCGGTGCGGTCCCCTACGGCACTGCGTAGGATCCTACGGTCTTGGCGTGCATCCGTGCGTCGCTGCGGTCCGGTCCCAGGTCGACGGGCACGTGCACCTTCCGCCGACCACTGGCGACAACATCGATGTACTGTGGAGACCTCACGCCCCACGTGTTGAGCAATTCGGCGGTACGTCCACCCGGCCTCCCGCATGCCCACTGTCCGCCCTCGCTCAAAGTCCGTCAACTGCACATACGGTTCACGTCCACGCTGTCGCGGCATGCTACCAGTGTTAAAGACTGCGATGGAGCTCCGTATGCCACGGCAAACTGGCTGACACTGACGGCGGCGGTGCACAAATGCTGCGCAGCTAGCGCCATTCGACGGCCAACACCGCGGTTCCTGGTGTGTCCGCTGTGCCGTGCGTGTGATCATTGCTTGTACAGCCCTCTCGCAGTGTCCGGAGCAAGTATGGTGGGTCTGACACACCGGTGTCAATGTGTTCTTTTTTCCATTTCCAGGAGTGTATATTGTGATCTGAGTCTATATCTGTTCCTGGTTACGCCTTACAATCCAGTATCTGATTTCGGAATCTCTGTCTGACCATGATGTAACCTAATTGAAATCTACCGGTATCACCCGGCCTTTTCCAAGTATACCTCCTCCACTTGTGATTCTTGAACAGGGTATTCGCTATTACTAGCTGAAACTTGTTACAGAACTCAATTAGTCTTTCTCCTCTTTCATTCCTTGTCCCAAGCCCATATTCTACTGTAACCTTTTCTTGTACTCCTTCCCCTACAACTGCATTCCAGTCGCCCATGACTATTAGATTTTCGTCCCCCTTTACATACTGCATTTCGCTTTCAATATCCTCATACACTTTCTCTATCTGTTCATCTTCAGTTTGCGACGTCGGCATGTATACCTGAACTATCGGTGTCGGTGTTGGTCTGCTGTCGATTCTGGTTAGAACAACCCGGTCACTGAACTGTTCACAGAAACACACCCTCTGCCCTACCTTCCTATTCATAACGAATCCTACACCTGTTATACCATTTTCTTCTGCTGTTAATATTACCCGATACTCATCTGACCAGAAATCCTTGTCATCCTTCCACTTTACTTCACTGACCCCTACTATATCTAGATTGAGCCTTTGCATTTCACTTTTCAGATTTTCTAGTTTCCCTACCACGTTCAAGCTTCTGACATTCCACGCCCCGACTCGTAGAACGTTATCCTTTTGTTGATTATTCAATCTTTTTCTCATGGTAACCTCCCCCTTGGCAGTCCCCTCCCGGAGATCCGAATGGGGGACTATTCCGGAATCTTTTGCCAATGGAGAGATCATCATGACACTTCTTCAAATACAGGCCACATGTCCTGTGGATACACGTTACGTGTCTTTAATGCAGTGGTTTCCATTGCCTTCTGCATCCTTATGTCGTTGATCATTGCTGATTCTTCCGCCTTTAGGGGCAATTTCCCACCCCTAGGACAAGAGAGTGCCCTGAACCTCTATCCGCTCCTCAACCCTCTTTGACAAGGCCGTTGGCAGAATGAGGCTGACTTCTTATGCCGGAAGTCTTCGGCCGCCAATGCTGATTATTTTTCAAAATTTAGGCAGTGGCAGGGATCGAACCCGGGACCGAAGACGTTTTTGATTATGAATCAAAGACGCTACCCCAGTCAGTATTGTAATTGATAGCGGAAGTGAACTGACTGCAATCTCAGAAAATTTATTCATGCAGTGTAATGCCAATAAAGAATTGCCAGTCCTGAAAACACGTAAGATTAAAGTAAGAGGTCCTATTAGAAACAATGCTGCGAAAGTTACGAGACAAACAAGGTTAACTCTTTCGTGCCAAGGTCAAAAGATCGAAGCCAACTTCGTGATTATACCTAAACTAACTGTAGATTTGATTATAGGTGCAGATTTTTTAAATGAGAGACGAGCGATAATAGATATGGGGAAAGGTTGCGTAACATTCGGGAATGTCACACTTCTCTTTGAGCAAAAGCTAAAATTAGAAGAAAAACCAGTTATAAACAAACAATTAAGAATGATGCGAGATAAAGAGGATGAAGAATTAGAATGGTATGCACAAAAGGGGTAATCGCCTCAACTCATGTTAGAAGTCCATAAAGAAATCGACAAAAAATTGCAAGAAGTTCAAGGTATTTCTGAACACAGTAAAAGAGAATTAGAGGGTATTTTACGAGATAAAGCAGAGGTATTTTTACCTAAGACTGGCGGTATTAAACACTTTCAGTACAAGTTTGAAGATTAATTTTATTACTGGTAAATAATCAGCACAATATTTCAAGATTATGTTGCAGGTAAGATCGTCAGGAGAAAGAAGAATGAAGAGAGAGGAAGGTGGGAAAAAGAAAGTAGTTTCAATAAAAACAAAAACAAAAATAACACCAATAGTACCATAGATT
This sequence comes from Schistocerca nitens, assembly GCF_023898315.1. Taxonomy (NCBI): domain Eukaryota; kingdom Metazoa; phylum Arthropoda; class Insecta; order Orthoptera; family Acrididae; genus Schistocerca; species Schistocerca nitens. Next base: position 853,757,661 of record NC_064614.1, read on the forward strand.
AAGGTGAAGGGATAAAGCGTAGATAGTCTAACAGCATGAAATACTAAAATGCTATACACCACGACACTACACAAAAATAGAAAAAACGAATTTGAGGATTCTAGTAGACGTTAAGACTCAAAATATCTTAGAATTTTAACATGGAAAGGGCGCCGATATGTGTAAAGCTTTTAAGAAGGCGCAAAATAATGTAGGTACTAGACATATGTTAGATGATTATAAGTAAAACTTTTTGTAAGAACCATTGTAAAAACTCCAGCAAAGACCAGATGTAACGACCCACAAGTTGCAACGCAAGAAGTATCAAGAAAGAAAAGGACGTAATTAGCAAGACACGATTCCTACAAGGTAGAAGCGTCGAGAGAAGGGAAAGGATAGCGAGACCAACAGAAGGCCCTTGTAACTGAAGTGGGCAATAAATTTAACCGCTAGGTGGAACCCTGCTGCCAAGCGGAACCACAGAGTGCCGGACCCCTGCAGAGATGTGATAGGACGCCGAATGCCGGAACGGTCTCCGAGTGCCCCCACTCAGCGGAGCGAGCAAAAAACGGCCCGATGAGAAGACCGCTTGGGCAAGCCACCACTGGCAAAAATATGTGTAAAGGTCACACTGCTGCTATTAAACAGCACGCTGATGCACGAAACTGAAGAAAACATCCACAAAGTAGAAACGACATGTCCAAACCATTTATCAAACTGTTACTAGGAGGAGAACTTCAAAGCGACTACTTATCAATAAATATTTCCATATCCTGCCCAGAGAAGAACCAAGAAGCAAGTAAGAAGCAGAGAAAAAGCAGGAAGAACAGAAGTTGAAGATTCGTAAGATTGAGACCAAGAAAGAAGATGGGTGAAGAATAGACGCCATACCTTCCCAAATCCCTATCCTATTGTAAACTAGTCGTCTGCGAAGTATTACAACGAAAAACGACCGCTTTCAGCGAAGCTGATGAAGCTGTACATCAGATACTTGCCCACATCCATCTCGCTGAAGTCCGTCATCTTTGTGCAAAAAACATTCGCCAACCTCATGCTTAAACATTCATAGGATTGTGTGAATGTGTGAAATCAAATTATGTGATGTAGGAATTGTGCAAAAGAAACGTGTGAAAAACTAAATAAGTTAAGCACACCAGACAGCTAATAAACTACAAAATAACAGTCATTGACTATGGACTTAAGTAAAAGATAGACTATCGATAAAAATAAGTCATTAGTTCTGAAATGGACAGTATATAAAGAACAAAAGTAAGGCATAATAAACACTAAAACTATATGCCACTTATTTTCTCCCCATAAAAATAAAAGAATAACTATATTTTACTTACTTTCTCCTTATAAAAACAAAGAATAAAAAATTATCTTGTTGGATGTTTTCCCCTTTTTTTTAACATTTGTACCATTTGTTAGGATAATATCTCAATACTTGTGTATGTATATTTCTTTGTCAAAGCAATTCTTGGAAATAATTCTTATTTGTTAGTGTAACAATGTTGAAATGAGTGTCTAGAAATAAAAACATTTTACTTGTACATGACATTTAGAAAATGTGTTAGGAATAGATTTTACTTAATTACTACATTTATAAAAATATATATATCTAAGAAAATCGATGTGAAAGACTCCTGACTTTCGATAACAAACTTCTTAAAAAACAAACTTCACAATTAAATAAAGAAAGAAAATAATTAAAAATTAATAATAGCATAAAAATATTCTTCTCTTGTAATTTTTTATTTATTTATTTATTTATTTATTGTTCCGTGGGACCACATTTAGGAGAAGTCTCCATGGTCATGGAACGAGTCAATACATGAAATTATAACACGATTGTAGAAACAGAATGAAATGAAATATAAGAAACATATTCAGGCGATAAGTCGTTAGTTTAAATAAAGAAAATCAAGAATGTAACACTGGAATTTGCTTAATTTTTTAGCTCTTCCAGGAGCTCCTCGACAGAATAGAAGGAGTGAGCCATGAGGAAACTCTTCAGTTTAGACTTAAAAGTGTTTGGGCTACTGCTAAGGTTTTTGAGTTCTTGTGGTAGCTTATTGAAAATGGATGCAGCAGAATACTGCACTCCTTTCTGCACAAGAGTCAAGGAAGTGCATTCCACACGCAGATTTGATTTCTGCCTAGTATTAACTGAGTGAAAGCTGCTAACTCTTGGGAATAAGCTAATATTGCTAACAACAAACGACATTAAAGAAAATACATACTGTGAGGGCAATGTCAAAATTCCCAGACTATTGAATAGGGGTCGACAAGAGGTTTTCGAACTTACACCATACATAGCTCGAACAGCCCGTTTTTGAGCCAAAAATACCCTTTTTGAATCAGAAGAATTACCCCAAAAAATAACACCATATGACATAAGCGTATGAAAATATGCGAAGTATACTACTTTTCGTGTTGAAATGTCACTTATTTCAGATACTGTTCTAATGGTAAATAAAGCGGCATTTAGTTTCTGAACAAGATCCTGAACATGGGCTTTCCACAACAACTTACTATCTATCCATACGCCTAGGAACTTGAACTGTTCCGTCTTGCTTATAACATGCCCAATCTGTCTGATTAAAAAGTCAGTTCTTGTTGAATTGTGAGTTAGAAACTGTAAAAACTGAGTCTTACTGTGATTTAGCATCAAATTATTTTCCACAAGCCACGAACTTATATCATGAACTACATTATTTGATAATGTTTCAATATTACACACAAGATCCTTCACTACCAAGGTGGTGTCATCAGCAAACAGAAATATTTTTGAATCACCTGTAATACTAGAAGGCATATCATTTATATAAATAAGAAACAGCAGTGGCCCCAGCACCGACCCTTGGGGAACGCCCCATTTAACAGTGCCCCATTGGGACTGAACATCATTACCACTCTCAATATTGCGGAGGATTATCTTCTGCTTTCTGTTCTTAAAGTAGGAGGCGAACCAATTGTAAGCTACTCCCCTTACTCCATAATGTTCCAACTTCTGCAGTAATATTTTGTGGTCAACACAGTCAAAAGCCTTCGTTAAATCAAAGAAAACACCTAACGTTCGCAACCTTTTATTTAATCCGTCCAAAACCTCACAGAGAAAAGAGACTATAGCATTTTCAGTTGTTAAGCCATTTCTAAAACCAAACTGTACATTTGACAGCAAATTATGTGAATTTAAATGCTGCAGTAACCTTGTATATACAACCTTCTCGATAACTTTAGCAAACACCGATGGCATAGAAATAGGTCTATAATTGTCAACATTATCCCTGTCTCCCTTTTTATAAAGTGGCTTCACTACCAAGTACTTTAATCGGTCAGGAAACCGACCACTCCTAAAGGAAAAGTTACAGATATGGCTAAGTACTGAGCTAACATACGTGGAACAATACTTCAGTATTCTGCTAGATACCCCGTCATATCCATGAGAGTTCTTGGTCTTTAGTGATTTAATTATTAACTCAATATCCCTCTTGTCAGTATCATGGAGGAGCATTTCAGGTAACAGTCTCGGAACACTTTTTTCTAAGAGTGCTATATGATTCCCTGTTGGGACTAGGTTTCTATTTAGTTCACCTGCTATATTCAGAAAGTGATTATTAAGTACTGTACATATATGCGACTTATCAGTAACACGGACATCCCCACTACGCACTGATTCTATATTCTCGACCTGTCTCTGCAGACCAGCCACTTCCTTTACGACCGACCATATGGTTTTAATTTTATCCTGAGACTTAGCTATTCTATCTGCATACCACATACTTTTTGCCTTCCTAATAACTTTTTTAAGCACCTTACAATACTGTTTGTAATGGGCTGCTGCATTTAGATTGTGACTGTTTCTAACGTTTTGATATAATTGCCACTTTGTTCTACAAGATATTCTTATCCCTTTAGTCAGCCACCCAGGCTGCCTGTTTGTGCTAGTACCCTGTTTTGAACGTTCTAACAGAAAGCAACTTTCAAAGAGCACGAGAAAAGTCTTGAGGAAAGCATTATATTTATCGTCTACTGTATCAGCACTATAAACATCTTGCCACTCTTGTTCCTTGATAAGGTTTACAAAAGTCTCTACAGCAACTGGATCAGCTTTCCTAAAAAGTTGGTAACTATATTTAGCATGTGTTGCAGCACAAAAATCTTTTAGACTTAAAATTTGTGCATCATGATCTGAAAGGCCATTCACCTTTTTGCTAACAGAATGCCCTTCTAATAATGACGAATGAACAAAAATATTGTCTATGGTTGTTCTACTGTTCCCTTGCACTCTCATTGGAAAGAATACGGTTTGCATAAGATTATATGAATTAAGGAGGTCTACCAGCATCCTTTTCCTTGCACAATCACTTATACAATTAATATTGAAGTCACCACATATAACTAACTTTTTGTATTTCCTATAAAGTGAACCAAGAACCTCCTCTAGCTTTAGCAAAAATGTTGTGAAATCGGAGTCTGGGGATCTATAAATAACAACAGTAAGAAGTTTAGCTCCACTAAATTTAACCACACCTGCACAACATTCAAACACCTTTTCAGTGCAGTACTTTGAAACATCAATTGACTCAAATGGGATGCCGTTTTTCACATACATGGCTACTCCCCCACACCGCAAAGAGCTCCTCGAAAAGCTGCCAGCCAACCTGTATCCTGGTAAAGGAAGCCTTTGAATTATCTCCTTATTTAAGAAGTGTTCAGATATACCAATAATTTCAGAGTCAACATCTATAAGCAGTTCACTAACTTTATCTCTAATACCTTGTATTTAATTATAATGTGGAAGAATATAAAAAGATAAATTAGTAATACAAACTAGCATAGAACAGAATAACGTGGCTGAACAGTAGACAGCAAAATTTACATAAAGAAATATTTTTTGACTGACTTCGACAACGATTCAATCATTGCCTAACTTCAGTGCAAGAATAAAGTTCGAAGGGTGGTGATATGTAAGTTGTCAGGCAAATCCAACACCTTCCATGAAAACCCTGACATGATAAGCAAATCCAGTAGTATGTCACATAGCTCCGAATAAATCGTGACATTAAATTAACCAAAGTAATACGAGTAACGAGTGAGTAAATGGAATACCACAGACTAACACAAGAATGCCTAAATGTGTGTCATACCTTCCCACCGTGAGACAGACGCAGTTCCGAGGGGAGAAACGAGAACAGAAGCCGAGAGCAGAACCGTGTTAAGCTGGAAGGCCCTACGATAAGGGACGGACGGACACCCACGTCGCCAGCTAACCGTTAGGACACCACCAGCAAGTTTTTAGCGTGAGACTTTTTCGCGTCTCTGTTACGTTAGGACCACCCCCCAGCCCATGTTAAAAGATAGAGCCCTCCAGAAGAACAGTATAGATCTTACGATAACGCTAAAAGGACCACACCAGCTGCAAGTTTTAGCGTGAGACTTTTTCGCGTCTCTGTTACGTTGCAAACTTTAAAAACATTGCCCCACCACGAAAAGTATAACGTTTCTCATTGGATAGAGAGAATTTTTGTAGGCTGAGCTTAAGGTTAACATTGAGACCCTGATTGGTCAGATGAAAACACAGCCAGATAGTTTTTTTTTTAATTTTAAACCAACTTCGGTAAATTATAGTAAGGAGAAGTTAGAAGAGAGTTGCTTGAGAGTTCCTTCCGAGACGGCGAGGTGAGCGGAGCTGTGCTGCCCGCTACCCCCTGACGAACACCGACAAGGTAATGAACGCACGCGATGCCGCATAACAGCGCATAAAGCTTCACTCAGAACTGCAGAAGTCTCATTTGTTACACCCCTTTTTGCGTAATACTAGTGTCGATCGTCAATTAAAGCTCATGGTGATCACATTTGCCACTTGAAGTAAAAATCTGAAACGCGATGATTTTTCTGTTATATAGTTATTGAGAAGCCACATCAGCCACTCTAATTTGCGACAAGTTAGATAAGTAATTAAAGATAATTGAGGGTCACTGTAGCCCATTTTGATAGTTTTCTCTTTTGTGAAACTTAATTTAAACCTAGATTATAGATGTGATATGGCATAGGTCATCCTTCGATCCATTGTAGAACTTGGAAACCCACTCAGGGAATATTCGTTCACATTTTTGTTGAACGCAGTTGGTTTTTACCATCCTGTATTAAAACAGTTCCTTTTATCATTAGTGCAATTCATAAACAATGTTTTGTGAGTAGAATAAAATTTACAATGGTAAACTTAAGTGCTTTTTCGACGTTATTTTACCAGCTAACTAAAAATAGGAAAGCCTTGAACCCCTTCCACTAAATTTAGTTAGTATTAAGATTCTTTTTTACAGGGAGTGCAGTGGAGCTGACGCTGAAATCATTAAGTATTTGGTTATATCATCGCTAGTCTCACTGACCTCTTCTGAATTCTACATGTCATGTGTGGTCTGGCGTCTCCTTACCAGCAACAGGTCCCAGGTTCAAACTAGTCAATTCTCTAAAAAACACGCTCAGAGCGTCGTTGCGCTAAAGTGGTAGGGTGACACGATATAGAACACTTAATGGAAGGTAGGGTCGTGTCCCATGCAGACAATCAGTGTTGAAGCCACAAGAACTTTCTTACTCAACATTGGCAGGTCACATTGTCGGGCTTGTTTTAAATTATAGTAATCATATTGTGGTTTAGTTGTAATTTACTCACAAATATTACTTCCATGTACGTTTTAAAACAATGAAAATATTTAGGTAAAAAGCTTAACAGGACTGTTATACAATGCCTGAATGTAAAAGGTGTTTTACTTAATCGGAAAAAACGAAGCCAGCATGTTAGCCGGAGAGTGCAAACAGTTACTTACCGACTCGTATTTTTTTGAGGCTTAACTCGTGGTCTCAGTCTTTATTTCCTCTCCAGATCACGAAGTAAGCCCCGCTAGTGTAATGTCAGCAAGGAAGAAAAAATTTTCTCTGAAAGTTAGCATTTTATTATAAGTGATATATGTGTTGTATTGCTCTTTGAATGAAAAATACTAGTTGTTTTTCCCTGGGGTATTATCAGATGGATGCAGCGGGTTAACCTGAGGTCGAGGTTGTAAGCTATCGAAATGAGTCGTTGAGAAAGTAAAAGGATCATACACAATTGCAGTACCCTATAATATATGAAATAAAGAATGGTCTTTAAAATATAACATGACAGTCAGAGATATGAATTATGCGAAATACATGTACTTGAAATGCAAACAGAAAATACAAAATACCTATTTTTGTTTTGCATTTGAAATGCTTTTTTTCTTCAAAAAGCATTTTCTGTTGTCTTTCAAATACTTAAAACCTTGATATTTTGTATTTATAAAATGAAAATTGCTTCTCTTGATATTTTCTGTTTCTCATTTCATTCATTTAATAGCCATTTGTTTTAACAAAGGTAGTTCCACGCCAGATAAAGATAGTGTAATAAGTGTCAAAGGTATACCTGCCAAGTAAATATGCCCATGATCCTAATTATTAGAAAAGGCAGTACGACTTGACTACACATTAATTGTTTACCATTATTGTTCGTTTAATTTGAAACATACAGAAAGTGTTTGATAACGTCAAAGAAAATGAATGAAGCAGGGAGCGACGTCACACACATTACATTCATTAGCTTCAAGAGATATATATAAGACAAAATCTCAACGTAATTCATATAAAATAGTTTATGATGCAATGTCAATGTCAAAATGTCAAGCACTTTGGAATTTGTGTTCAAGGTCTCCTAAAACTTGTGAAATCTATTTAGAATCAACTTGACAATCCCCTGCTTATCCATGTCCAGCATGATGAATTCACTTTATACATTCATTCAATCTCTACTCATTGTCAAGGACATCGGAAATGCAATTTTAGGGAAACTCGGATTAGCAATTTTTAAAGAAATTGAATTACGGACTCTTAATGAATAAGCAAGCTGTTCAAAACCTATTGCTGACGGCATCGGAAATTTAAAAGGGGACAGAGATACGGGCTCAGGATGTCTTCTGCCAGAACTAATGAGAATGCAAAGAATGCTAAGCAGCTTGCAAATTGTTATACCAAGAACTGTGGTATTCTGATATAAGTTACGATTCTTAAAGAAAGCCTTAATATACGTTTTGAGAGATTCTATAAATAGAGGAACCAAAAGAAAAGGATGGCATATTAGAATTGATCTCTTATCCTTTTTTCAAATTGAAAGGGGTACTGAAAATTACTAGAGGGTACGTTAAGGATCTGTTTATATCAGAAGTGTGATAGAAGAAACAAGAAGAAAAAGGTGAGAAGAACATGTAAAATTCTGATAACAATAGTTCAATCTTATTATGTGTTTGTTGAGGATTGTAATTCTTCTCTAGCCAGTAATAGAGGCAACAGTACAGTATGTCCGCCCCCGGTAGCTGAGTGGTCAGCGCGACGGAATGTCGTACCAAACGGCCTGGGTTCGATTTCGAGCTGGGTCGGAGATTTTCTTCGCTCAGGGACTGGGCGTTGTGTTGTCCTTTTCATCATCATTCATCCCCATCGACACGCAAGTCGTCGAAGTGGTGTCGACTCGAAAGACTTGCTCCAGGCGAAAGGTGTACCCGACGGGAGGCCCTAGCCACACGACATTTCAAGTACAATATTTTAAAGGTAATGAAAATAGTTTAGATTCCTTGTACAGATATCGAACTGCCATTTTTTTCTTTAAATAAATACTTATGTACCAAGTTCTGCTGCTGTTAAACAACTGCCGGCCGGAGTGGCCGAGCGGTTCTAGGCGCTACAGCCTGGAACCGCGTGACCGCTACGGTCGCAGGTTCGAATCCTGCCTCGGGCATGGATGTGTGTGATGTCCTTAGGTTAGTTAGGTTTAAGTAGTTCTAAGTTCTAGGGGACTGATGACCTCAGAAGTTAAGTCCCAGAACTCAGAGCCATTTTTTTTAATAAAGGAATTTTGAAAACATGCATTTTGTATTTTGTGTTTTAATACTTTTATTTAAAACCATTTTATATTTACATCTGAAACAGAAAAAATATCCAAGTACTTGCATTTAGAATGTAAGTACTTTTGATATTTTGCACATCTCTGATGGCAACAAGAATACACACAAACTTACTTTAAGTTGCCCGTGGATCAAAAGCAATATACACTGGACACTGTTACCTTCACAGGCAGCACCAGAAGCCGATCTCTAATTGTATCTACCAACGTTCCAGCGTTGCAAAATTTGATGGAGTAAGATACCGGCAGGCTGAAAGTAAAATCATGACGCACACTAAAAGTTTGCAGGTGAAATATTGTCCGTTCTTAAGGGCCCATCAAATGTTTTAGAATAGGTTCTTTGTGCTTTATATGAATTCATTTACAATAACCATTAATCGAGTTGAAGATACACGTGAAGCCAGAAGCAAGAATTAGTAAACCCATTTGAGACTCTATTCTGATGTTCAAATGAGAACTCCGACGTGCCGGGGACGCTTCCTTCTGCTACTGTGCGACCGTCCAGGGTCGTCCTTGTAGAAGTTTTCTATCGAAATCGGCGAAGGCAGAGTGCTGGCGAGATCGGAGGGCCCAACAGATCCAGGTGAGTGGTCGCCAGCGTTGGCATTGGTTGCTGCGAGACCGCCCGTCGTTAGCATGCGTACCTCGCCAATTTGCGGATAATACTTGTGAAGGCTCTGCGCCGCCGCGCATTTATCTTACACGACTGAATGACCAGCACGCGTCACAACAGAAGCTCTGTCTGCCCTTGGCCTACCTGCCTCTGGTACGACGTAGTAAACGTTTCGCCCGGCCACTCACAGTGACGGGCGACCTCGATTCGCCGAAACTTGCCCAATGAAAACGGGGATGCGAACACACCTAACCAGTCTGAGTCTGTGACAGCATTACTAAACCGGAAACAAGTATTTTGTTATGTGAAAGATGCAGACTTCCTCATTCTGATCTTCATTGATGCTGATTATTATTTCAAGACACGTGATTGATTTCCGAATACACATTCCATCAACAGAACTATCTGAGAAAATAATCACATTAGTATATGATTCAATAAAATATACAATTCCTTGTGACAATTACAACACCTAGAAGGAGACAGGTGATGGCAATTAAATTCACTCCACAGACTAGGGAAACGACAAACAAACGATTAGAATTGCGGAACTGTACATACGCTTTGACCGTATCAATTCTGCACGGTTTGAAGCCGCCTTGTCATGTAGACGTCTTGCACGGAGGCAACGAGGGCCTGGATATGCTGTTGGGAACACACTGCCTCGCCGTTTGTACGTTTGTCAACAAAGCATCGACAGGAGGACAACAACGAAAAAATTGCTGTCTAATCATATCCCTAACATGTCCGACGGGTGACATGCCAGGCGAAGGCAGAGGCCAATGAAGCAATGGTACCTGTGGTTCTGTGAAGAAGACTCGAACTTTCCTAGACAGATAAGACGGGCATCGTCCTGCTTAAATGAGGCATTTGGAGATGCCTGCAGTAGGGGCACTGCCTGAAGTTCTAAGGCCTCCCGGATTTAGCAGTTGGTGTTCAGACTGACTTCAATACGCAGGAGACGAGATCCCTTGCTACATCCAGTTGTGTCGCAAAACATCACACTTGGCATTCGTCCGCCATGCCACTCAACAATGCAGTATGTCCGACTGTGTTGACCACGATAGCGTGTAACTCGTACAGGGTGTTTCAAAAATGACCGGTATATTTGAAACGGCAATAAAAACTAAACGAGCAGCGATAGAAATACACCGTTTGTTGCAATATGCTTGCGACAACAGTACATTTTCAGGCGGTCAAACTTTCGAAATTACAGTAGTTACAATTTTCAACAACATATGGCGCTGCAAGTGATGTGAAAGAGATAGAAGACAACGCAGTCTGTGGGTGCGCCATTCTGTACGTCGTCTTTCTGCTGTAAGCGTGTGCTGTTCACAACGTGCAAGTGTGCTGTAGACAACATGGTTTATTCCTTAGAACAGAGGATTTTTCTGGTGTTGGAATTCCACCGCCTAGAACACAGTGTTGTTGCAACAAGACGAAGTTTTCAACGGAGGTTTAATGTAACCAAAGGACCGAAAAGCGATACAATAAAGGATCTGTTTGAAAAATTTCAACGGACTGGGAACGTGACGGATGAACGTGCTGGAAAGGTAGGGCGACCGCGTACGGCAACCACAGAGGGCAACGCGCAGCTAGTAGAGCAGGTGATCCAACAGCGGCCTCGGGTTTCCGTTCGCCGTGTTGCAGCTGCGGTCCAAATGACGCCAACGTCCACGTATCGTCTCATGCGCCAGAGTTTGCACCTCTATCCATACAAAATTCAAACGTGGCAACCCCTCAGCGCCGCTACCATTGCTGCACGAGAGACATTCGCTAACGATATAGTGCACGGGATTGATGACGGTGATATGCATGTGGGCAGCATTTGGTTTACTGACAAACTGCCTATTGGCTTCTGTCTCGGGTTCTTCGGCCGACGTTCATCTAATGAAGAACCCGAGACAGAAGCCAATAGGCAGTTTGTCAACAAGTGGCCACGAAAGCCTTAACAATTTTGTATTTGGTTTACTGACGAAACTTATTTTTACCTGGACGGCTTCGTCAATAAACAGAACTGGCGCATATGGGGAACCGAAAAGCCCCATGTTGCAGTCCCATCGTCCCTGCATCCTCAAAAGGTACTGGTCTGGGCGGCCATGTCTTCCAAAGGAATCATTGGCCCATTTTTCAGATCCGAAACGATTACTGCATCACGCTATCTGGACATTCTTCGTGAATTTGTGGCGGTACAAACTGCCTTAGACGACACTGCGAACACCTCGTGGTTTATGCAAGATGGTGCCCGGCCACATCGCACGGCCGACGTCTTTAATTTCCTGAATGAATATTTCGATGATCGTGTGATTGCTTTGGGCTATCCGAAACATACAGGAGGCGGCGTGGATTGGCCTCCCTATTCGCCAGACATGAACCCCTGTGACTTCTTTCTGTGGGGACACTTGAAAGACCAGGAGTACCGCCAGAATCCAGAAACAATTGAACAGCTGAAGCAGTACATCTCATCTGCATGTGAAGCCATTCCGCCAGACACGTTGTCAAAGGTTTCGGGTAATTTCATTCAGAGACTACGCCATATTATTGCTACGCATGGTGGATATGTGGAAAATATCGTACTATAGAGTTTCCCAGACCGCAGCGCCATCTGTTGTTGAAAATTGTAACTACTGTAATTTCGAAAGTTTGTCTGCCTGAAAATGTACTGTTGTCCCAAGCATATTGCAACAAACGGTGTATTTCTATCGCTGCTCGTTTAGTTTTTATTGCCGTTTCAAATATACCGGTCATTTTTGAAACACCCTGTAGATAGCCATTACTTTAGGAGAAGCTGATGCTACTGAGTACGTCACTGGTGGTGTTCAGCAGTCTGATGATGTTGGTGATTGCTAGCTAGTGGATTCGACGCGATGGCATGCATGCCACCAATTCAACCCACAGCCGATGGCGTTGGACTGCCGACGCAGACACAGCCACACCCACTACAGTTCTCCAACGCCAAGCCAACACTGCGGATGAAGCTATTCTGACGGCTATGGCCACATGAACAAAATGGCGGTCATCCCGCTCTCTGATCATATCGTGTGGTCTAGTAGCCACTCGTCGTTGTATGTGACCCTCTTCCAGCCACGGTTCCACACGTGCACCATTATTTTACCAGCATGCCCTGTATCTATAGCTGTGTCACTGCACGACGAACCAGTTTTCTGGACATCAATCATTCTACCCCATTCGGACTCACTCAGATGCTGATATTGCTGGTTTTCACGTCGAGGGGGCATGTCAGCACTTGCTTCCAAGTTTCCACTTGATGTGACCGCTCTGTACCGACTCACAGAACTGGCAGATATCTCAGACGAAACTGCTCCTGGACCTGCATGCATACCATCTGTTTGCAATCTCAGTCACTTATTAAGGTTTCACTGTTCTACACATCCTCCGATATTCAAGTGATTCAGACCATTCCACCTGGGTGTTACAATTTTCCCGAACAGTAGAACTACGTCTAGGCGTAGGCTGCCGAAAACCATCGGTATCCTATCAAACCACTTAACCTGGTAGGTAAAACCACGCTAAGTTATGTGATTTCATTTTTCACAAAACAGAGAAACTCAAACTGAGAAAGCAAAGTCTGAAGTCCACCGACAGACAATGAATCGACAATCTTGTGGACACCACTCTAAGGAGGATCGAAGCGTATTGCAATGTACGAGATAGAGAAACGTGGTATTGAATGTTATCCAGCAGCAGATTTTGATTTAACAAATGTGCAGAGAGGTGCAATTTCGAAGAGACTGCCTTTATGTTGGTTATTGCTTTGTATTTATTACACAGTACAACTAATTTCTTAATTAATTACGGCTTATTCTTTCATTCCCCGCTTTTCTTTAATCACAAGTCATACACGTTTACGGACATGAAGCTGGTGTAATATGTTTTTGTGAGCAGTATACGTAGTTGAAATTGTTAGAAGTAAGGATTTTTAACGAGTCATTATTATTGATTATTTAAGGTTGAATAACAAGTACATCGTTTTTGTTCTACTGATTTTTGTTTATTCCAAACTAGTTTTCGGTTCATTGGGCCATCTTCAGGAAATAATTGACTAGCGTCTGGAAGGAACACTAGTTCTCAGGTAACCAAACTAGATGCTAATTTTGCATAACGTGAAATAGGGAAATTTTTAATTTTGTTAACGAGGTCCATTGAATTTATAATTTCAAACTTATATATATATATATATATATATATATATATATATATATATATATATTGTATTGGTTTTGATACAGAAATGTAATCCTATTCGGTAGTTCGGTGCCGTGTAGGTTAGCACAAAAGGTCGTAATGGTTGGCCTCCCTTGTGTAGCTTAGGAAGTCGAGACGGTTTAGGAGGTACATGGTTCATGGTGATCAAACACTTACCTTCATATTCAGATATGGTTTTTCAGGTCTTAGTTAAGTTTTCAATGTTTCCCTTAAAGGTTTTGGAGGGATCTTTGGTGAGGATTTTGTAGAAATTGTGTGGGAGTAGTTTTTTCACTTCTTCAACGTAATCACGTTTGTCCATCACAACCGAAGTACTACTTTTATCTGCTTTCGTGATAATGTTGTTTTTTGAGTGATTTTCTTCTTTGGATTTATTACTTAGATAAAGGCTTCCAGAAAAGTCTCTGTATTGATACATTTCTCTTCCCCAATGTATCGTTGATGACTCTGGCGTGGTTGTACGCTGGGCACATCTAACAAGAGGATCACATTTAGCGTTTCTATCCAACACTAGCAAATACGTTTATTGCGGAACGGAGCCTGGACCACTTTTCTCAAGACTTTACTAGAACGAATGTAATCTGATACACCCATTTCCAGTAGGCTAAATATATCACAGTAGTAGATAATAAGGAAGTAAAAGATTCTTTGTTTCCAGCACATACATGTGACTGAATTATTGGATATGGTTTCCATTAGAGAAACGTTTCTGTACCAGGAGGCACATCTTTAGTTACGAAGGTCATGATGAACTGCAATAGATCAGCTCTAAGAGGCCTTCGGAGAACACAAAGGAACAGCTCCTGAATGTACCACTGGAATATAAACATCGTCTGAAAACCTTAGCCACAAATCACGCTGTTGGGAGTCGAGGTCACCATAAAACATGGTACGTCGCTCTACTGCTACAATAGCGATCCTCCTCTCAAACTCCTAAGATTTCGTAACACGACGGATGCAAAATCAAACTTAAGCGCTCCCCAACACTTTATTCAAAATAATTCTAATGGTGATTTCTGCTAGGCTAAAATTATTTTCAGCTTAAAGGAAATGGTATTTCGTCCACCATTTGCAAGATATTAGACGGCAATAAGTGGTATCTATCAATCCATTTTCTACTTGTGCATAATTTTTTTGTACGCATAGTTACATCACCACCTAAATTATTTATCTGTCGCGTCCATATTCATATGAGAGACAGAGAGAAGTAATCAAGCGGCAGAGTGGTAATTATATAGTGATATATTTAGGCAATATTTTCCCTTTAACCGCGGATACTATGTGACAGATTAGACAGACGGTCCGTTCAAGTGAAGTGTGCCAAGGGACAACGGCTTCATTTGGAGCTAAGTGCTCAGGATGTCTAATTCCTTATCCTTTCCTCCGAAAATAAAAAAAGGTACAGAACAATTTCCTTTCACGGCCGCATTTTTCGCTGTCTTGAGTGTATGAATACTTCTGTATGCCTCTGGGGTGCAACGTGGCACAGATCTGCCCTGAGATCCAAGCACACACTTGGAGTGGATGGACTATGCTCAATCCATTCCAACAACAACATGAAGCTAGAATTGCGGTCCAACAGCTTACAGCAATTGTCATCAAATAGATCCACGCCCATCCCCTGAGTGAAAAAGGAACGTAGCTCATCAGAAACGCCGGCCGGAGTGGCCGAGCGGTTCTAGGCGCTACAGTCTGGAACCGCTTGACCGCTACGGTCGCAGGTTCGAATCCTGCCTCGGGCAGGGGTGATGTCCTTAGGTTAGTTAGGTTTAAGTAGTTCTAAGCTCTAGGGGACTGATGACCTCAGAAGTTAAGTCCCATAGTGCTCAGAGCCATTTGAACCATTTTTCATCAGAAACAAATACGTCTTTACACCTTCACTTGCTGTCCAATTGGCGTTAAGATACAGTGAATACATACCTGTTTATCAACGAAAATGATGCGTGGAAACCTTTATTCCTTATGCTTATAGACTTACAACGTACGAGCAATGTGGCGCAATGCTAAGACAGTAGATTCGTATTCTTGTGGACTGTGGTTGAAACTCTTATCAGGTTGTCAGATGTAGGATTACCCTGACTGTCCTAAGACAACTTAAATTAAAATCTGAGAAAATCTAAAAGAACCATGTTTTTAGTAACTACATTGCAGTCTATAGCGCAATTAGACAAATAGAAGGAGTCTCAATAATTTTTAACAAATAATACATCTAAAAGTAGACTTGCTTTGGAGAGAACAGCACTAAAGACAATCGAGTAACACAGCAAGATTTTACTGCCTATAACCACTAGAAAATTACGAACGTCCTTTCCACAAACCGTGATATTAACGAATAAGTTTAGTCATTGACTTCACTATCACAAATGATAGTTACCTAATCGTCATAGAAATAAATGCACTTAGAGGCTGTGGTGTCTGTTCTGATTCTATATAGCAGTTAAAAAATAAAATAAAAAACATCGATTTTCAAAACACGGGTAGTGTTATTTCAGTTCTTGTGCACCCAAACACGAACCCCGTAGTTTTCAGGACGTAGTTGTTAAGAGACCAAGGAAACGTTTTCGAAAAAACCGTTTAGCAGGTACTTCCTTCATTGTAGCGACATCAGAGGATGTAAAAATAAAAATTCAGCCCACGTGGCTAAAGGAAAGCAAAGCCTCTTCCACAAGAACCTTAAGAATGTATAATGTAAGTAACAGCCTAGCTTTATCTCCTAAACAAGATATTTGAAGGAAATACTAGCTAAAAACTCTGTACAATCAGTACACGTCAAAAAGTGTAAGGAATGATGCAAAGATAGTGACGACGCGAAGTTAACAAAATTCATAATATAACCAAGTAATTAAGGTAGTGAATGACGTATCGGAGGCAGTCAAATGAAAACGAGACAGACAGAAAAAAGTAAGTAAACTGTTTATTATTTCAGAAGTAATTGCCATAACAGTTGATACACTTACCCCACTGTGAGATAATACGATCAGTGAATTCACAGATAAATGTTTACTGTTGCCTACTTAACTACTATTATACCTAGGCGTGCACCTGTTCTTCTGAAGGAAATCCACGATCACGAATGTCTGTCTTCACGACTTTAAAAATACGTGAATCGCATGAGGTAGGACTGTATAGCAGATGTGTAAGGGCTTCCCAGCGAAGCTTCGGCAACATAGTTGACCAAACTTGGCAACATGTGGAAATTCCGGAAAAGTCTGAAAGAATTATTTCTTTGAGTACGAGGGCCCGCTGCTCATTAACTTTCTGAAACACAGCACCACAGTTAACGCACAGTTGTACATGAACACTTAGAGAACCCGAAGTTCCACATGAAATCCAAACGCCCAAGAATGTTGATGGGTGTCGTCACTCAATGGCAGGATAAAGCTCGTGCACATGTTGCCAAGGCTGTTTCGCGTACGCGTCAAACCTTTCGACTGGAAGCCGCTACACAGCCTCCATCCAATTGATTTCCATATTTTTGGTGCCCTAGTGAAAGACATTTGTGGCCGTAGATTTTCTGCGAATGAAGACGTGCACACTTGGGTGCAATCGTGGTTCGTAGGCGACCGCAAACATTTTTGCCTGAAAACACTGACCGTCTATTATCACAGTGAGATAAATGTGTTAGCAACTATTCCGACAACTTTTGGGATAATGAACAGTTTACATACTCTTTTTCCATTCTTCTCGTTTTCATTTGACTCCCCATTATAAGTCGACAAATCATATGAAGGTGTCTTGATTATTTTTATTTATTGTTTCCATTATCAAGACAATGTCACAGCTTCCTCTTGGATCCCTACCGTTCTTAAAGCCAAAATGATCGTTATTTAACAGATGCTCAATGTCTTCGAGTCCCCTTTCTTCTTCTAACTCGTGCTCAGATGGTTACCCCTACTCGTATAGGCCATGAATGTAATTTTTCCACTTACCCGCTCTCTCGCTCTCGTTTTGCAGTGGAATCGCCATTTCACTCTAATTGTTGACGCCCGTACTTCTGATTTTACTGAATTCTGTACTGACTTTTCTATGTACTGTAATCCATCAGTCTTTCCGAAGAGCATTTCTTTTTCCGTTTCTTCACATTTAGCCTTATTTTCCATGCGTTCCCTATTTATTTCTGTCTAAAGTTACCTATACATATTTATTCCAGGCTTTTCCTGAGCTTTTCTTGTACTTTTCTCTTTCTTAGTTCAACGGAATTACCTTCTTTGTATCTACATTTGCCTGTCCAGCTCCGCTGACTGTCTTCGTGAAAATGTCCGTTCTGCATTAACTGAGGTGCCTATTACCGTATTGACTATCCCAGTATCTATAGCTACAGAGAACTTCAAAATAATGTCATAATTCCTCAAAACTTTAATATCTCACTTCTTCACACATTAAATGAATTCGCAACTGCGAATAAGGACTGACATCAGCTGTAGAACTGAATGACAGCAGTGAAAATTTGTGTCGGACTGGGATTCGATCCTGGATTTCGAGCTTATCGCGAGCGGTCGCCTTACCGTTTGGCTATCCATAAACGACTCACAGTCACCCCCAGACATCCACATGTCGTCAACGATGAATCTACGACCTGAGCTCGAACATTCTTTATGTATATTCCCGTACAGGTCAGACGTTACACATTAAAGTCGCCTGCCCGGTATCGGCAGATAAATACGATATTGCAATGTCTGTGTTATTTGGTTACGATGCAAAGTTCATTTTGACATGCATGCGTGTCCAGAGGAACAGGCACTGCAGCGACCACAGCCGTCACGAATTGATTTGACGTGTTTCGTAACAGAATAACAGAGACACTGCAATATCGTATTCATCTACCGATATCGGGCAAGCAACTTTAAAGTACGACCTCTGACCTGTACGGGAATCTACATAATGGATGTGTGAGTACAGGTGATATACCTTTGGTTGACGACACACGGCCATGATTCGTGCACGAATAGCGAAGTGGTATGTCGACAGCTTGCGATAAGGAGGAAATCCGGGTTCGAGTCCCGGTTCGGTAAGAATTTTCAATGTCATCATTCAATTCTACAACTGATGGTAGTCCCTATTCGCAATTGCGAATTCATTTGACGTGTTTCGTAACGGCTGTGGTGTCGGCAGTGCCTGTTCGTTTGGACATGCATGCATCTCCAAAGAACTATGCCATAGTTACCAACCGTGCACAGGCAGGGTGACGACTCCAGCGAGCGACCAAATGGTTTAAATTGCCCTGAAGATGACCCCATCGTGGGTTGAAACCGGTTGGCGACAAAATAAATAACGCGATTGTGACTGTCATGTTGAATAATTGATTATAAGTAAAGCAGTCACTGTTATCTCCAATCAACTATGTTGTCTAAGAATTTCCATAATCCTTGTGAGAGATATACACTGTGTGATCAAAAGCATCCGGACACAACCAAAAACATACGTTTTTCATATTAGGTGCATTGTGCTGCCACCTGCTGCCAGGTACTCCATATCAGCGACCTCAGTAGTGATTAGACATCGTGAGAGAGCAGAATGGGGCGCTCCGCAGAACTCACGGACTTCGAACGTGGTCAGGTGATTGGGTGCACTTGCCTCATACGTCGTTACTCGAGATTCCCACACTCCTAAACATTCCTAGGTCATTGTTTCCGATGTGATACTGAAGTGGAAACGCCAAGGGACGTGTACAGCACAAAAGCGTACAGGCCGACCTCGTCTGTTGACTGACAGAGAGAGTTGGAGAGGGTCGTAATGTGTAATAGGCAGACATCTATCCAGACCATCACACAGGAATTCCAAACTGCATCAGGATCCATTGCAAGTACTATGACAGTTAGGCGGGAGGGGAGGGGGGGGGGGAGGTACTTGGATTACATGGTCGAGCGCCTGCTCGTAAGCCACACATCACGCCGGTAAATGCCAAATGACGCCTTGCTTGGTGTAATGAGCGTAAACATTTGACGACTGAACAGCGGAGAAACGTTGTGTGGAGTGACGAATCACGGTACACAATGTGGTGATCCGATGGCAGGATGTGGGTATGGCGGATGCCTGGTGAACGTCATCTGCCAGCGTGTGTAGCGCCAACACTAAAATTCGAAGGCGGTGATGTTACGGTGTGGTCGTATTTTTCATGGAAGGGGCTTGTACCCCTTGTTGTTTTCGTGGCATTATCACAGCACAGGCCTACATTGATGTTTTGGGCATCTTGCTTCCCACTGTCGAAGAGCAATTCGGGGATGGCGATTGCATCTTTCAACACGATCGAACACCTGTTCATATGCACGGCTTGTGGCGAAGTGGTTACACGACAATAACATCACTGTGATGGACTGGTCTACACAGTCCTGACCTGAATCCCACAGAACACCTTTGGGTTGTTTTGGAACGCCGACTTAGTGCCAGGCCTCACTGACTGAAATCGAAACCTCTCCTCCGTACAGCACTCCGTGAAGGATGGGCTGGCATTCCCCGAGAAACCTTCCATCACCTGATTGAACGTATCCCTCTGAGAGTAGAAGTTGTCTTCAAGGATGAGGGTGGCCAGCAACTTATTTAATTCCAGCATTACCGATGGAGGGCGCCACGAACTTGAAAGTCATTTTCAGCCAGTTGTCGGGATACTTTTTATCACATAGTGTACGTTGGTGTCAGAATGAAGCTGCACAGTTTCCTTAGAATACAAAAAATGGCTCTGAGCACTATGGGACTTAACATCTATGGTCATCAGTCCCCAGAACTTAGAACTACTTAAACCTAACTAACCTAAGGACAGCACACAACACCCAGCCATCACGAGGCAGAGAAAATCCCTGACCCCGCCGGGAATCGAACCCGGGAACCCGGGCGTGGGAAGCGAGAACGCTACCGCACGACCACGAGATGCGGGCCTTAGAATACAGGTTCTCTACTTTCACGGAATAGGTTTTCTCGAAAACTACGTCATCTTTCTTATAAGAAAGTCAGTTTAAGTTTCACGAACCTCTCTGTAACGCTTTTGTACGTGACCTTCGATCCCAGCAGCACATTTAGCCTGTTATCTGGCTCATTGGAACAATACCCTAAAACTGGTCCGACAAGCTCGGTGGCTGCGATTTTCGTTATAGACTCACTGGATTTTCCCAGAACCTCTCCAACCATTTTAAGTCTTCTATTTGTATTTCCTGTAGCGACTTTATATGGTCGTTCTATTTCAAATCGATCCTTAGTATTAACATTAAATACTTCAGCGACGTGGCGCGCTCAAGATGTCCACCGCTAATCGACTAATCAGATACTGCCACTTTCAATATCTTTGTTGTAAGCGTTATCTTACGTTTACCCACATTTAAGGACATCTGCTAATTGATTACACCGAGTGGAAATTTTGTCCAAGTCTTTCTGCAATACCCGAGGATCGTTCATTGACGATGCTCTATTGTAAAGCACTGCATCTTTAGTGAACTTCTTTACGCACTGAGGTGACAAAAGTTATGGCACTGTTTGATACCGTGTCGGACCTCCTTTCGGCCGGCGTACTGCAGCAGCTCGACGTGGCGTGGACTCAGCAAATCGCTGGAAGTCAACCTCCAGAAATAACGAGCCATGCTGCATCTATAGCCGTTCATAATTGAGAAAGTGTAGCCAGTGCAGGGTTTTGTGCACAAACAGACCTCTCGTGTACGTCCCATAAATGTTCGACGTGATTCACGTCCGGCAATTTGGGGTGGCCAAATCATTCGCTCTAACTGTCCAGAATGTTCTTCAAGCGAATCACGAACAACTGCGACCCAGTGAGATGTATTATAATGCAGAAAGACTTCATTGTTGCTTGCGGACACGGAGTGGCCGAGCGGTTCTAGGCGCTACAGTCTGGAACCGCGCTACCGCTACAGTCGCAGGTTCGAATCCTGCGTCGGGCATGGATGTGTGTGATGTCCTTAGGTTAGTTAGGTTTAAGTAGTTCTAAGTTCTAGGGGACTGATGCCCTCAGAAGTTAAGTCCCATAGTGCTCAGAGCCATTTGAACTATTTGTTTGCGGACATGAAGTCCATAAATGGCTGCAGATAGTCTTCAGGTAGTCGAACATAACAATTGTCAGTGAATGATCGGTTCATTTGGACCAGGGCACCCAGTCCATTACATCTAAACACAGTGCACACCATTATGGAACCAACACCAGTTTGCAAAGTGCTTCGTTGAAAACTTGGGTCCATGGCTTCGTGGGGTCTACGGGACATTCGAACCCTACCACCAGATCTTACCAGCTGAAATCGGGATTCAGCTTACTAAGTCGTCTAGGGTCCAACCGGTATTGTCACGAGCCCAGGACAGGCGCTGAAGGCGATGTCGTGCTTTTAGCAAAGGCACTCGCGTCGGTCGTCTGCTGCCATAGCCCATTGAAGCCAAATTTCTCCGCACTGTCATTACTGATACGTTCGTCGTTACGTCCCACATTGATTTCTGCGGTTATCTCAAGCAGTGTTGTTTGTCTGTTAACACTGACAACTCTAGCGAAACGCCGCTGCTCTCGGTCCTTAAGTCAAGGGCAACCGCCACTGCGTTATCCGTGGTGAGAGGTAATGCCTCAAATTTAGTATTTTCCGCTCACTCTTGACACTGTGGATCTCCGAATTTCTTAATGATTTCCGCGTTCAAAGTCCGTTAATTCCTTTCGCGCCGTCATTATCTCTTCGGAAACCTTTACACATGAATCACCTGAGTACATCTGATGCACTGTCCTTTTATACCCTGTACTACCGCCATCCGTATATATGTATAATGCTTTCCCATGACTTGTGTCACCTCATTGTAAATCCTTATCTTGCAGGGAAATACCGTGGAATAGTTACAAGCAATATGACGCCAGTCGCATAATGCTGCCGGGAGGTTTCACTCTCTGGTCCCTGTCGGCCGTTCTCAGACAGCCAGAAGAGTCCTGGAGACGACGGCTACTGGAGTGTTGCCGACTTTAGGTGGCATTCTGTGGGCGGGCGGCGCGCACGAGCGAGCAGCTTTATAGCTTCCTGCGGGTGAGCGGCTCGGCGCGGCGCCGCCTCCAGGGCGTGGAATACAAAGAGGTGGCCGCCGCAGCCCTCGAATCCATCAGCCAGCCAGCCACGTCACCATCCGCTGTGCGAGAATTTAGAATATTCTTCTACGTCTTGGAACTTAGCGTGGGGAATACCTCCACTTCCTAAAACTCCGCTTCTTATGTAGCTCTTTTTCTTTCCTTCTTTAACATACATACTGCAAACTTCTACTGAGGATATAACAGCTCTCCGAATTCTTACACGGGCAATATTTTTTAAAACGTTACTATTCAGTGTGTAGTTTAAAGCTTCTGATGCCGGCCGGGGTGGCCGAGCGGTTCTGGGCGCTACAGTGACCGCTACGGTCGCAGGTTCGAATCCTGCCTCGGGCATGGATGTGTGGATGTCCTTAGGTTAGTTAGGTTTAAGTAGTTCTAAGTTCTAGGGGACTGATGACCTCAGAAGTTAAGTCCCATAGTGCTCAGAGCCATTTTGACCATTTGAAAGCTTCTGATGATAGCTGTAGAAGTAGCTTTTATTATTATTAGGATCTCAACTGAGGACCAGGCGAAACAGCTGAGTTACGACATATTTTTCTCATTTTTTTGGCTTCAAGGTACTTTATTCTTGCTCTCTGTTGTTCTATTCTGTCTTCCGTTGAAGTCGCTTCTCTCTTACTTTGTCGTTTCTTCTGGGAACCCTTGACATTTTGAAAGTTTTCCCTGAATTCATGTCTGTTTTCTACGTCTCTGTCTGTTAGTCCCAACTCATGTAGATCTTCCCTATCTCCTGTAAACCTTGAAATTTTGATTTTTGGTTTATTGTCAAAGAAATTCAATAAATATTTTATTGAGAAACATTTTCTTCGAAGTATTTTAAGAGGCATAATGTAGCTTGACCTCTGTAGTCGTTGGTAGACACGTTATACTAGTTGTTGAGATGATGTTTCGCTCTCCAACAGGTGGTGTGTAGGAACGGCATGGACGTTTCCTGATAAATCAAGAGAACAGCACTTTCATTTGTTTATTCAACGATCTAGCATTTCGTTGTCGCCGGTAGTGCCTGGGGGTGATAAGTCCACTTTGCACATGTCCAGCTTGCACATGTTGCCAGTGTGCCAGCACATGGCTCAGCAGGCCACACCGGCAGCGTCCCTCGTAAGCAGTATGGTGGTGAGGAACTACCGAGTCAGACTCCGGCCTTGGCAGAGTGGCTGTACCGACCTCCCATACGAACTCCCACATTTGCTGGTATTATCGAACGTCTCAGTGTGGGGTGCACTGGAGTGTGCGGAAGTGAACTATGCACCCTAGTTTATATGGCAATGACAATGGCTGGCAGTGGAAAAATGTGTCCGCGCAGGGCGAATGAACAGCAGTAGAGTTTCCGGATGAGTTGCCAGGCACAGACACGAACCATGAACCGCCTGGTTCAGGCTTGTGGCAGTCAGTTGGCAGGTGGCATTCCAGGTGTAAACACCAATTTCGCTCCCAATAGAGGCAATACTTAAGCAAAGCACACAAACTCGTAGCTTAGTAAAGAAAGCAGCTATACGAACCATTTAAGGACAATATTTGGTGTAGACTTCCTCTCATAGCTGGCTGTAGACGGCGACTGATGCTGTCATCTAAAATATGGGCATTGGTCGTCACTGTTCTGCCAAGCATTATATCTCACTACATTAGCAGCAACAGAGCTGCGGCCTGGTCATGTAGTAATCAGGTCACCATCTCCATAGTGACCTCTGTCTTCCGATCGCGCCTATGATATTACAGACCTGGCTGCACCGTTGGGACCTGAATGTGTGGCAGTTACCCTGAGACCTGGACGGCAAAACTTGCACTAACAGCATAGTCTGCTTGTGTAAGATTGCTTTGCCGGCTCCCTTTTTTGACATGCTTGTTGCGATAGCCCAGGGGTGACGTCTTTACTTTAATTTACCCATGCCATGTAAAGCACATGAGGTGTAAGACTCATCCCCCCTCCTTTGAAACATCTGGTCCACATGATTGCAGACTGTCGATAATTCTGAGAAGATCTCGACAACATATCCCGTAGCCAGACTCTGGCTTCAGCTGCCAGAGACTATGATTATGTGTGTGTGAGTTGTGTGTGTGTGTGTGTGTGTGTGTGTGTGTGTGTAGGTGAGTGGGTGGGTTGGTGGTGTGGGTGTCCGTCGTCTATTATTCTATGGTAGTAGTCAATAACATAGAGTCGTGCTAATGAGAGTTTCAGTTCAGGTACCACTGTTGTCTTTGCTCTTCTGTGCATAGCCTGTATCTACGAGTATTTGAGGTAAAAATCTTCCCACGCACCTAAGGTTACTTTGAACTAGTTACCAGTCAGCTGGATCAAATTTAGAAATTAGAAAGTATTTAAGTACTCGGCCAATACATATATAACATGAAAACAGTTATTTTTATTAAACTGCGTTAATTTACACATGCAATTTAATTGGCTAAGTACTTAACTACTTCCTAATTTCTAAATTTGATCCAGCTAACTGGTAATTGGTTAAAAGGAACCTTAGATGCGTGGGCAGTTTTTTTACCTCAAATAGATACAGAAGAGAAAAGACAACAGTGGTACTTGAAACTGAAACTCTCATTAGCATGACTCTGTGGTATTGACTACTACCATACTGCTACAAATGTTGGAGCGTCTGTGCCACAGTAATACTTCGTTTCTGAGTTGCCATTAGCCCGTCCAGTGACTGGAGGAGGTAGTATTCCGGGGTATCACTAACGTAGGTTAGGTTCTAGGCTAGGAGCCATACGTTTATTCAGCTAGTACAATAAAGGATGTCATATTTATTATGGTAGTTGCTGCTATGGTAGCCAGGAGTGAAAGGGTATTCCTCATATGCCACAGATCTCGCAATGGTTAATAAACTTCGTATGACAGCCACTATGGGTTCGTATAAACCAATGTGGCTCTACTCTTTGAAAATGTTATTGCGGTGCCATTTTGTCTCCTAAAAGTAATTGCAGCTTGCAGGCTCTTACTTGGGTCGAGCATATACGAAACCATCCGCTGAAGATGGTATGTAACGTAACCATATACCACTCATTATCCTAACAGTTATTTACTCCCAGACAAGCATTATCTCAAATCGAATAAATCCTTAACTCCCTACATGAACAAGACAAATAAAATATATAACACACAGGAATACACAAAACAACATACAACAGTTAGTACTGATTCCCTTAACCCACACTCTTCTGTGCACATAACCATATAAATGTGCACCATAAGCAAAATTCACACACGAAAATGAACAAAACCCTTCACAAAAACCACACATAATTGCTACCTCTTGCCTCTTCCAAGTCTGTTTTCCATGATCCACAATTATGACTAAAATTTCGAACATATACAAAACTCTGGTTCCATCACTGGACGCTGTCTGTTACCAAAATACCACAAATACACTTGAAACTAAAATTCTATTTCCGCAGTCATAATTTCGTGTGAGAGTATAGTAGTTGGCTATGAATCCATTGCGCCTTCAAAAGGATGGAGACATGACAGACATACAATAGTCGTATGCACAGGAAACTCTAATTTTACTTTCACTGCAGATATTATTTCGATACCCCGGTAAGGGCTCTGGTAAATGCTCTTATCAGCATTAGGCACTGACCTACTCGATAATTTGGTAATTTAATGTTAAGTTGGACCATTCTTTCCTGATCTTCAAGGGTTTTGTGTTGTTAGATTTTGTATCCATTTCCATGCATCTTTCAACGTACTCATAGAGTTGTGTAGCCGTTCCGGGGGTTCTTGTCTACACTGAAGCACCAAAGAAACTGGTATAGGCATGCGTATTCAAATACAGAGATATGTAAACAGTCAGAATACGGCGCTGCGGCCGGCAACGCCTATTTAAGACAACAAGTGTTTGGCGCAGTTGTTAGATCGCTTACTGCTGCTACGATGGCCGGTTATCAAGATTTAGGTGAGTTTGAACGCGGTGTTATAGCTGGCTCACGAGCGATTGGAAACAGCATCTCCGAGGAAGCGATGAAGTGGGGATTTTCCCGTACGACCATTTCACGAGTGTACCTTGCATACCAGGAGTCTGGTAAAACATAAAATCTCCGACATCGATGGCGTCGGAAAAAGATCCTGCAAGAACGGGACCAACGACGACTGAAGAGAATCATCCAAAGTGACAGAAGTGCACCCCTTCCGAAAATTGCTGCAGATTTCAAGGCTGGGCCATCAAGAAGTGTCAGCGTGCGAACCATTCAACGAAACATCGTTGATATGGGCTTTCGGAGCAGACTCACTCGGGTACCCTTGATGCCTGGACCTATCAACACCGAAAATAGTTCAAATGGCTCTAAGTACTATAGGACGTAACATCTGATGTCATCAGTCCCCTAGACTTAGAACTACTTAAACCTAACTAACCTAAGGACATGCATATCCATGCCCGAGGCAGGATTCGAACCTGCGACCGTAGCAGCAGCGCGGTTACAGGCTGAAGCGCCTAGAACCGCTCGGCCACAGCTGCCGGCGTCAGCACCGACATTGATTCGTTGATGACTGGAAACATATTGCCTGGTCGGGCGAGTCTCGTTTGAAATTGTATAGAGCTGATGGACGTTTACGGGTGTGGAGACAACATCATGAATCCATCTACCCTGCATGTCAGCAGGAGACTGTTCAAGCTGGTGGAGACTCTGTAATCGTGTGAGGCGTGTGCAGTTGGAGTGATATTGGACCGCTGTTACGTCTAAATACGACTCTGACAGAAGACACGTACGTAAGCATCCTGTCTGATCATTTGCATCCATTCATGTTCATTGCGCATTCCAACGGATTTTGGCATTTCCAGGAGGACAATGAGACACTCCATACGTCCACAATTGCTACAGAGTGGCTCCAAGACCACGTTTCTGAGTTTAAACACTTCCGCTCGCCACCAAACTCCCCAAACATGAACATTATTGAGCATATCTGGGATGCGTTGCAACGTGCTATTATGGATTTATGAATGGCCGTGCAGGATTCATGATGTCGGTTTCCTCCAGCACTACTTCAGACAATAGTCGAGTCCATGCCACGTCATGTTGCGACACTTCTGCGTGTTTGCATGGGCCATATAATATGTTAGGCAGGTTTACCACTTTCTTTGGTTCTTCAGTATATCACTGTCAAACAGTGAGAGCATTAACCTACCATACACTACCTTCTATGGCGACAGGCCTGTGTTATGATGTGTTTTCGAATCGTAAGCCACTATGACGTACAGCAAGAAATTGTCCCAGTCATTATGATGGCTATTGATGTAACAGCTCAGCATTTTACAGACTGCTCAATGTACGAGGCATTCTGTCGATCAGTTGGCCCGTGGTTGCCATAGACTTGTACTTAGTTTGCAAACAAGGAAAAGATGACATAATTACTTCATCAGCTCTGACATGCAATTGGTGCCCTGATCCACGCTTGCTGCCTCTGAACTTTAGCAACCTTCTGTTCACCATCTCACAAGCTACCATGTCTATCAAATGGTTTCGAAGAGTGATCATCACTACGTACTAGGACAAATTTTAACTCAGAACATAGTGATTTCCACCTGGTGTCTGACTAAATGATCCTAAAATACCCATTCCAGTAACCTCAAAATGCTTAGTCACCTCTGATAACCTCTGTAGCGGCACGTATTTATGACTTAAATCTGCATGTTATGCACATGGCACACAGCGTTGTTATTGTTGCTGTTGTTGTGGTCTTCAGTCCTCAGACTGGTTTGATGCAGCTCTCCATGCTACCCTATCCTGTGCAAGCTTCTTCATCTCCCAATACTTACTGCATCCTACATCCTTCTGAATCTGTTTAGTGTATTCATCTCTTGGTCTCCCTCTACGATTTTCACCTTCCACACTGCCCTCCAATGCTAAATTTGTGATCCCTTGATGCCTCAGAACATGTCCTACCAACCGATCCCTTCTTCTAGTCAAGTTGCGCCACAAATTCCTCCTCATCAGTTATGTGATATACCCATCTAATCTTCAACATTCTTCTGTAGCACCACATTTCGAAAGCTTCTATTCTCTTCTTGTCGAAACTATTTATAGTCCATGTTTCACTTCCATAAATGGCTACACTCCATAAAAATTCTTTCAGAAACGACTTCCTGACACTTAAATCTATACTCGATGTTCACAAATTTCTCTTCTTCAGAAACGCTTTCCTTGCCATTGCCAGTCTACACACAGCGTTACACATGTTGATCTGAATCTTGGTACTGTACTTCACAATAATGCTCAAATACTCTCTAGTAAGTGCTTTTAAGACCCTCGTGATTGAAAAATTGCTGTCATGCACTTCTCCCAGTGTGTCTTCCTATGGCACAGTGGGGATCACTATGCAAGTCTTGAGTCTAGTTGACTTACAACACACCCCATCATGAATGTTAAACTGTGGTTCAGACTGTTTCAGCAGCTTCTGATCACTGTCATTCAGCAAGGCTCCAATCCAGTACTCATAATATACCAACTTTCCTGTAATGCCCATCCACATTAGCATTTTTCTTACCAACTCACTTATATTAATGCCCACTGCATCATTCTACTTGATGAATCCTTGAAACCTGTCAACCGCTTCACTTCTGTATCATCTGAGAACGCTTCAGATTTATTCCCCTATAAATAACAACAAAAGTATATCAGCTTAACATCTCTTTCCCAGTGTAAGTAACTGGAGGTCCTTACCTTGTGCTGCCTGAATTAGAACACAACCTACTGTACGTTTGATAGCATCAGATGACAAAGTAAATTCCTTCACACCACCAGGGAATATCAGCACAGGACTAATATTTAACAGTTCCTTTAATTTTTGAAATCTAGTTTCAGACTATTTCGTCCAAAGCTACTTTACGCCTTTTGAAAGTAAATGGGTTAGTGATCGTTTTTTATAAGTGTATCCCGTCATGAAGTTTCTATAGTCACTAGAGAGTCCAAAAGGCAACTGTCATTCTCTACTCACCTATGTTGTTGACAAACTCCAGCCTGGATAATTATGTGTCCTTCACTTCCTTCAACGCAAAAAGGCACTTTTCAATATTTAGGGTGAGGGGTGCAAAACTTATATTCATAAAAATTTCTTTCAACCATCACACGTGTTCTTTCATATCTTTTGCAAATACAATAATGCCATCGAGGTATACTATATATTGTCTCAGATTTAGCCTCCTCAAAACAACCTAACAACCGTCTAAATGTGGCCACTGCATTCTTCAAACCAAAAAGCATTTGCCACTTTTTGGAATGACCCCAAGCAGGTGTAAACACAGTTTTCGCTTCATCCTCTGCCACTGCTGTCCATACATGGAGAAATGAACGGATTGTTCTGTCATACAACATTTAATAAAGTGAATATTTTCCAACAACAGCCAACATGCAAATCTTTAAATTGTCTTTTAAAAATGGCAAAACTGCTAGAAATGTATGCTTGAACTTAAACGCAGGTGCTAGCCAAGTCTGCAGATTGCGCTATTGTATTTAACAATGAACAACTTTTGAGCAATGTTGTCAATACGTTGCAAGTGTCAGTCGTGGTACGAACAACATTTTGTGTAGCTGTGAGTGGGAAAATCGTTTGGTGCTCGTACGGTGAATGTCTTTATAACATAGGTAGCCAAAGAGTTTTATGTTTCAAGAGGTGCCACACCGCTACTAAGTCACTATGCAGACGAAAGTATGTGTTGAGTAATAGTGACGAACGGTCATTGAAGAGGAAAAATAACAGGGTAACCTGTGTAAAAGTCACTTAAGAACTGAAGATGGCGCTAGCGAATTATAGCAGCATGAAAACGACACAAAGGGAGCACCATTAGCTGGGAAATGGGGCGTGAGTTGAATTCCAAACCGATTCATCAGTGATGTAGATGCCCTTGTCAGGAGAACATTTTGCAGAATCCATAAAACCTGGACTATGGCTCAATTCAAGAAAGTCATTTGGTCGATTGAGTCTTGTTTCACACCGTTCCAACTTTTCGTTGAGTACATATCACAAGAATGAAACTTGGAAGGGGCTCAGCGCTAATCTATAGTATTCCGTAGGCCCCATTGGTACTCTCCAGGACTGCACTACTGCCAAGGAACATGTGACCATTTTTTCATATCAGGCCCATCCCATCGTATAATGTTTGTTCCCCATTGGCCGTACTGTACTCCAGGACTACAGGGGCCATGTTCAACAGTTTGAATCATTTAAAATTGATTTTGTGAGCAAAAGGATGAACTGTCGAACCTTCCTTGGCCATCACAGTCAAAAGATCTCAACATCTACTTTGGAGAGGAAGGTATGTGATCGCTATCTACCCCCATCATCATTATCTGAAGTTCTCAATATGTTGCAGGAAGAATGGCTTAAGACACCCTCGAAAATCGTACAGAACTTGGATCTGTCTATTCCAAGACGACTGGAAGCTGTTTTGAATCCCAAAGATTTTGCTACACTATGTTAGGCATGGTATTGTGTGTGTTTGTGATGTTTCCATATTTTTGTCCACCTCCACATTTATATTGTCTTAAGTTATACAAATTTCCGGTAATATTCTTTAACGTGCATCCATAATTGTTCAAGTAACTGCAGTCACAACGGAACCTACGCTCTAAGAGAGAAAAAACTTTGCACCATGAAAGAATTACCGATTGGAATGGAAACTAGTGGACGTGATGTACGTATAGAAACAAACAAATGATTACTATTTCAAATGGATGATTTCTTCGTCAGAAAGAGCTTCACAAATTGAGCAAGTCAGTAAAGCATTGGTCCATCTCTGGCACTTACGCAAGCAGTTTTCGGCTTGGAATTTCTTGACAGAGTTGTTGGACGTCATCCTGAGGGATATTGTGCCAAATTCTGTCCACCTGGCGAGATGTTTGAAGAGCCCTGCCCATAACGCTTGAAAAGTTCTCAAGTGAGATGAGATTCGGTAACCTTGCTGGCCAAGGTAGGATTTCGCAAGCAGAAAGACAAGCAGTAAGAACTCAAGCCATGTGTGGGTGGGCACTATTTTGCTGAAATGTAAGCCTTGGCTAGCTTGCCATGGAGGGCAACATAACACGGCGTAGAGTATATTTCGACACATCTCAGTGCTGAAAGAGTGCCGCAGATGACAGCTAATGGGGTCGTGGCCCAAGAAGTAGTGGCAGCCTAGACCATCACTCCTGGTTTTGTTGGGCCATATGGCAGGCGACAGTCAGGTTGGTATCCCACCACTGTCTGAAGCGTCTCCAATACGTCTTCAGTGATGAGTCCCACTTAGAACTGAGCCCCGAGAACCAAGGAAGAGTTGTCTGCAGTCACGGTGAACAGCAGTGGGCTACCGACCTTAATGTGACTCACCATAATGCCTGACAGGCAAGATTGATGGCCTGTAATACCACTTATTTTCATTTAAGTACCCTTTAGTTGACATCTGCAGCACCCTTACAGCACAGCGGCGTGTCGATGCATTCTAGGTCTCGTTTTGTTGCCCTTTGCGACAAGCCATCCTGGGCTTACATTTTAGAAAGACAATGCCAACCTGAATATGGTGAGAGTTGCTACTGCTTGTGTTCGGGCTTTCCAAGCCCCACCTTGGACATTGAGGTCGTCAGATCTCATCCCAGTTGAGAACGTTTGGAGCATTATGGGCAGGGTCCTCCAACCATTTCGGGATTTGACATTGTAACGCTCCAAATGGGCAGATCTATGACTCTTATAAAATTTAACTGATACTGACTCTGTACAAGGAAAGCTGTGGCATAAAAGGCTGCAGTGTGTGTACGTCACTGGATGTATTCCAGCGTCTTCGTTAGTATGACAAATGACTGTGATAGATATAAGGCTTCTTCTGACGTAAATAATTTTTCACGTGTTCCTTGGTATTACCTGGTTCCATCCTTAAACTAGCACACCCAACACGAGAAGAAAGTCAGCTGTCGCACTCACCCCATTGTGTCTTGTTGCTGCAGGTTGCCGCTGGTGAAGTCGTCCTCAACCCAACAGAAGAGTTGGTAAAATGTTGACCAGTGTGGACACAGCAGCTCTTCTGACGACTAATCTGATCGGTAGGTAATAGAACCATTCTCCTGGTTATTAGGATGGTATTCGGACCCGTGGTCTAGGGGTAGCAATAAGGAATAGCGCAGTAGGCAGTACAGTTGAAGAGGAATGGACATCTCTAAAAAGGGCCATCACAGAAGTTGGGAAGGAAAACATACGTACAAAGAAGGTAGCTGCGAAGAAACCATGGGTAACAGAAGAAATACTTCAGTTGATTGATGAAAGGAGGAAGTACAAACATGTTCCGGGAAAATCAGGAATACAGAAATACAAGTCGCTGACGAATGAAATAAACAGGATGTGTAGGGAAGCTAAGACGAAATGGCTGCACGAAAAATGTGAAGACATCGAAAAAGATATGATTGTCGGAAGGGCAGACTCAGCACACAGGAAAGTCAAAACAACCTTTGGTGACATTAAAGGCAACGGTGGTAACATTAAGAGTGCAACGGGAATTCCACTGTTAAATGCAGAGGAGAGAGCACATAGGTGGAAAGAATACATTGAAAGCCTCTATGAGGGTGAAGATTTGTCTGATGTGATAGAAGAAGAAACGGGAGTCGATTTAGAAGAGATGGGGGATCCAGTATTAGAATCGGAATTTAAAAGAGTTATGGAGGACTTACGGTCAAATAAGGCAGAAGGGAATGATCAGTCTAATGAGTACACAGTATGGTTTGAGAGTAAATCGGAGAAAGACGAAGGTAATGAGAAGTAGTAGAAATGAGAACAGCGAGAAACTTAACATCAGGATTGATGGTCACGACTTCAATGAAGTTAAGGAATTCTGCTACCTAGGCAGTAAAATAACCTGTGAAGGACGGAGCACGGAGGACATCAAAAGCAGACTCGCTATGGCAAAAAAGGCATTTCTGGCCAAGAGAAGTCTACTAATATCAAATACCGGCCTTAATTTGAGGAAGAAATTTCTGAGGAGGTACGTCTGGAGTACAGCATTGTATGGTAGTGAAACATGGACTGTAGGGAAAACCGGAACAGAAGAGAATCGAAGCATTTGAGATATGGTGCTATAGACGAAACGAATGTTGAAAATTAGGTGGACTGATAAGGTAAGGAATGAGGAGGTTCTACGCAGAATCGGAGAGGAAAGGAATATGTGGAAAACACTGATAAGGAGAAGGGACAGGATGATAGGACATCTGCTAAGACATGAGGGAATGACTTCCATGGTACTAGAGGGAGCTGTAGAGGGCAAAAACTGTAGAGGAAGACAGAGATTGGAATACGTCAAGCAAATAATTGAGGGCGTAGGTTGCAAGTGCTACTCTGAGATGAAGAGGTTAGCACAGGAAAGGAATTCGTGGCGGGCCGCATCAAACCAGTCAGCAGACTGATGCCAAAAAAAAAAAAAAAAAAAAAAAAAAAAAAAAAAAAATCTGCTATCTACCCATTTAATTGTCATAGTGAAGTGGTGGGTAGGGATTGGATGATATTTTCTGATAAATCAGGAAGGCGGAAGTTTCATATGTTTGTTCAACAACTTACAACACTGCATTGGCACTAGCAGTGTCCAGTTTGGATGTTGTCCCTGTATATGTCGTGGGTCCTTCTCTCAGAGTGCAGAACTTGCTGGTGTGGGGATCCTGCAGCCTAACGAACAGTAGCAACATCGTTCTGAATCATCAGTATGCCAGTGAGGGACTGTCGTGTCAGGACGCATGCCCAGGTGTCATTCGGCTGTCGCGGGCTCCGGGATAAAGGTCTACACTTGTTGGCATAGCGCACATCACAGTCTGAGGTCCGCTGAAGAGTACGGACCTCAAACATGGACTCCAGCGTACGTCGTAGTGATGGCGGCTTGTAGAGATAAAGAGTACCCATACATGGCAAGTCAGCAGCAGCCAAGCTCGCTCACCCAAGGCACCGAGCGAGGTGGTGCACTGGACTCCCATTCGGAGCCCGCCGAAGTAGCCGAGCGGTTCTAGGCGCTTCAGTTTGGAACCGCACGACTGCTACGATCGCAGGTTTGAATCCTGCCTCGGGCTTGGATGTGTGTGATGTCCGTAGGTTAGTTAGGTTTAAGTAGTTCTAACTTCGAAGGGACTGATGACCTCAGTATTTAAGTCCCATAGTGCTCAGAGACATTTTTAAACCCATTCGGAAGGACGACGTTCCAAGCCCGCGTCCACCCATCCTGATTTAGGTTTCCCGTGATTTCCCTAAATCGCTTCAGGAAAATGTCTGGATGCTTCCTTTGAAAGGGTACGGCTGATTTCCCTCCCCATCCTTCCCTAATCCAAGCTTGCGCCCTATCTCTAATGACCTCGCTGTCAATGGGACGTTAAACACTAATCTCCTCTTCTTCCTCTTCACACAAGGCAGCTAGACAGGATCAGGTTCTGAATCCACAGTCGGTGGAACCAGATGGCAGGTGGCCTGCCAGCTGTAAGTCACTAGTTCGATTCCTACTAGCATATGAATTTAGGAACAGTAGGCAGCCTACTTAAGACAGCATCTAGCAGTGACAGCTACACGACCCAGACAGTAACAAATGTATGCTTCCTCTCGAAGCTTGTTTCAGAGGTGACTGATACTGTCCATGTATAACTGAATCTTAGAATGCGACCATTTCAAAATTTCAGTCCTGTAGTACTGTATACTTCCAGAAGTGTATGATTTTCTTAGAATAACATGTCATTAGATTAAGCTATTTGTTGGCTCATGAACCTCTTATCGATATAAGTGTTTGCTGTATAATATTTTTGCACATTGTAACCTAGCAACGACTTCTACTGCATCACACCAGAATGTGTAGCAGGTCCGTCTCCTTGATGTAAGAGCACTGTCTCTACAGTGTCACTCACACTGCGTGTTCCTCGCTTAATGTCATTTAGTCTAACTAACTGCAAAATTAATAGCAATTGTGATTCGAGTGCTTCGATGGAGATGTAAAATAGCACCAAATCTTTTTATTTCTGTTGTATGTGAAGCCTGATGTTCTTGTCTGCTTATGTCAGTCTGGGGCACGCAGGTTTGGTGTTTCACATTCCAGCGCGTTGAATGACGTGCACTCGGCATACTGCGAAAAATGCTAGCAGTTATCCACTTCGTCCAATGTACTGCTGATGGAGCACCACAGAATATTTAATCTGTTGTCATGTATGGAGAGTTTAATGCCCTGGAAAAATGATAAAATTGCATCGTCTTATCTCACGGAGTGAACGTCAGTGCTGTCAGTAGTAAACTAAGTGTACTGAAGCATGTTTTATAAATTTTTAGTGCCTGTAGAGCAAATGATTCTAATCCTTATGAATTTGTGCAAGCCTGACGGCAAGGAACTGGTGTACATGTTGTTTTCTGTAAAGAGCAGAACTCACCTCGCGGCAAATCAAGTAATTCCCATTCTTTTAGGACAAATGTGTTTTTATGGGCATTTCCCACTTCCAGTCTTTTACTCTCTACCTCTCCAGTGAGCCACAGTCTGCTACCAGATAGGCCTGACTGAAACCTTAGTGACGATTATGACTGGTCTCTGTTTTCGTGCAGTCCAATATCTGGCCTCTGTCGCATCCTAAAGCCCCAATAATCTGGATATTGCGCAGTTTGACAAGCAGGCCAAGTGGAGGCCTACAACAAGGTACCTTCCAAACTCTGGCCGGTGCTAACATTGCTGTCTCATGGAAGCACAAGCCATCTCCGTGAAATTCATAGTGTTCACATAACATCTGATACTATTCACGCCTCTTACCCTATCAGGCCTGGCGACAACACTGTGCATGTGGCCTTCACCTGCCACAGAGAATTGCAACCTCTAACCATTCGCATATCCACCGATTATGTGGACATTTCATGGACTTGCAGCCAACCATTTGCATACCCGCCGATAGTGTGAACATTTCATGGAGGTGCAGGCATGTCATCTGGATGCTTCCCTTTATGCCAGACAGTGTAATACACATACTAAGTTGGAGCCCAGTGTTAAGCATGCAAATTTCTGCATCAATTAGTGTATTTCACAACGATCTTGTGCTATGTAATTGCTGATTATTGCCAGTGATACGCATATTTGCTCATCCATTCAGTGAAAGTATATGACCGTCATCATGAGTGATGTTATTAATAAACATGTATAAATATGAAAATTTAATCCCAAAATGTAAGATATTAATTTAAGAATTGCATCAGAATGTTTTTCAATCGGTGAACTAATATTGATTCAAACAAGACTACGAGGAGCTCACTAGCAGGTCAATAAGCTTACTCCCTGACCTCATAGCAAGAAAAGATTCTCTGCTAAAATCTTTAAAAAAAATTTGAATCTCAATGAGACTACAAATATTTGTCTTGCGTCTATTTGCAGATGTATATGACAACGTGAAGTACAATGGGTTTGGTAAAGATATTCGTTTCAGAAGAACAGCCACTATACTTGGTTACGCAAAACATTATTGAAAACTAACCATACGTATTGTGCTGGTATTGTAGGTGGAAAATGGATGGAGGAGGAGGAAGGATTGGAAGTCATTTACAGATAGCCATGTGACCTATAGGTCTCATACAACACAAAAGAATTGTAATTTGCCAGACATTTAATATTGTTCAGAAGTGATATGATAGCTATAGCTATTAACAAGCATACATTTAACCCGAGTGAAGAATGTTCTGAAACGAACAGAACCTGCAGTTTCCCGCCTCTCAGAATTATTTCAACCAACTTCAGTGGCTTTACGGCACACTGATAAAGGTTCGCCAGATGAAGTACGTTGTATGATACACTCAGATTTATACCAGAAATGAATCTCAGTTTATCTGAACGTCGCACAGCCCCTACTCAAGTTCAGGTTACATAATTCGAACACTTTCTGTAAACTGCCCAGAAAATTATTTGAAATCAAAACATATAATTAGTAAAATACGTACATCTATGATTTAGCAGAGATATTACCTATAAATTCTCTTCACACTTTCCAACAAGTCGCTCACCTGGAGACAGTAGATACCACATGATAAGTTCTGATAAGTAGTTTGTCCAAAGATGGAGTTTCAAACAACTGATACGTTTGGTATCTTGAGAAGATTTAATTTCAAGTACCAAATTTCATTGTTGTTATGAGCCACATGAAGGAATATTGTAATTTACCTTTCGTAACCAAGATATATTCTTGTTTAAATCATTACTTGTCAGTTACGGCTCTTAATTACCGAGCAGATACGGATCGTGAATTTCTTTCCCGTAAGTATAACGAGAGGCAGTACTCGGCAGCTTAATGAAGCAAATTTAACCGAACTCTGATTGTTACCGCCTCGCAGCTTCCAGTCATACTTGGATCACGGAAGCAGAATGGAAGGGGTTCTTGACGGGTGTTGTCCTGCAGGAAGAAGTTCAGTTATCTCAAGTATTCTTTTAATCCTTTAGATCTCTGATGTCCGATACAATCGCCACAGAATCTGCGTTATGTCAGTGACAATCTGGTAACAGTTCTCAGATTAGTAGCTGTTCCCGTGGGGTGTCATACTGCATCGTGTCAATATCGTTTTTCTGACTTGGGTGCATCTTCTTTGCGTTGATGATGTGTTTAGTGGCAAGTCTGGATATTGCGAAACCTCAAACCGGTGTGAAAAGAGTCCACATAAAGACATAAAGGAGTACCGCGTTGATGTCCACAGTGGACAGAACTCTGTCGCAGAAGATGGACGAATCGGGGCGCAAAAAAATTAATAACCGAGATTGAGTGCAGTATGTCCAGTGAAACTCAATGCAAACACGCAAAGCTACATCCAAATTTTATGAGACAAATTAGTTAGGTATTAAATTTTGTGTCAATATGCTAAAGAGTCTAGCGTAATTTATTCCTTAGAAACTTGGAGAAAGTTGTGGCGCACCTCAGGCTGAGCTTTAATGGTATTGAAACACAGATCTAACGTGAATTTCCTGTATAAGTCAGGGCAGAAGTAGGGAGGAACATTAACCTTCTTTGAGGCTTGAGCAAAGCTCGAGATCCGTTATTAAAGGCTTGATATTGACCATGTTAAGGGAAGATGTAGGGACTTCACGTGAACAGGGACGCGAATTGGCTGTAGTGGAATTAAGTACTTCGACATTATTAAAACATAATGATGACTCACCTGAACTGTTCATGACGTAACTGTTCCACGTTAACTTAATGGAATACACATTGTAAACGTAGCTCTACAAATTCAGACTACCGCGTTGGAACTACAGATTTTTTTTGTGAAACTTATGAAGTATGAATTTGTTACAGAGACGTTGGCTCATCATTGTCCAGTTCTACCTTCTGTTCCGCCTCTAATGACCTATTCATCGACGAAAATCTGAGCTTTATTATTCTTTCCTTCAAAATGTATTTTACATTGTTGAAACGACACAGACAATCTGCAGTGGCGTATTAATAATATGAAATGTGCTAGAGATTTATGCTGACACAACATGTTGAAGATAATTCCTGCTCCTTGTTTGGTTTGTGAGTAGCTTAACATCAACGTACCCGTGGTTTAGGGCTGCCGGCACGGTAGCTCAGCGTGTTCGGTCAGAGGGTTACCTGCCCTCTGTAATAAAAAAAAACTGAGTGAATGGATCAATAACGAACTTCAATGGGCGTCAGGGGACGTCCGCCACGAACAATTGCAACGAACTATAACGAACAAAATGAGATTAAAAACAAAAAAAGGGTAGCGTCTTTGATTCATAATCAAAACGTCTTCGGTCCCCGGTTCGATCCCCGCCACTGCCTAAATTTTGATAAATAATAAGCATTGCCGGCCGAAGACAACCGGCATAAGAAGTCAGCCTCATTCTGCCAACGGCCTTGTCAAAGAGGGCGGAGGAGCGGATAGAAGTTCAGGGCACTCTCTTGTCCTAGGGGTGGGAAATTGCCCATAAAGGCGGAAGAATCAGCAATGATCAACGACATGAGCATACAGAAAGCAATGGAAACCACTGCATTAAAGACACGTAACGTGTATCCACAGGACATGTGGCCTGTAATTGAAGACGTGTCATGATGATCTCTCCATTGGCAAAAGATTCCGGAATAGTCCCCCATTCGAATCTCCGGGAGGGGACTGCCAAGGGGGAGGTTACCATGAGGAAAAGATTGAATAATCAACAAAAGGATAACGTTCTACGAGTCGGGGCGTGGAATGTCAGAAGCTTGAAGATGGTAGGGAAACTAGAAAATCTGAAAAGGGAAATGCAAAGGCTCAATCTAGATATAGTAGGGGTCAGTGAAGTGAAGTGGAAAGACGACAAGGATTTCTGGTCAGATGAGTATCGGGTAATATCAACAGCAGCAGAAAATTGTATAACTGGTGTAGGATTCATTATGAATAGGAAGGTAGGGCAGAGGGTGTGTTTCTGTGAACAGTTCAGTGACCGGGTTGTTCTAATCAGAAACGACAGCAGACCAACACCGACAACGATAGTTCAGGTATACATGCCGACGTCGCAAGCTGAAGATGAACAGATAGAGAAAGTGTATGAGGATATTGAAAGCGTAATGCAGTATGTAAAGGGGGACGAAAATCTAACAGTCATGGGCGACTGGAATGCAGTTGTAGGGGAAGGAGTACAAGAAAAGGTTACAGGAGAATATGGGCTTGGGACAAGGAATGAAAGAGGAGAAAGACTAATTGAGTTCTGTAACAAGTTTCAGCTAATAATAGCGAATACCCTGTTCAAGAATCACAAGAGGAGGAGGTATACTTGGAAAAGGCCGGGAGATACAGGAAGATTTCAATTAGATTACGTCATGGTCAGACAGAGATTCCGAAATCAGATACTGGATTGTAAGGCGTACCCAGGAGCAGATATAGACTCAGATCACAATATAGTAGTGATGAAGAGTAGGCTGAAGTTCAAGACATTAGTCAGGAAGAATCAATACACAAAGAAGTGGGATACGGAAGTACTAAGGAATGACGAGATACGTTTGAAGTTCTCTAACGCTATAGATACAGTAATAAGGACTAGCGCAGTAGGCAGTACAGTTGAAGAGGAATGGACATCTCTAAAAAGGGCCATCACAGAAGTTGCTAAGGAAAACATAGGTACAAAGAAGGTAGCTGCGAAGAAACCATGGGTAACAGAAGAAATACTTCAGTTGATTGATGAAAGGAGGAAGTACAAACATGTTCCGGGAAAATCAGGAACACAGAAATACAAGTCGCTGAGGAATGAAATAAATAGGATGTGCAGGGAAGCTAAGACGAAATGGCTGCAGGAAAAATGTGAAGACATCGAAAAAGATATGATTGTCGGAAGGACAGACTCAGCATACAGGAAAGTCAAAACAACCTTCGGTGACATTAAAAGCAACGGTGGTAACATTAAGAGTGCAACGGGAATTCCACTGTTAAATGCAGAGGAGAGGGCAGACAGGCGGAAAGAATACATTGAAAGCCTCTATGAGGGTGAAGAATTGTCTGATGTGATAGAAGAAGAAACAGGAGTCGATTTAGAAGAGATAGGGGATCCAGTATTAGAATCGGAATTTAAAAGAGCTTTGGAGGACTTACAGTCAAATAAGGCAGAAGGGATATATAACATTCCATCAGAATTTCTAAAATCATTGGGGGAAGTGGCAACAAAACGACTTTTCACGTTGGTGTGAAGAATATATGAGTCTGGCGACATACCATCTGACTTTCTGAATAGCATCATCCACACAATTCCGAAGACGGCAAGAGCTGACAAGTGCGAGAATTATCGCACAATCAGTTTAACAGCTCATGCAACGAAGCTGCTTACAAGAATAATATACAGAAGAATGGAAAAGAAAATTGAGAATGCTCTAGGTGACGATCAGTTTGGCTTTAGGAAAAGTAAAGGGACGAGAGAGGCAATTCTGACGTTACGGCTAATAATGGAAGCAAGGCTAAAGAAAAATCAAGACACGTTCATAGGATTTGTCGACCTGGAAAAAGCGTTCGACAATATAAAATGGTACAAGCTGTTCGAGATTCTGGAAAAAGTAGGGGTAAGCTATAGGGAGAGACGGGTCATATACAATATGTACAACAACCAAGAGGGAATAATAAGAGTGGACGATCAAGAACGAAGTGCTCGTATTAAGAAAGGTGTAAGACAAGGCTGTAGCCTTTCGCCCCTACTCTTCAATCTGTACATCGAGGAAGCAATGATGGAAATAAAAGAAAGGTTCAGGAGTGGAATTAAAATACAAGGTGAAAGGATATCAATGATACGATTCGCTGATGACATTGCTATCCTGAGTGAAAGTGAAGAAGAATTAAATGATCAGCTGAACGGAATGATCAGTCTAATGAGTACACAGTATGGTTTGAGAGTAAATCGGAGAAAGACGAAGGTAATGAGAAGTAGTAGAAATGAGAACAGCGAGAAACTTAACATCAGGATTGATGGTCACGACTTCAATGAATTTAAGGAATTCTGCTACCTAGGCAGTAAAATAACCTGTGAAGGACGGAGCAAGGAGGACATCAAAAGCAGACTCGCTATGGCAAAAAAGGCATTTCTGGCCAAGAGAAGTCTACTAATATCAAATACCGGCCTTAATTTGAGGAAGAAATTTCTGAGGATGTACGTCTGGAGTACAGCATTGTATGGTAGTGAAACATGGACTGTGGGAAAACCGGAACAGAAGAGAATCGAAGCATTTGAGATGTGGTGCTATAGACGAAACGAATGTTGAAAATTAGGTGGACTGATAAGGTAAGGAATGAGGAGGTTCTACGCAGAATCGGAGAGGAAAGGAATATGTGGAAAACACTGATAAGGAGAAGGGACAGGATGATAGGACATCTGCTAAGACATGAGGGAATGACTTCCATGGTACTAGAGGGAGCTGTAGAGGGCAAAAACTGTAGGGGAAGACAGAGATTGGAATACTTCAAGCAAATAATTGAGGACGTAGGTTGCAAGTGCTACTCTGAGTTGAAGAGGTTAGCACAGGAAAGGAATTCTTGGCGGGCCGCATCAAACCAGTCAGTAGACTGATGACCAAAAAAAAAAAAAAGCTTAACATATTGAATAGACAGACAAGTAACTGGACTGAAAAACTGGCGTTCGACAGTTCCAAATTACCGCAGTACCTCACAGACATAAGTTACTAAAAGGCCAATACATTTGGGATCGGGGGAAACCGACTCCCTGAAGCTGGAGCTATGCTCCTATATCCACGTAGACCAAAAATTAAGCTGCAATTAAGGAGAGCTCGTCACCTAATGTTGCTTCAGCACACACTTATTTCAAAGTTATGTGTTGCATGTAGTATGGTATCCGGGGAATGCAGACGGAAGCTGCTTGTTCGTAAGCAATACGCGTGACGTACGTGAGAAAATGCGAACAGCGGTCGGTGTGGGTGGTCTCTGTCATGGCAACACTTGCCAAGAGCT
The DNA here is from genome assembly GCF_023898315.1 of Schistocerca nitens. Lineage (NCBI taxonomy): Eukaryota > Metazoa > Arthropoda > Insecta > Orthoptera > Acrididae > Schistocerca > Schistocerca nitens. Next base: position 853,800,871 of record NC_064614.1, read on the forward strand.
GCCATCTGATGGCCACTGCGTGATACGTACCTGTGTGTACAGCCTGCCGTTGGGCATATCCTCTGAGTAGTGCGTGTCTTGATTACTGCCTGCACGAAAAGGTATGTGATCCACGGGAGACAAAGGCCGAGCTCTGATTTACCTACATCGCACTTCATCACCATTTATTGAGATAGAAAGTTTCCATGTCTTGTATCTTCGCAACGCTAGTTCATGAAAAGTCAGAATTTATCGACTCTTCTAATATAGGGACGATGCTACGAGTCCAGCCTTGTTATGCACGGAAGCGCAACATTAACTAAACCACGAAGGTGCTGAAAAGACAATATAAGACATGGATATAGCAGTTCTAGAGTCTGTGACTGGATATAACAATGATATAGCTTGTGGAATTTATTTCGATGTTGAATACCAATCTCGCAACTCTGCGTGGTTATAAATTACGATCTTACAGTTCCTGGAGCAGCTGCGTCTGGATGGTTCAAAGTAATAAACACTATCGCATAGTGGACGTCACAGCCATAAAAGTATTTCATGAAGCTAGCAGGGATTTTTCCAAATGGAAAAATGCTGCCTTCATTCCACTTAATAGACGTTCTGACCATATAAATTGCAACACCGTGAAGATGGCATGCAGCAAAAATCAAATGATCATGAAGTGCTCTACATGCTTTGATATGAGGCGAGTCCTATGATTTACTACTGATCTATCTTGGACGGGTCGACATATGTGACAGCGGCTACTAATTTAATAAAAATCTTAAGTTAAAGACGTTTATATTTCTATGCCTTTGACTGCATTTACCAAATGAAATTATTAAGTGCCGTCAGTGGTTTGCGTGCAAAACTTCATAAATACAGAGTACTTGAAAATGAAAGAACAAATTTGAGTTATTACTATGAATAAACTGGGAAAGACAGAAACAGATTGCGTATGTCACTAGATAGAGGAAGGTTCAAAGTTTTATGTTCGCACAGACACTATACCATACACTCAATATGAGCACTACACGTTGCTTAAGAAACATGGAAACGGTAGTCCATTCCACACACGAATCAATAGATCCCTGTTTATTAAAGCGACAGCTTCAACAATTCTCTTTCTCTGATCTCGAAAAGTAGCTGCCATAGGTGGCCTAAATCAACGAACAAGATCTTGGTGTCCACCGCTTCCAATCCAACGTTGTGGGTTCGTGCTGTTAAGACAACGCCGCACCGCAAGATGAAAGTGAGATGGGGTGCCTTGGTGCGAAAAAATGAAATCATTGGAATCTTCGTGAAGTTGGGGCAACAACTAAGTTTGTAGCACGTACTGTCGCGGTATCCTCAAAAATGGCTCTGAGCACTATGGGACTCAACTGCTGTGGTCATCAGTCCCCTAGAACTTAGAACTACTTAAACCTAACTAACCTAAGGACATCACACACATCCATGCCCGAGGCAGGATTCGAACCTGCGACCGTAGCAGTCGCACGGCTCCGGACTGCGCGCCTAGAACCGCGAGACCACCGCGGCCGGCGCGGTATCCTCGGCAAAAGAGAAAGATCCAGAAAACCTTGTGAGGAGAAACGGCACAAAACACATTTATAAATTTGTCTGCAATAAACAGTTGAAATCTGTTCTTTCATTTTGAATCATCCTGTACTTGACACAAATAACTATTTTTTTTGTTTGCCAAATGCTTGGTCCGATAATAAGACAATATATGATGGCTGAAATGGCTCTGAGCACTATGGGACTTAACATCTGAGGTCGTCAGTCCCCTAGAACTGAGAAGTACTTAAACCTAACTAACCTGCCTGAGGCAGGATTCGAACCTGCGACCGTAGCGGTCGCGGGGTTCCAGACTGAAGCGCCTAGAACCGCCCGGCCACCACGGTCGGCGCAATTTATATGATCAGAGTGAATTATGAACAGAGTGAATTAATTTCTATTTCCAGCTTATAGAGTTACACTGCTGGCCATTCCAAATGGAACAGCAGGAAGAATTTTACTTATAGTGCAAATACAGTATAGCCGCGAGAATACAAGATTACGACTATAGGTGTTTGGGGTATGCGGGACACAGTATGTATTACAGAGGGCTGGGGCAACAAAAATGGTTTCTACGCTGTTGGACACAGAGTCGAACTGAGTTCTGCTTGCTGCTTCAACATTACGCCAGTGTTCATCAGTATTACTGGCTGGTAAGTGGTGGGGTGCCAGTTCTCGGCGACCTATGCCCAAACATTTTGAGAAGGTAACAGACAAGGAGAACATGCTGGTCGGGGATTAACAGTAGAATATCCTCAGTACTGGAGTAGTTAGGAAAGCACGTGCAGTCTTTCATTACCATATCGAATGATAACATCGGAACGGGTTCGAAGACAGGAAAAGCCCCCGGCCTTAATTAGTCATAATGTAACGGCTGCGGTCCAAACTGTAAGGGACGAACAAAGAGTTTCCGTTCGAAGGCCGTATAGTCCAGAATCGGTATGCCAGGCAAAATCGCAGTGAGCATTCAGGCAATTATCCCATCGACGCACCGTGTTGAAGGTACCCGTTTGGTAAAACCCTGTGCCCTGCTGCGTGAAGAAGTCCGTACCTGCCTGCTGCCCGTCATCGTCGGACAGAAGTCTTCGACCTTTCATCGTACTTTATGAGGGGCTCAAGACGTGATAATAGCTTGGGGAGAGATCAGAACTGTAGGGTGGGTGCTCGAGTGTCTCCAACTAGAGTTGGCGTAGCTTCTGTGTTATGACATTTGCTGTATGAGCATGCGCGTTATCACGAACCTGGCACATCATTCCACAACGATGACTTTCGACAGACATGCTGCCACATACACTATCTTCATTCTCCGACGGACGTCTACCGATGCTTGTCCTTCGGCAGCCACGAAAAGAATAACAGCACGTGGTCTTAAAGACCCTCGGAAAGACTCGAATGCCACACTAATACCTTTCCTACATGTCGGTGCTTACATACCTGCATCGCAGTAGCGCTGAGCTGCATACACGCTGCAACAACGCCATCAGACGGAAACTTTTTAATAGCCCTTATACCAGCTACCTGAACAGAGGTGAAAGTGATTCGATCAACGAATTTATACTCGCTTTATGTATGTGACAAATTATTCGAATTGCAGCCATTACAATGTTCATTGGCAAATATTTAATGATACACGGGATTAGGTTGGTACCCATTCACTTTTAGGTGTTTCGATTATCAACTAAGCTGTTTGATATTTAGTTTAATATTGTGCCTCTTTTATTATTTAGCTTGTTATTTTGTTTGTATATAGTTATTTGAACAATGTTCTATGATAATCTCTTGTTTTTATTTTCAAAAGTACACCACAGCCTGGTGCCTAGGCGAGACCAAAGTGAGTGAGCTGGCAGTGGCGGGCTAATAGCTCCCCCATCCGGGACCGGCCGCAGCGCATGGCACTACCTCTGCATATTCTTTTGACGTAAATATGTTTACTTCCTCTCCTAGAGCCCTAGAGCCAGTATAAGAGCGGCAAGCAGAAAGACTCATCAGGCCATCTGTTGCAATGATTCACTGGGAGAGATCAACTAGATGCAGAGTCGTCGCTCTTACGGAAGAAGATGGATGTTCCATCAGAGAAGCCGGGCAGAAGATACGGGCTGCCACGTACCACTGTAGTGAGATGGTGGAGGAACTACCTTGAAAGAGGCACTACTAACAAAGCTCTTGGCTCAGTCAGGAAGCGAGTGAGCTTACAGCAGGACGACAGGGAGCTAGTTTCCAAGAGCATAGAAAATCCACTTCTGAACGCGAAGCATTTGTGGCAGGAGACCAAATTCCTCGGCTCCAGTGACGTGATTAACTGAAAGCCGAGGGGCGCTGGACTGCACGCACGACGATATGCCATGAAACAAGAGTTCAGTGAAGATAATGTTTTTTACCGGTTGGCTCTTTCAGAGATCCATGTGAGTGCGTAATGGGAAAAAGTCCTTTTCACTGACGAGAAGGTGTTTTCCACCAGTAACGATGGTCCAACAGTCGTTTACAGGCCGTAAGGGACTTGACATCGACGCGAATATGTAACCACGACGAGAGGAAGTGGGCAGCTGTCTGTTTCCTTCTGGGGACGGATTTATGCGAAACGAGCAGGAATTCTTCGCAGTCTTTGGTCTTTGGTGTGACGTCAAAAGCGCTTGACTGCATGTGAGATCGCTCTCTAAGTTTTCATATATTTTTAGGTTTCAGATACATATTTTAACGGTTTTTGTGATAATATTTACTATATAAGTGACTTACTAGTGATTTCTTCATTCACCTCCGCCTTTCTTGTGTTGTGACCTGATAATCGCGAGTGTTTCGTATCGAGCAACTTAACTTCTTACCTGTGTTTACATTCCGCGCTGACCAGTTGCAGCTGTAGCGGCGCATCGAAAGCTAAGTACTAATTAATTGTTTGTGTATAGTGGTTTATTTGGGAACTTTAGTAGTCTTCAACCGGTGTTCTTTGTGTTTCTGGTGAAATAATTTCAGAAGAAATTTTTGGGAACTGCTTTCAGTTTCGTTACTGTGTCATTAGACGTTTCATTTTCTTTCCATGTTAGTCTTTTGTTATATTCTCATTTGCTGTTGATAAATACTGTTAACAATAGTAGTTACTTCCCTTGTAGAGAGAATTTTGTCATGAGTGAGAAGTGTGGGCTTTGCCGTAGGTTCGTGTGTAGTCGATTGCGGTGTGAGACTTGTTCGAAGTATTTTCACTGGGGGTAATGCAGTGGGGAAGCCAGTGAGCATTCTGGTGAGATCCTCTCCTGGAACTGCAGGTTATGTAGCAAGAGTAAGTTGATAAAGGAGCAGGAGCGTAAGATCTGTGCCCTTCAGGTGCAGTTGAAAACGCAGAGGAGGAGCTAGATAGGATAAGGAGGGAGAAGGAGGTTGGGGAATAGGAGCTGGCTGTTGACAAGAGATCTGCTAGGAGAAGGAAATTTTCAGATGGTTTTACTATTGGTGTTTGCAATAGATATGACCAACTGTCAGAGTTTAGTGGAGAGGAATCTCTAGTAGCTGTAGATGTAGGAAGTATGCAGCAGACCTCAGCAGTTACGGTGGCTAGGACAGTTGCAAAGTCTAAGAGAAAGAAGAAGGTTCTGCTGTTAGGTAGTTCTCATGGTAGAGGTGTAGGCCAGCAGTTGCAGGAAGTGTTGTGGAGTGAGTACCAGGTCACCAGCATTGTGAAGCCTAATGCAGGATTGGCTCAGGTGACTGTTAACATAGTGGGGTTATGTAGGGATTTTACTAAAGAGTATCAGGTAGTGGTTGTGGGTGGGGCTGGTAATAGTATTGATAGGGATGGGGAGTATGACATAGATGGTGACCTGGAAAAGATAGCCACTCAGACTGGCAACATGAATGTGCATTTCGTGGAACTGTTTCAGCGTCACGTTCGGCCGCATCTTAATACAGCCGTCAAGCGTAATAACATGAGACTTGGGGTGCACTGATTACAGAAGGCATGAGTCACATTTCAGTGGTGTCGGTGGAGTCTATCAGCAGGACGGATTTCACTAGACATGGCCTGCACCTCAACAAGTATGGAAAGGGGAGGTTGGCAAAGCTTATAGTTGACAGTATAGGTGGGGGTGGTGGGATCACTCATGGAAAAATTCCTATACTAGTGGGTGTTAGAGCTGCACCTTTTTTAGATTGAAGTCAGCTGATAGATATTCCTGCTTAAGGGAAGTCTCTCTAACAAAGAAAACACTTTCGACAAAGCTTATGTATCAGAGTAATGAGGGAATTAGTATATTTCATCAAAATATACAAGGTATTAGAGATAAAGTTAGTGAACTGCTTACAGATGTTGACTGAAATTATTGGTATATCTGAACACTTCTTTAATAAGGAGATAATTCAGAGGCTTCCTTTACCAGGATAAAGGATGGCTGGCAGCTTTTCTAGGAGCTCTTTGCGGTATGGGGGAGTAGCCATGTATGTGAAAAACCGTATCCCATTTGAGTCAATTGATGTTTCAAAGTACTGCATTGAAAAGGTGTTTGAATGTTGTGCATGTGTGGTTAAATTTAGTGGAGTTAAACTTCTAACTGTTGTTATTTATAGATCCCCAGACTCCGATATCACAACATTTTTACTAAAGCTAGAGGAGGTTCTTGGTTCACTTTATAGGAAATACAAAAAGTTTGTTATATGTCGTGACTTCAATATTAATTGTATAAGTGATTGTGCAAGGAAAAGGATGCTGGTAGACCTCCTTAATTCATATAATCTTATGCAAACCATATTCTTTCCAACGAGAGTGCAAGGGAACAGTAGAACAACTATAGACAACATTTTTGTTCATTCCTCATTACTAGAAGGGCATTCTGTTAGCAAAAATGTGAATGGCCTTTCAGATCATGATGCCCAAGTTTTAACTCCAAAAGATTTTTGTGCTGCAACACATGTTAAATATAGTTATCAACTTTTTAGGAAAGCTGATCCAGTTGCTGTAGAGACTTTTGTAAACCTTATCAAGGAACAAGAGTGGCAAGATGTTTATAGTGCTGATACAGTAGACGATAAATATAATGCTTTCCTCAAGACTTTTTCGTGCTCTTTGAAAGTTGCTTTCCGTTAGAACGTTCAAAACAGGGTACTAGCACAAACAGGCAGCCTGGGTGGCTGACTAGAGGGATAAGAATATCCTGTAGAACAAAGTGGCAATTATATCAAAACGCTAGAAACAGTCAAAATCTAGATGCAGCAGCCCATTACAAACAGTATTGTAAGGTGCTTAAAAAAGTTATTAGGAAGGCAAAAAGTATGTGGTATGCAGATAGAATAGCCAAGTCTCAGGATAAAATTAAAACCATATGGTCAATCGTAAAGGAAGTGGCTGGTCTGCAGAAACAAGTCGAGGATATAGAATCAGTGCGTAGTGGGAATGTCCGTGTTACTGATAAGTCACATATGTGTACAGTATTTAATAACCACTTTCTGACTATAGCAGGTGAACTAAATAGAAACCTAGTCCCAACAGAGAATCTTATAGCGCTCGTAGAAAAAAGTGTTCCAAGATTGTTACCTGAAATGCTCCTCCATGATACTGACAAGAGGGAGATTGAGTTAATAATTAAATCACTAAAGACCAAGAACTCTCCTGGTTATGACGGGGTATCGAGCAGAATACTGAAGTATTGTCCTATGTATGTTAGCCCAGTACTTAGCCATATCTGTAACTTTACCTTTAGGAGTGGTCGGTTTCCTTACCGATTAAAGTACTCAGTAGTGAAGCCACTTTATAAAAAGGGAGACAGGGATAATGTTTACAATTATAGACCTATTTATATGCCATCGATGTTTGCTAAAGTTATCGAGAAGGTTGTATGTACAAGGTTACTGGAGCATTTAAATTCACATAATTTGCTGTCAAATGTACAGTTTGGTTTTAGAAATGGTTTAACGGAAAATGCTATATTCTCTTTTCTCTGTCAGGTTTTGGACGGATTAAATAAAAGGTTGCGAACGCTAGGTGTTTTCTTTGATTTAACGAAGGCTTTTGACTGTGTTGACCACAAAATATTACTGCAGAAGTTGGACCATTATGGAGTAAGGGGAGTAGCTTACAACTGGTTCGCCTCTTACTTTAAGAACAGAAAGCAGAAGGTAATTCTTCGCAATATTGAGTGTGGTAGTGATGTTCAGTCCCAATGGGGCACTGTCAAGTGGGGCGTTCCCCAAGAGTCGGTGCTGGGGCCGCTGCTGTTTCTTATTTATATAAATTATATGCCTTCTAGTATTACAGGTGATTCAAAAATATTTCTGTTTGCTGATGACACCAGCTTGGTAGTGAAGGATCTTGTGTGTAATATTCAAACATTATCTAATAATGTAGTTCATGAAATAAGTTCGTGGCTTGTGGAAAATAATTTGATGCTAAATCATAGTAAGACTCAGTTTTTACAGTTTCTAACTCACAATTAAACAAGAACTGATATTTTGATCAAACAGAATGGGCATATTATAAGCGAGACTGAAAAGTTCAAGTTCCTAGGCGTTCGGATAGATAGTAAGCTGTTGTGGAAAGCCCATGTTCAGGATCTTGTTCAGAAACTAAATGCTGCTTTATTTACCATTAGAACATTATCTGAAATAAGTGACTGTTCAACACGAAAAGTAGTCTACTTCGCATATTTTCATACGCTTATATCATATGGTATTATTTTTTGGGATAATTCTTCTGATTCAAAAAGGGTATTTTTGGCTCAAAAACGGGCTATTCAAGCTATATGTGGTGTAAGTTCGAAAACCTCTTGTCGACCCCTATTCAATAGTCTGGGAATTCTGACATTGCCCTCACAGTGTGTATTTTCTTTAAGGTCGTTTGTTGTTAGCAATATTAGCTTATTCCCAAGAGTTAGCAGCTTTCACTCAGTTAATACTAGGCAGAAATCCAATCTGCATGTGGAATGCACTTCCTTGATTCTTGTGCAGAAAGGAGTGCACTATTCTGCTGCATCCATTTTCAATAAGCTACCACAAGAACTCAAAAATCTTAGCAGTAGCCCAAACGCTTTTAAGTCCAACCTGAAGAGTTTCCTCATGGCTCAGTCCTTCTATTCTGTCGAGGAGCTCCTGGAAGAGCTGAAAAATTAAGCAAATTCCAGTGTTATATTGTTGATTTTCTTTATTTAAATTTAGGAATTATCGCCTGAATGCGTTTCTTGTATTTCATTTTATCTGTTTCTACTACCGTGTTATAATTTCATGTATTGACTTGTTCCATGACCATGGAGACTTCTCCTTATTTGGTCCCACGGAACAATAAATAAATAAAAAATAAATAAATACAAGGAACTCTTGAACCCAACAGCAGAAGGCCCACATATTGGGAAATGTGATGCTTCCGTCAGTGCGAATACTGTGTGAGGAAGGGGACTTCACATTGGAAGAGGAACATCCTCCCGTTCTCAAGTCTGTATTCGTTCAGCAGCTGCTCTCCACGACTGTTGTCAACGTCATGAGCTGCTGATATGAACCCTATGTAAAACGTGTGTACTGAGATCGCCAGAACGTTAACAGAGAACTGGCCGCGAAACCAACTAGCTATAGCTGACGCTCTCTGGAATTGTGTTCTTCAAGCCTGGGAGGAAGTTGTTTCTTCAGGCTGTTACGTCCGATGGCTTATAGATTCTATGCCAATACGAATGACAGAAGTACAAAATAATGTGGTATTTTGGATAAAATATTAAATTCCATAAGACGTTTCATTATATAGCCTTCTTCTTCATTTTTCCTCGTTCAGAACCATAGGAAGGATCACACGGCAACAGATAGTATTTGAGTTATTTTCTCTTTGAGCTGCCTTTTTAATTGAAGTAAGTTTCTTCTGAATACAACGTTTAATAAATATTCTACTTTTACTTAATTTCTATTCTGTCTATATACTGACAAAGCAATCAGTTTAGATTGACCCTTTAAAAATATTCTGTGTCATTTCAGATACATCTCTATCTTCCCTTCCATCAATAAATATACCCTTTGTCCTCAAAAAATTGTGCAAACGGTTTTGCCTTAGATCTATTCATTGTTAATTCCTTCTCCATTGTCTCTTTCTCTTCCTCACTGTCTCTCGCGTCTCTTACATTATCACCTTAATTGTCCTTCTATTCCATTCTTCCAAAAAGTTATAAACAAATCTAGCGGTTTCCATTAACACATTACGTTCTCATTTAGTTTCCACTTTCTTTACTGTCCTTTAGAATTCCTCTCAAAGCCAATGAAACCATATTTTTTTATATCGCCTCATTTAAAAGCATTTTTCGTTCTGAAAATTTTCCTTCCTTTTTTCTCTGTCGTAAGATAAAACGAACTTTGTCATATGTCAAAGTAAGGAATACTTTGCTAGCTTTTCACTTTTTAATTTTGCGCTTCTGCACTCCTATCCATTCCTATATTCTTCACTCCTTTCTGGTAACCGTTTCTGGACATCTGCGTCGACATCTACCTGAATCCTCTGCAATTCACAAAAATTACTTCGCAGGTGGTTCTTTAAACCACTGTCACATTGTTTCTCTACCGTCCACTCTCAAAAAGCGTGCGGAAATAATGGTCAAATAAACCTTACCGTACAAGTACTGATGTCTCCTATCATAATAGACATGTCTGGTATGTAAGTCGCGGTAAATAAAATATCGTGGGATTTAACGGAGAGAGTTCGTCATTAGAATTTAGTAAAAACAACAAAACATCTCGCCGCAATGTAAAAAGCGTACGTTTCAATGATTTCCATCCTAAATCGTTTACCATATCTGTGACGGGAGAGAAAACAAAACGAGCTGCAGTTCTTTGAACTTTTTCGACGGCTCTTGTCATTCTTCCCTCAGGAATACTCGCGAAGAAGATGGACAAGTGTGTTGTACGCGGTCACTTTCGTTGATTTGTTGCATCTTCTTCGTATTCTACCAATACCCGCAACATCTTCCATATGAAGGTTCCAATTTAAACTGATCGCGAATGTAGCTATTAGATATTTAGTCGAATCGACAACCTTTAAATGTCACTGATTTATCGTGGACGCTAACTTTAACGGAATTCCTTTGGTATTCATGTGCACGACCTCACACATTTTGTTGTTTAGATGCAATTGTCACTTTTTGCACCGTCAAGATATATTTCCAGCTTATTTTGCAATTCGTTTTGCTCTTCCGAGGAGTTAACTGGATGCCAGAACTAGCTGCCACAAATCTAAGAGAAATGTGCTGATTGACTGCTAAATAGTTTATATATGTTAGAAATAGCAGGCAGTCGATATTACTTTACTTGCGGAGTCACACTCATCACTTCCGTTTCACTAGATGACGTCATCCTATCATTTACTGCGAACTGAGACCTTTCTGACAGGAAACCACAATTCCAGGTACACAAATGAGACGATAGTCCATATGAAAGCAATGGGGCTGGAAGTTAATGATGAGGAATTGTATCAGAAGCTTTTTTGGAACTCGTTAAACACGGAATCAATTTGAGAGCCTCTGCACACGGTACGTCGTGCGAATAAAGTGCCAACTGTGTCTCACAGGAGTGATGCTTTCCAAATCCATGCTCGTTATATGTCAGTAGGTAATATATTTCTGGACATTTCATAACATTGGAACAAAGTATTTGTTCACACGTCTCGCTACATGTCGATGTCAGTGAAATAATGTGCAACTCAGTAGATAGCGTTCAATTTCTTTCATATGTATTGCGGCATTCTGTGCAATTTTCCATTCTTGTCCCTCGCCAGAAGTACTAAAATGCTCCTCATGACGTCATAGGAAAAGTAATTAACCGCGGTATCGTTGATGCACAAGATGCACATCTAAATTGTTAGCCTACTCAAAAAAGACACTGCCCATAGAATAATAAACGTCCTGCTACGCCTATGATAAGGTCATGATAACATAGTGGAATATGTCTGGTGACGCTGTGATACTTTCGTTACTTCTTGGATTGACTAACAAATATTTTGCAAGATTTGCTTGATATATTCGTGGTATACCAATCAAAGATTGTGAATTCCATTTTGGTGTATCATTGACTTTTCAAATATAGGTTTACAGAAAGGGGAGATTACTTTCATGCAGCAACTACAACTGATCTCGTTACCTACATCGCGAATTATCTGCATCAGCCATGACAAGGGCAATGAGAAGGCGATAAACGCTGCAGTTGGTCGACTGATCCATGAAAATGTCGACGCACTGTAAAGGTAGGAGGCAGTAGCTCTCAGTTCCAAAGTGGGGCGAGAGTAACAGCTTACCGCCTCTGTAAAAGAGCTACAAAAACTATATCGAACACAGAACGACATCTTTAGTAATTTTGTCAGCAGCAGACGTCTTTCTATCTTTAGTAAACAGTATATCCTTAGGTAAGAAACATAAAACACTGCGGAACTGCTACTGAAAATACACAAATGTATTGATGAAATCGAATAATTGAATACTCTGTTAACAGTTTTTCATTCAGCAACTACTCTCACAACAACATTGTCGTGTTTACGTTGTAGACCTGTAAAGCTAATTGAGTATGACAAAACACTTCACATTTAATAAAGACAGCCATTTGTTGTATGGTATTATGATGGGACACAGTTGTATTACTCTAGTGCATATTAATAGCGATTCTCGTTAGGTTATTGACCAAAACAGACACAAATAACAGAGAAACTGACAACAATATATTCCACCTCGTTATTGAAAAACGTCTGATAACGAGCTAATAGTTTCTGATCACATGCACGTAGCGACTGAGTGAACTCACGTTTAAATCGGAACTGCAAAAACAAAATAAACAAAAGAAAACAAAAACTAACTTTCTTGGTGGTTAATAGATAAGCGGAGAGAAAGATAAACATATACGGGTACCAGATTAGACGGCTTCCTGTAGGCGTGTTTGCCAACGAGGCTCATTGGTGCTATCTTCCAGGTGGCATTTGCTACTGTGTGAGTGCAAGGCATTTTGTTTTTTGGCAACAAACGTCAGTTGCGAAGAACACATCCCTGTGAAGCAGTTCGTAACACAAAACACCTTCTTTGTGCCGCCACATGCATTTCAATAACTCTTTTTGTGGACATATACTGACCATCGTTTAAAATAATTTTTGTTATGGATTACGCACGACTTTCTGTTTATGAAGATACCATCTGGTACTTCAAATCTCCATATGGCCATATTGATTTAGGTTACGGTCACCTCCCTAAATCTGTAATGACAAATGCAAAGATCAGTCCCTTGAAAGGGCATGGATGACTTTCTTCCCCATCCTTGCCAGATCGAGATTCTGTTTCACGTCTAATCTCGTTTTCGACGAGATATTGTACATTAATCCTCTTTCCTTTCTTTTAACTTCAATGTGGCTACTGAAGGCAAGTGTCACACGATGGTTAACTGGATGTTGCTCTTGTTAATTATCGGATTACTGTCATCGACCATATAGTAAATCGCAGAAATGTCCTTCGTCAATTCCTGTTTGTCTTCCTGAATGTGATGATTAACTTATCTCAAAACTATCGTGCTTTAAACGATACACCTTTACTTTCTTGATAGCACTTACTCCATACAGGGCTTAGGTGTTTCAAATTACCTCCACTGCCTCAAACTTTTATTAAACACAAACAGAACACAATGTCACAAATGTCAGACTTTACTCCGTTTTGGAAATGACCCCGTGATCCAGAGGTAGCAACGCTAGCCAGTAGACTACGAGCTGCGGACTAGGGTAGTCACTGGTCTCTACCAAGAAGCCGCTGGCTGATGATGGTGAAATTGGTCTTACCATGACAGGCAGCCACGAGCCCTTTCACAAACATGGTTCTGCAAGATGTTTCTATAAACTGCTGGTTAGAAAATGATCTTCTCTTAGACCGATTCTCTTAGCAGACAGGCGGAATACGGCTTAAAACATAAAATTGAAAAGTGTGAGTTTGACGTCGCGGCTTTGCGGTCGCAATGTATTACGTTGACTACTAGTTCGTCAATATGTTATTCACAACAGCAACTACATTACATCGCGTACTGTGTGCTGCTTAGCCCATTGTGACAGCAACATGACGCTAACACGTGAGAACTTCGGTGGTTGACTGGACTGTGATAAGCTTGAATGACTAAGGTGTGGGTTTGATTCCTGCTCGGGGTGACAGTTTTTAACAGACACAAACATACCTTCTTCACCTACAGTAACGCCAAGTAAAGAAGGAAAGACTGTGGCATAGTTCCACATCAACATTAGAGGTGTTCGTTCGCTGCTGACTGGTACAGAACTAGATTAATTCTGCCTGTCAGAGGCGGAAGCCGCTGCTTGCAGAGACTCTGTATCTGGTAAGCTTTCTTACAGCAGTAATATTATTGTAGCTGATGAACTAATCAGCATGTAAGGTCATAGGACTTTCATTTATTATTTTAACTGACCTTGAGATTTTGAAAATATTGGCATTGGGCTATTGTTCGAGCTCTGATTCCCATTCTTCTCAGGATTTTGAGCCTGCCGAGATGGTATTGTCCTAGCGTTCATTTGTTTCCTCACAATGCCAAACTCGTCCTGATCACCATGAATGGCGCGATCATAACTACTAGCAAAAGGGAATTTGATAGTTGACACCTCTTCGTGTGGTGTCAACAACCACAATATGCGCTGGGTTGGAGTCCCATGCCGCACAGAACTATTCGTTGCGTAACCTCTAGCCGAACATGTGCACGTTTCGCTACTGGTGAAAAAACGATAATTTTTTTTCTATTCGTAGCTATAAGACAGTAATGAAAGGTGCCGAGTTCGAATCTCTAAGAGGCAAAAATCGTTTGTATTGTCGTTTTAGTTTCCAATACCACGCCACCGGTGAACATATTTAATATCAGACATCTGATTGTGCTTAGTTAACAAATCATATAGGTCCTGGCTTCTGTTCCCTGTCTATCACCACAACTTTACTTCGTGGCGTTTCACACTTGTGCGTTGCACTTTATTACATACCTTTCACGGTTACTTCCCAGGGGAAATAAAAGCTTCGTTGGGTTCCCAGCGCAGTGCCAAATGAACCATTATTTATTGCAGGTTCAGAATTCGGGACTGTAAACTTATACTGATGAACACTTCGATATTTTACGTCTTTTATGCTTAGTCGAGTCTCGATCAGACTCACAAGCTTTGTTTGATTAACAGTGGGTTCAAACTTGAATCACGAACAACTACTCATCATGTCATTTAATGATTGGTTGAAATGGCTCTGAGCTCTATGGGACTTAACATCTGAGGTCATCAGTCCCCTAGAACTTAGAACTACTTAAACCTAACTAACCTAAGGACATCACATACATCCATGCCCGAGGCAGGATTCGAACCTGCAACCGTAGCAGTCGCACGGTCATTTAATGAATGTGATAAGACTTCTGAAGTGTCACTTATTGCAATGAAGTTTAATTTACAAACTTTAGGGACTGTCTCATCTCTACTAACGTGTTTTCTAGTATTTGTCGTATGATGTTATTGATTTATATCTGGAGTGACTGCCAAAAGAGCAATGTTCTCTACTATCCTCCTGCGTACAGTCAAACAGGAGGTTTAGAGGACCTACGACACTGCTATGCTATGTTGGTTGCGTACAGTCGAGAGTGGCGTACACATTGTAATTCAGGGATAGATGGCTTTTTGTGCTGTCAAGTGTACGTGTTCAGTGTCTTACTCCTGTGGTATCGTCTTCTGCCCAAGAGAAGATGCCGTTCCCTCAACCTGCATCTATAATGGACGTTGTTGTCACGATGTCATTTCTACAGTCGTTTCGCCAAAGTACATTAAAAGAAAACTGCTTCACGCAGTTACAGCATACACAGCTCGTTCATATTCAACAACAGAGCTCTTGGTGCTACTTCGTTAAGATATCGCAGGGTGTCAAACGTCGCAGAGTGGATGCTAAAGCAAATATTCTATTTCACCGAAGTCTTGATGTTTCTAGGGACTGAGGATTGGAGCGACACGTGACCGTTGAGGAAGCAAGCGAATAAATTCTGGGGCTTTGTAATTTACTTGTCTCTTC
Organism: Schistocerca nitens; assembly: GCF_023898315.1. Lineage (NCBI taxonomy): Eukaryota > Metazoa > Arthropoda > Insecta > Orthoptera > Acrididae > Schistocerca > Schistocerca nitens. The sequence goes on from NC_064614.1 coordinate 853,816,404, forward strand.
AGCTAGTACTATTACTGATGCTAAGCTCCGATTGTTACAATCTCCTGTGTAAATAAAAGAGGATTCAGGAGTAAGCCTTCTGTGGATGATCAATAATATACCAGGGTTGTTAGCTGTTGTGCCTATAGACAACTGCATACTGTTTATCTAAGTTTAACCTTCAGAAAACAAAGGTATGCTCTGCCACTCGTCATCGGCTGTATTACTCAAGCATTTTGTTCCATAAGACTAAGGGAAATAGGACTTAAGCAAGTGTTAGATATTTTGTCAGGATTGTAGCCTCAATGAAACTAACACACTGTGAAGCATTCAAAATCCTGATGATCGCTGTGCTAACTTCTACTCCACTTAGTTATTACATCAGATCTCACTATGCTGTCGGTTTCGCTGCGCCTGCTATTCGTGTGCATCGAATATATCTCGTGAACGTATTTTCAGTAAATTAAAGATAGTAAGAGAATATTTAGTGGTCGAATACGTGAGATAGCAGCCAGTCAAATTAAGCTTCTTGCCGACAGAATACGCCACATCGACTAAACTCGACCTCAGTACATAATCAATGATCTCGCTTTGCTTAAGGTAAGGAAACGCATTCAGTATTTAACATTAGACCTTTGTCTTTTATTTATAATTAATTAGCGACCCCGCTCCGTAGCACTAATTATCCATGGCCTGACGACTTGTCTGGCACAGCAGCAATTTTGTCGATGGCGCAAGGCACAGAGTTACGATAAAAAAACGATTTCAGCAGTTCACACAAGGAAATTTCTCAGGAAGCACCAATGTTATTTGTTCGATGTGTATAAGTGTCATTTGGAGTGACATGTAATGGCAGTGATGGGAGTCGCAAGTTGCTGCACCACCAAGTCCGTCCGTCTGCAATGCCAGTTCAGCACGAGCTACCGTCACTTGGCAGCTGGCCGACTGCGCTTCCAGCCGTTATGGAAGAGTTTTTCCAAAATTTCTCCATAACCTTATTAATAAACAATTATTCATACGAGAATACCAAATACATTTCAATTATTGATGATGCATGAATGTTTGCACAAAATTGAAGATAATACCAATGATTGTATATCTAAGTAGTAGTGTATCCTTTAATTCATTTCTACAATGTGTGCTCGTAGTGAATTTCTGCAACTATGGATAGCTAAGGTGAGTATGAGAACGAACGAGAGGTTTGGGGGAGGACTGCACGAAAACCATAAAAATGTTTCTGCTGAAAGCCAGCACTCAGCCAGGTACGAGCGGGGAAACAAACGCTGTTTTTCAATGGATGTGAAAGCCCCAGGGCCGGCCGAAGTGGCCGTGCGGTTAAAGGCGCTGCAGTCTGGAACCGCAAGACCGCTACGGTCGCAGGTTCGAATCCTGCCTCGGGCATGGATGTTTGTGATGTCCTTGGGTTAGTTAGGTTTAACTAGTTCTAAGTTCTAGGGGACTAATGACCTCAGCAGTTGAGTCCCATAGTGCTCAGAGCCATTTGAACCATTTTTTTGAAAGCCCCAGGTGGTTGCCATGGGGACGCAGATCGAGAGTGCTCACTACATTGTAAACTGTTAGTGTACAAGGAGCTTCGAGAATGCCTTTTAGAAAAGATATGATCTGAGAAGGAAAGAGACAAACACAATGTATTCCGTTTGGGAAATTACTATTGGGCATCAAAGAAGGCCACAGGTGAACATGTTTAAATTTTGTAAGGAGGCCTGTGGTTGACTCATGAAAATTAACATCATAACAGTGGCAGTGACTTGAAGGTGCATGGTGCAGCAGTTCCAATTGTACAAAATGCGAAAACACACATATAGTGAGAGAGAATTTCTGTCTTCTGCCCCACTCTAAGGGAGAACTGAGCAGTACTGGCCAATCATGGTAGCTTGGTTAAGAGAAGGAAAACTGTTGCAGTTTGTGTAAACTTTTCATTTCTCGGAACTTGGAAAATTCATTAGCTACCAAGATTCCATTACTGCCAGAACAACCTTGATACTGTGGAGAACAAGGGAAGGACATTTATCCTTAGGACAAGTTAAAGACTTCATCTCAGATCTCCACAGGGCACAGACTTCGTCTTGGGACTGCAGAGAGGGGACACTGTAGTAGTGCTGATGAAGATGTCTTCTATTTAGAAATGGTCACAGATACTGGGACTGAAATTAGAATTTTCAGTCACTACTCAAGCCATCCTCCGCATCTGAGTTGTAATAATGGGCCGCATTTGCATACATCGAGAAGAGAGGACTTCGAAGTTATTTGTTACGTCGAAGTTTCGTTTTTTTAATCAATTCATGCAGCCTGCTATCTGCACTCAGAAAGAGCTTAGACAGGACGACTAGTACTTGTATGTACTTTTCTGGGTATATTCCTTAGGTTATCAGTTTACCCATTGGCGATTTTTGTTGACAAAATTTTTATAGCAATCCTATGTGAAACCCACTCACCTGAGCCAAGGTCTTGCGTATGTGTTTTTGTACCCTTGTGATCTTTTGCAATTACGAATGCTATTCAGAAACTAAGGTCCGATCGATCGCGAAATGGAAACCACAATGAAAATCCGTTGAAGCTTCACCTAGAAGTGTTGGACAGTCTCTCTAGTATCTCCATCCATCGCATCACTTCGCTCTTTGCAGTACTCATCGCACAGTGAGCGCATAAAGAAGCTTGGAAAGCCGTGCGGTTAAAGGCGCTGCAGTCTGGAACCGCAAGACCGCTACGGTCGCAGGTTCGAATCCTGCCTCGGGCATGGATGTTTGTGATGTCCTTAGGTTAGTTAGGTTTAACTAGTTCTAAGTTCGAGGGGACTAATGACCTCAGCAGTTGAGTCCCATAGTGCTCAGAGCCATTTTTTGAAGCTTGGAAAACGGTGTTTCCCGCCAAGTATGAGTGCCTTTGAGAGATTTCGTCTGATTTCATGCAGTCTACACAACGTAACTGTCATGCACTTCCTTATTCATGGCAATCCTCGGCCGCACACTGCAGGGGCAATGAGGTGGGAAGTTTTTCTTCACCCACCAAACAGCATCAACTTGGCTTCCTCAGAGTTCCCTCTCTGCTCACACCAACCGCTGGATATGAAGACAACATTTTGGCACAGACAGCAAGCTGCTGATTAAGGTAGAGAATTGGTAGCAAGCACAGGCGGCTACTTTCTGTAACGAGGTTATTGGAAAGTTGGTACAATGTTACAACAAATGTCTCAGTCAGAGCGGCGACTTCGTAGAAAAGTAGTTGGAAGATGTAGCTAACTCTTGCAAATAAAACATTTTTTACTTTCACTGTGATGTCTATTTCGCAACCGATGGGACCTTGCTTTCCGAACAGTCCTCGTATTTGAATTATTTGTTCAGCGGTTACAATCACATTAACGCATATAGCCATAAATAAGATTATTATATTGACTTTTAGTTTAGTTTAGTACCTTGCTGGAACCCTTTATCAATACATCTATGTGAGTTGTAATACACATTCCGTGTTTAATTGGACCTCATTTGTTTGACTCAGATGCTCAGTTGTATTTACCCGTTGCATGACTTTCCTTTATTGTTTCGCTTAATCATCTATATACACTGAAGTAGTGCTGGAGGGAACTGATAACATGAATCCTGCACGGCTGTCCATAAATACGTAAGACTACGAGGCAGTGGAGATCTCTTTTGAACACCATCTTGCAAGTCATCCCAGGTATGTTCAATAATGTTCAAGTCTGGGGAGTTTGGTGGCTAGCGTAAGTGTTTAAACTCAAAAAAGAGTTCCTGGAGTCACTCTGTAGCAATTATGGACCTGTGGGATGTGATCTGTTGTTCTGTTGGAATTGCCCAAGTCCGTCGGTATGCGCAATAGACATGAATGGATGCAGGTGATCAGACAGGATGCTTCCTTACATGTAACTCGTCAGAGTCGTATCTAGACGTATCAGGGGTCCCATATCACTCCAACTGCACGCGCCCCACACCATTATAGAGCCTCCACCAGCTTGAACAGTCGCCTGCTGACATGCATGGTCCATAGATTGATGAGGTTTTTTTCGTAACCATACACGTCCATCTGCTCGATACAATTTGAAACGAGACTCGTCCGACCATGTAACACGTTTTCAGTCATCAACAGTCCCATGTCGGTGTTGACGGGCCCAGGCGAGGCGCAAAAATTTGTGTCGCGCTGTCATCAAGGGTACACGTGTGGACCTTCGCCTCTGAAAGCTCATATCGATGATGTCTCTTGAATGGTTCGCACGCTGACACTTGTTGATGGCCCAACCTTGAAATCTGCAGCAATTTGCGGAAGGGTTGCGCTTATGTCACGTTGAACCATTCTCTTCAGCCTTCGTTGAACCCGTTCTAGCAGGCCGCTGCGGTGTCGGGGATTCGATGTTTTACTGGATTCCTGATATTCACGGTACACTCGTGAAATGGTCGTACGGGGAAATCCCCACTTCATCGCTACCTCGGAGATGCTGTGTCCATCGCTCGTCCAAAGTCGATTAAATCTTGATTATAGCAGCAGTAAGCGATCTAACAACTGCGCCATGCACTTGTTGCGTTGCCTATCGCACCACCGTATCCTGGCTGTTTACATATCTTCGAATTGAATACGCATGCCTGTACCAGTTTCTTTGGTACACACACACACACACACACACACACACACACACACACACATATATATATATATATATATATATATATATATATATTTCAAACATGTCGAAAACAACAGACCTGGAAATTGAAATAAGAACACCGTGAATTCATTGTCCCAGGAAGGGGAAACTTTATTGACACATTCCTGGGGTCAGATACATCACATGATCACACTGACAGAACCACAGGCACATAGACACAGGCAACAGAGCATGCACAATGTCGGCACTAGTACAGTGTATATCCACCTTTCGCAGCAATGCAGGCTGCTATTCTCCCATGGAGACGATCGTAGAGATGCTGGATGTAGTCCTGTGGAACGGCTTGCCATGCCATTTCCACCTGGCGCCTCAGTTGGACCAGCGTTCGTGCTGGACGTGCAGACCGCGTGAGACGACGCTTCATCCAGTCCCAAACATGCTCAATGGGGGACAGATCCGGAGATCTTGCTGGCCAGGGTAGTTGACTTACACCTTCTAGAGCACGTTGGGTGGCACGGGATACATGCGGACGTGCATTGTCCTGTTGGAACAGCAAGTTCCCTTGCCGGTCTAGGAATGGTAGAACGATGGGTTCAATGACGGTTTGGATGTACCGTGCGCCGGCCGGAGTGGCCATGCGGTTCTAGGCGCTACAGTCTGGAGCCGAGCGACCGCTACGGTCGCAGGTTCGAATCCTGCCTCAGGCATGGATGTGTGTGATGTCCTTAGGTTAGTTAGGTTTAATTAGTTCTAAGTTCTAGGCGACTGATGACCTCAGAAGTTAAGTCGCATAGTGCTCAGAGCCATTTGATGTACCGTGCACTATTCAGTGTCCCCTCGACGATCACCAGTAGTGTACGGCCAGTGTAGGAGATCGCTCCCCACACCATGATGCCGGGTGTTGGCCCTGTGTGCCTCGGTCGTATGCAGTCCTGATTGTGGCGCTCACCTGCACGGCGCCAAACACGCATACGACCATCATTGGCACCAAGGCAGAAGCGACTCTCATCGCTGAAGACGACACGTCTCCATTCGTCCCTCCATTCACGCCTGTCGCGACACCACTGGAGGCGGGCTGCACGATGTTGGGGCGTGAGCGGAAGACGGCCTAACGGTGTGCGGGACCGTAGCCCAGCTTCATGGAGACGGTTGCGAATGGTCCTCGCCGATACCCCAGGAGCAACAGTGTCCCTAATTTGCTGGGAAGTGGCGGTGCGGTCCCCTACGGCACTGCGTAGGATCCTACGGTCTTGGCGTGCATCCGTGCGTCGCTGCGGTCCGGTCCCAGGTCGACGGGCACGTGCACCTTCCGCCGACCACTGGCGACAACATCGATGTACTGTGGAGACCTCACGCCCCACGTGTTGAGCAATTCGGCGGTACGTCCACCCGGCCTCCCGCACGCCCACTATACGCCCTCGCTCAAAGTCCGTCAACTGCACATACGGTTCACGTCCACGCTGTCGCGGCATGCTACCAGTGTTAAAGACTGCGATGGAGCTCCGTATGCCACGGCAAACTGGCTGACACTGACGGCGGCGGTGCACAAATGCTGCGCAGCTAGCGCCATTCGACGGCCAACACCGCGGTTCCTGGTGTGTCCGCTGTGCCGTGCGTGTGATCATTGCTTGTACAGCCCTCACGCAGTGTCCGGAGCAAGTATGGTGGGTCTGACACACCGGTGTCAATGTGTTCTTTTTTCCATTTCCAGGAGTGTATAAATACGTACACAGAAAATGTAGCTTGCTCCAGGCTGGCGCTGGAATCGGATGGCCAGTAAGTGGTCGTAGCTTGTACCATAGCCGGTTTCGGTGGGCAGACCTTGCTGTACTGTGTGAGGTGTCGTTTCAGTATTTAGTACGATGCTACGAGGTCTGAACCTAACGACCTATACAATAAACAGTCGCTCCTCATGAGATTACGTGAACCGAAAAAGTAAAGTCACACAACAGTTGATCCCAACGTAATACGTAATAGGAATACACATACGAAAGAACAGAAACCACACATATAAATATGTACGCATATGCGCACTGACGGCGATATATCCTCTCTGTAGATGCACTCACTTGTTCGAACTCTTGTAGGACTCAGCTGAATAACTGTAAGAAAATAGGGGATAATGGACGGAGGTCACTACATCTGTAGTGTGTGACATGTGGGAATTTGGGTTGGATTGAGGCGTGCTAAGATGGCCTAAATGATAAAGACAACTATTTTAGACAAGTGGAGTATCTTGATTCGTGTCCCAGTCCCACACAAATTTTCACATGTCACAGCTGCATTTAAGACAATACCAGTATGCAGCCGAGATCTGAAAAATTTTTCTTTCATTTTCTGTGTGCTCTTATCCTGCATTTTCCAGATCATTATGGAGCATGCCTGCCACACAGCCACTGCCACGAAATATTGGCATGAAGTACCCTTTGTCACGCAACATTGGTACGAAGCGTCCTCTGCCATGTGAAAGAGATACGAAGCACATCCTATCACATAACACCAGTAGGATACACTCTCTTCTGCACAACATTGGTGTGACGTACCTTGGTCAATGTAACATCGGTTCGAAGCACCTTCTGCACGCAACGTTGATATAAAGTACCCTGTGACACACAACACAGACACGAAGCACTCTCTGTCACGCATTATTGATACACTGCACGTTCTTTTTTGTATAACATTGATGAGAAACACCCTCCACCACTCAACACTGGTACTAAGCGCACCCTCTGTAACGTATAATCGCTATGAAGTACCACCTGCCACACAACATTGGTAAAATGTTACGTGTTTATGAAAATAATATTTATTTGTTGTGTGTTACGTATGCTGATGCAGTCCACAACTGGGGTAACAATGTACTACTTTTTTCCATATTTGAACATGCTAGACACAAAATAAGTTATACATTACAAAAGACGTTATAGCATTTTACAGCTATAATTACTGAGAGCTTGGGAAAGTGAAAAATTCCGTAACGGAGTAACATTTGAATTTTAATACTAGTGAAAAGTTGTCACTTAAAGTAACTTTCGACCATCCGTACGAAAACTTGTATTTTTAGTGTATCTATTGCTATGGGTATATTCAGATCACCCCAGAAGGAAATCGGGTGTTAAAAAGAAGTAAAAACAAACTTTTGATTCACTAGAATGAAATTTTCACTCTACAGCGGAGTTTGCGCTGATATGAAACTTCCTGGCAGATCAAAACTGTGTGCCGGACCGAGACTCGAACTCGGGACCTTTGCCTTTCGCGGGCAAATGCTCTACCGACTGAGCTACCCAAGCACGACTCAAGCCCCAGAAGGTAGGAGACGAGGTACTGGCAGAAGTAAAGTTGTGAGGACGGGGCGTGAGTCGTGCTTGGGTAGCTCAGTCGGTAGAGCACTTGCCCGCGAAAGGCAAAGGTCCCGAGTTCGAGTCTCGGTCCGGCACACAGTTTTGATCTGCCAGGAAGTTTTGATTCACTATTGCAGGTTTATTAGCCATAATCCGTAGGTAGCGGTCATCCACTGCAGTAGTAGTGCTTAGGCGGTCTGAGCGAGGCATGTCATCGACACTTTGTCTCTCTGTATCTCCTCCATGACCGAACAACATCGCTTTGGTTCACTCCGAGACGCCTGGACACTTCCCTTGTTGAGAGCCCTTCGTAGCACAAAGTAACAATGAGGACGCGATCGAACCGTTAACCGTCTAGACATAGGAACTGCAGACAACACGAGCCAGGGACCGATGACCGTTGCAGTCTGGTCCCTTTAATCCCACAAACCAACCAACAACACGAGCCGTGCACCTCCTTCCTGGTGGAATGACAGGAACTGATCGGCTGTGGACCCCCCTCCGTCTAATAGGCGCTGCTCATGGTTGTTTACATCTTTGGGCCGGTTTAGTGACATCTCTGAACAGTCAAAGGGGCTGTGTCTGTAATACAATATTCACAGTCAACGTCTATTTCAGGAGTTGTGGGAACTGGGGTGATGTAAAAGATTTTTGATGTGTATGTCACAATTTCCAAAGGAACCTATGCCGACAGTTAAAATTGCTGATAGTGAAACGATTAGGAATATTATTTTGTATAACTTATTTACATTGCAGTTTTGTATAACTTATTTACATATTATTTATAATATTGTTTCTCACAAATATTTCGCTTCCACACCTCGCCCCCCCCCCCCCGACCCGTCTCCTCACGTCGCCACCCACCCAAACGTTGCACGATTTTCGAGGGTGAGGCAGAAATTTAAAGGACAGTTACATAGGTCAATTCTAGTTCTCATTTCCGTGTTTCGTTTCTTCGTGATTTTTCACTAAGTGTATACTGTTAATCCTGTTGGGATTTGTTTCTGCAACAGTAGGTAGAGCGGTAACATACAGTTAAATCTTTAGCGAATTAGCCTGCCATAAATAATGAAAGTAACACAACGTAACAGCTCATGGAGTCGACAATTAGACCAATACCAACACCAAAATTTTTAAAAAAAAATGCACACTGCACACCTGATGCAATAACAGTAGCAGAGCGGGCAAAATCAAAAAGATAAATTCTACGACAAACCACTACGACACCTACTGCAAAACCATGAAAAATTGTGAACCATGGTATCAGTAAGTAGAAGTGACCTGTATACGTCAATCCCCCTTATGGATTCGGAGAGTTGTTATTTTTCGCTATAGTCCAGAGAGTGACAGCAAAATTAGACATCGGACAACCAACCACTGCACTCTCCTACTGTAAAAATGCTAAGAATAATGGCCTTGGAATCGATAGCTCGGTGTCGCCAGGTTAGCCGAGAGCGCTAGTGCGCTGCTTTCTGGACTCGGATAGGTGCGCCGGCCCCGGATCGAATCTGCCCGGCGGATTATTGACGAGGGTCGGCGTGCCGGCCAGCCTGGATGTGGTTTATAGGAGGTTTTCCACATTCCAATAGGTGCTTACCGGGCTGGTCCCCACGTTACGGCCACCCTTTGTGGCCGAGCGGTTCTAGGCGCTTCAGTCTGGAACCGCGCGCCCGCTACAGTCGCAGGTTCGAATCCTGCCTCGGGCATGGACGTCTGTGATGTCCTTAGGTTAATTAGGTTTAAGTACTAAGTTCTATGGGACTGATGACCTCAGATGTTAAGTCCCATAGTGCTCAGAGCCATCTGAGCCCACGTTACGTCTCATTAACACACCTCACAGGCATTTGCAACACGTGCGCACTATTTCATGATTTACACTAGATGCAGACAGCTGGGGTACACCGATTCCGTCGCGGGGGGTACGGGGTGGTGGTAGAGAGGACATCCGGCCGCCCTTTGAAATTCCCCATGCCACATCCGATTGTAATCATGCCGACTCTGCGAAAACTGCGAGACAAAGGCACAAGCTAAAGAAGAAAGAAAGAAGAGTCGACAGCTCGGACTGACCTATTTTCGTTTCTTATTTTTCACGTTTTTTCGATAGCGTGCACTGTGCATTCTTTTGGAATTTTCATATGTGATATCACTAACTATCGATTACTAGTTCCTTCATTATGTCATTTCTATTAGGTGTGGATTACTGATTTGCAAAGATTTAACTGTGTGATACGCTCCTTGTACTACTGCAAAAAAATGCGATAAATAACAAACCTTGGAATCAACAACGAGAGTAGACCTATCATATAGGTCAGTTCTAGTTACGAATTCAGAGATGTTATTTTTCGCAACAATAGAGGAATAATATCAAAAATAGAAATCCTATAACAAAGAGATACACACACCTACTGCAAAAATGTTGAAAATAATTATCGTTGGAATTGGTAACTAGAATTGGCCTATATCGCTCAATTCTAATTAGACTCCGAGATCTGTTATTTTTCTGTGACGTTTCCTTAGTGGTAGAGTGCCTTTCCTTTTACTATTTCTCTGTTGCTTTCTCGTTGTCTACTGTTACTGTTCTTGTTCCGTTTCCTACATGTTATTCTTTATTTCATTTTTTGGTTATTGCGTTAGATTTTTAGTTTGTTCGCGCTCAAAATCTCCATTTTCTCTCGGTAGTCCCTTTAGATTCAATTTATTTTTGCAAAGAATTACCGCCGTTCTACAACATTACGAGTTTATGATGCATGATATGCATGAAGGCGACGTTCCTTTAGATAAATACTACTGAAAAAATTTAGTGAACCGGCATTTGAAGCTAACTGCCGAACGATTCTACTGCCGCCAACATAATTGCGAGCAAAGAGCACGAACGTAAGGTACGAGAAATCAGGGCTTATACGGAGGCATATAGACAGTCGTCTTTCCTTCGCTGTATTTTCGAATGGAACAAGAAAAGAAACGACAAGTAATGGTACCTGGTACCATCTGCCACGCACCTTACTGTGGCTTGTAGATATTGTAGGGGACTTTAAAAGGTAGTCTTTAGTTCTTTGATCTACTCACATAACTACGGTAATGTCTTTCACACATGTTAATTTCTCTCTCTCTCTCTCTCTCTCTCTCTCTCTCTCTCTCTCTCTCTCTCTCTCTCCTTCTATTTTCTTTTTCATCACCCCAGTTTCTTTATAACAACTCGTGGCTACGTACTTAATCAAGCGAAGTGTGATTGTAAATTACATGGAGATAAAAAATGAGGGGAGTTGAAGCCGACGTCCGTCATCACAAGTAGCCCTAAACAATGGATTAACCGCATTCATACCTGCGTGGTTCACCGCGACGATACTTTCCCGTGATGTCACTCTGAGGTGTCAGTGCCCAGTTTCGACCGTGCTGGGTGCTTTGATTGTATGGAGACATTGTCGTAACATAAAAAATTACAGCCTGCGTTATTTACGGGTGTACTAATCAATCCGATCGTAATCTAAAGTTTAAAGGAATCACATAACTTTAGATTTGCCTTACTTCACTCAGTGTCCGTTCTTTTTCTTCTTTCCTGTGGTTTTCATTGCCTGCCAAATCGCAAAAGTTCCGACATACCAGCCACACTGCGTCAGTGGCCTCGTCCTCTTACCAACACACGGCTACGAAACCCCGCTGATTGTTGGGGTGGCATATCATGTCCTAAATTCCTTCGGCCTACAATTATTCATTGTTCACATTTCGTCCCTCTATAAAAAAAGATTCTGACTAGGACAGCCGGAGACAGCGGTCGTGTTTGCGTGAGTTTTATGTATCTGAATGTGTATATGTGCTTTGTTTCCTTTGTGAAGAAGGATTTAGTTGAAAAGTTATGTGAACGCTCTTTCCACCGCGCCTGCCTGCTGCTCAGCATGTGAGTAGCAGTCCATCCGTTTCACAGTATAGTTATTCCTTCATTAAGCTTGTTAATCCACTGCGCTTCAGCAGGAACAATAATATACGTAATTACAATACCATAAGGAAAAAATGACGTCATAACTCCACATTAAGGTTGTCTGTAGCACAAACAGGCGTTCACAATGCCTCAGACAAAAGTTTTGATCACTCGCCCATTGATATAAAATGCCTAACACACAGCAAAGTAAAATCTGGAACTAAACTGAAAACGTTTCTGTGTGGCATCCCCTCCTTTTAAGCAGAAGATTATCTACTACTGTAAAGTGTAAATACACATGGGTGGGAATTGCTGACTAATATTTGTCCGTATTTAATTAAAAAACGAGAAAAAATTAATAGTCATCAGTGTGGAGGCACATTTACAAATAAAAAAGAAAAAGATCTCGGTTTATAATGACTCATTCCACATGATAACGATTTATCGTGAAAATGATAATGGGACATGAAACTAACTAACTACTGGCGTATCACAAAGCTTGGCACAGGCTTTCATACTTTGAAAACCTCAAAATGAGATTCAAAAGTAAAATCAAGCAAATGATCAAAGTAGTCGTACATTGTAATTGTACTATGTCTGATTATTCCTGAAAACTGACAGAGCTGCTGGCGAGAAATTTTTCGGGAAAAGAAGCAAATAGGCTATTGTTGCAAAGGTAGGCCTGCATCTTACACATGTTAGGCTATCAATACTAAAAAATACATGTTGAAACGAAATATCTATTTTACGGGGTCTTAATCGTTTCGTTTGAGACTATTCCTTTAATTACATTTATAGCGTTCCAGAAAGCTAGAAGAATTTTAAAAAGTGATATCGTTTGTTATACCCTGCAAATCGCTATTATTGGCAACACACTGAATGACGCATCATAGGTAAGACTTGAAAGTCAGCAGATGTGTAAATTACAGTGACACTAATGCGCCGACAATCTAACAAAACAAGAGCTCTATTCTGTATAGACGTATACTTCTATGCCGTTCTCTTTATTTGACATTTCAGTAATCGTTCACTTTGTTTACATGCTCAAGATACGATAGCATACGTTGCTTCTTTCTCAATGCCAATGTTTATGAGCTAACAGAGAACGTTAAAAATGTTGGGCATTCGAGTTGAAAGCTGAAAACGTGACGAACAAGAAGCAGTGTTAGGAAGCAAACAAGCATTGGCTTCCAGCCTCATTTGCTATCGATACATATAAAGTAAAATGAAGTAAAATGTATTACAAAAGCATCCTTTTCACATCACATCCTTCTCTTCCGGTTATTCTAAACAATCGACAAACACAAACTACATTAACGAGCCCAAATGCACTGTATTACTAGAGCACATATGCATTCAAGAACAGAAATTGCCTTCCTTACGCTGTGTTATTCATGTAAGCAATGAATTTTTAGCATTTGAAACAGATATTAACGTGAATGAGACAAAGATAATGAACAATATGCAGCCTCAAAGAGCAGTCTGCTAACATTTTGGGCTTTTTAAGATGGCGGCAAGCCCCACCCTCTTTGGCTTCAAAATAACTTCTTTTTTTTTTTACTTCCATCTGCTATTGAACTTATTATTTGACGGGAAAGTATCAGTGTTCTGAAATACTGACTGGTCATAACGCAGGCAGTCAGTGATAAATTGTGTTGAACTCAGTATGGACGACAACAGATTACAGGAACGGTGAGTAAAAGCTAATGCAGAAGCAGCAGAAATTTTGTAAGACTATAGCCCGTGCACTAATTACTTTTTTTGTGCAAATAAACGTAGCCACGCTGCTACTTTTTATTAACGTAAGGGCCGATGTTTTTGGAAACATCGTATGTGAGTACATACATACTGATATTCCTCTCTGACATAATATAGTTTATTGCCCCAGATAATTTTTTATTTCGGAAATATTAGTTCATATGACTCACAACCACTGGAAAGAACAGAAATAAATTCAGAGTAAATGTGAAAAAAAAAAAACAAATCATGATAGCAGCCAGTGCTTTATTACAATACCTTACAACAGCGCAGTGACATTCTTCTCCATCAGGGGCGACGACAAAAGGTAAGGAAAAATCTCTGCAATCAATGTATCTTTACTACAGGAAAGGCAAAAAATACATACTTACGTAATGTAAATGTTGCCAGTTTTGTGCTTTGGTGAACGAACGGAGTTAAGCAGTAAAAATTAAAATGTGGTAAGCGGTGATTCTAGCACTTCCAGGCGACTGCCAATAATCACAGTGCTAGCGATACAATAAAAAAGTACAGTTTTGAACATGGCTGTTACTCAGCAACCGTATAGTAGTTTTATCATGGGGGCGTCTCCATCAAAATAAAATGTTGCTAAATCTTATAAAATAATACATAGAAAATCAGGTATGACAAAAAATATGTTAACCAAGATGACAATTTTCATGACGCAGAAAGATTACTTACGTAAAATTACATTACTAAAAAGCCGTAATCAGAAATTGGAGCAGCTATGATTAAGTCAAAAGTAAAATAAAACATTCTAGCCTTTGCCGCGTATGCTCAAAAAATGGTTCAAATGGCTCTGAGCACTATGGGACTCAACTGCTGTGGTTATCAGTCCCCTAGAACTTAGAACTACTTAAACCTAACTAACCTAAGGACATCACACACATCCATGCCCGAGGCAGGATTCGAACCTGCGACCGTAGCAGTCCGACGGTTCCGGACTGCGCGCCTAGAACCGCGAGACCACCGCGGCCGGCGCCGCGTATGCCCAGCTGGTAACAACATCAGACTGATCGGCCCAGTGGCTTACATTGCTGCAACAAAAACAATACTAGCTGCGTCGCCTATCAGGCGCAGGACAGTAACATGCGTCCATTTGAAACATTATAACAGAAATAACTGAAAAAAGATAGTTAATCTTAAAAACAAAATATAAAGAGCGCTAAACGTCTTTTTAAAATACACCGGAGTCAAGCAGATTAAGTATAATAGGGCTTTCTGTTAGGCTTTACAGAAATTACCATTACGTAAAGGAGAGAATGACGTAGAAAAAGTTTTACATACAGCTGTACACTCCAGAAAATACACTCCTGGAAATTGAAATAAGAACACCATGAATTCATTGTCCCAGGAAGGGGAAACTTTATTGACACATTCCTGGGGTCAGATACATCACATGATCACACTGACAGAACCACAGGCACATAGACACAGGCAACAGAGCATGCACAATGTCGGCACTAGTACAGTGTATATCCACCTTTCGCAGCAATGCAGGCTGCTATTCTCCCATGGAGACGATCGTAGAGATGCTGGATGTAGTCCTGTGGAACGGCTTGCCATGCCATTTCCACCTGGCGCCTCAGTTGGACCAGCGTTCGTGCTGGACGTGCAGACCGCGTGAGACGACGCTTCATCCAGTCCCAAACATGCTCAATGGGGGACAGATCCGGAGATCTTGCTGGCCAGGGTAGTTGACTTACACCTTCTAGAGCACGTTGGGTGGCACGGGATACATGCGGACGTGCATTGTCCTGTTGGAACAGCAAATTCCCTTGCCGGTCTAGGAATGGTAGAACGATGGGTTCGATGACGGTTTGGATGTACCGTGTCCCCTCGACGATCACCAGTGGTGTACGGCCAGTGTAGGAGATCGCTCCCCACACCATGATGCCGGGTGTTGGCCCTGTGTGCCTCGGTCGTATGCAGTCCTGATTGTGACGCTCACCTGCACGGCGCCAAACACGCATACGACCATCATTGGCACCAAGGCAGAAGCGACTCTCATCGCTGAAGACGACACGTCTCTATTCGTCCCTCCATTCACGCCTGTCGCGACACCACTGGAGGCGGGCTGCACGATGTTGGGGCGTGAGCGGAAGACGGCCTAACGGTGTGCGGGACCGTAGCCCAGCTTCATGGAGACGGTTGCGAATGTTCCTCGCCGATACCCCAGGAGCAACAGTGTCCCTAATTTGCTGGGAAGTGGCGGTGCGGTCCCCTACGGCACTGCGTAGGATCCTACGGTCTTGGCGTGCATCCGTGCGTCGCTGCGGTCCGGTCCCAGGTCGACGGGCACGTGCACCTTCCGCCGACCACTGGCGACAACATCGATGTAATGTGGAGACCTCACGCCCCACGTGTTGAGCAATTCGGCGGTACGTCCACCCGGCCTCCCGCATGCCCACTATACGCCCTCGCTCAAAGTCCGTCAACTGCACATACGGTTCACGTCCACGCTGTCGCGGCATGCTACCAGTGTTAAAGACTGCGATGGAGCTCCGTATGCCACGGCAAACTGGCTGACACTGACGGCGGCGGTGCACAAATGCTGCGCAGCTAGCGCCATTCGACGGCCAACACCGCGGTTCCTGGTGTGTCCGCTGTGCCGTGCGTGTGATCATTGCTTGTACAGCCCTCTACTAAAAGAAAAGAATGTTTGGAAACCAGAAAATATAGCAAAAATAAAGGAATCAAAACTCCGCGAAGAGTGGATTAAAACTACTGAAAAATATTTTGTTACGTAGTTGTAACTGTTGATACAGGATGAGGCCATCGTTCTTATGCTCGAAAATCTCCACCTCTTAGAGTACATCGAGCCTATGACCTGTCCTTTCTCTACGTAAAATGGAAATTTCTTCAAAGCGTTTCGTTTTGTGTTCGGAAATTGACGGACGATCAGGAAAAGTGACTCTTTTTCCTTCCTTTTACCTGACACTAAAAGACCTTCCAGTTCGTCCCACATTATAAAAGGGACACGTGTCACAAGTGATTTTATACACTCCTGAATTGTGTATCGGAGCAACTTTGGAATTAAAATTGTGAATGAGATTTTTTTGCAAGGCATATTTTTTAAACAGAAGACGACGAATTTTATACGTGATACGGCTAAAAATGGAGTCGAGAAAATATTTTTATACTCGTTAGTGTCAGGAATAGCACTGCTGCCTAAAGTAGTCATTTTAATGTCAGCAGCTGGGATCACATTCGTTATTAACTGCAATAGTTTTTGTGTACATCTCTTCATAAAGCTTGTCAGGTGACAAATGTACAGAGACTGCACAATAAATGGCTGAAAGTTAAAATGCTTGCTTATGGGAATGAGGATGCACTGACCTGTCGGGTACAGTCTGATCTGTATTACAGGTTTTTCGAAATATCCCAAAGCAAGTCTGTCGTTGCCAACAGCGATACTGAGGTCCAAGTAATTAATCTGACGGTTGCTATTCCCTAGCTCCCAAGTGAAGCTAATTTTTTCATGAAGACTATTAAAAATTTCAGACAAACACTCAGTTTTTTCTCGGGAACCACTGTATATGATCTTGGCCGATGTTTTAATTTATTCACTGGAAGAGAAATTCTTCAGTAATTTTTCAGCTGCTGATCTTGGTATTTTCTCTTATGCTCGGTACGTAGACGACATTTTGATCGTTTATACAGATGTTTGTAAATTTTTTTATATGTCCTTCTGTCCTTTAAGTAATGGTAAGTTCTGTAAAGCCTAACAGATGGCTCTATTACATTTAATTTGCTTGACTACCGTGTATTTTCAAAAAGACATTAAGCTCTCTTTACATTTTGTTTTTAAAATTAACTGCTGATTTTTTCAACTATTTCTGTTATAGTATTTCAAATGGGCACACGTTATTGTCCAGCACCTGATAGGCGGCGCAACTCGCATTGTTTTCATGGTTGGCTGTTTAATACTATGCTGAAAAAAGACAAAAACATTTTGTTGTTGATTCTTTCGGCAGGTATGTAATTTTCGATGACCATGTTCCGTAACCCATACTAACGAATATTAATACTTTTGCCATTAACTAGCATCATGATTATTGCAGAAAATAATAAATAACAATTCATATAATTACTCGCAGAACTTTATCTGGATTGAGGTAGTGACTCATTATCTAACCCACTTACGTATACTGATACCTCTGTAGAACAGTAGATACTTGTTTGAGTCTCAGTTGAATCTCATTGCGATAGTATAATCAATGGATGCTGAAGTCTGTGAATTTTGCCTCAGAACATTACATTCGAGTTGCAATATAAAGAAACCATCTGAGCACGTAGCGGAAACATTACCATTCATCTGAGAGGTCAGAACGAGATCTCAGTAGTCGTAAGTTCATACAACGTCTACATAGGCAATTATCTTACTTTGGTAATCGCTGCTTTCTGATCCTCAGTACACTAACCCAAGATGTTTCTTAATCGGCAGACCAATCGAATTTATCTTCGACAGTACGTTAACAATAACATTACTCACATTTACAGGCAATACGCTATTGTGTTTCAAGCAAATCTGTCTACTGGACAGAAAATACTGTTACTGGAAGTGAAGCCGTCAGCCACTATCAATTTATCAACCGTACGAAGCATGCATGATGTCTTTTAAGTAAGAGCGTTGTCGGCATTACACACAGATGGTAAAAGATATCGCCATAGCTCTTTCACACACCAACAGAGGAAATCTTCGTCCTTCATGCCATGTACATAAATCATTTGAATTGTTGACTGAGACACACAAGAAGAGGCACGAGTTCAGCTTAAGCGTCGCGTTTATCAAAGATGTTTGATGCCGATTGCCAGACGTTGGATCATCGACAGAAATGAAGAGAGGATACTGCAGGACAATGATCCGAAGCACCGCAGCAAGCTTTGCAGTGACTGGAAAAGGTGTGTAGGTACTGGACTGACTCTCATAGTCACCTGATGCTCACCGCATTGAAAGTCTATGGTCTTACACAAAAAAAAAGTTACAAGGAAAAAAATCTTCACATTGAAACAGCTGTCAACGAAGAGTCGACGCATTTGCAGGTATTTTCCACGTGAATAAGTGGAAAACTTGGTTTCAAGCAAGCCTCGGAGATGCCATGCAGTTATCTACGCTACAGGTGACTGGACGTATTATTAATTTTAATTCCATTTTTCATTTGTTCATATATGATGTATGCGTATGTTTTAGTTTGTTATCAAATACATTTTTCTTTTGGTTATCCAGACCACCTTCTTACTCAGCAAATTGTAAACTTACCGCTTATTACTTGTAGCACAAACCTACCGCTTATTAATCTTTCGCTTGCCTTGTGACTAAATACTTGATGAGATCTGCACCCAGCTCATTGACCAAGGTCAATCGTCATTCTACAACAACGGAACTATATTTGAAATGCACAAGTTTTGCATTTAAAATCATCTAAGTGAAATTAAGTTGAATCTGTGCTACAGGATTACGCTATCGTGACACGAAAACACCGAAAATAAGAATATCAAGTCAGTACCTCACAGTAATATCGCTAACTTGATTGATGAGCCAATTCTGTGGGACTACAACTCACGTAATTGATACTATCTGAGAAACAGTATCATCAGTCAACAGAAAATATGTTTTAATCTGTCGAAACTATGAACGACAGAGAAACAATAGACGGCGTCATAAGCGTTGTTGTGGAAAGGAACAAAATACGCCTTGAACGTATGCAACGACTTACAGGATTCTGTGAAGTGCAGTACCGCTATTGATGACTATAGTTTAGCTTGTGACAGCCACTACTCACAGTCAGGCTTCACGGTCATTGGTTTCTCAGAGATTACATTTCCGTTCGCGTCCTTCAACGTTGCACCTGTCACTGTCTCTGCAGAATATTCAAATACGGCCTTTGCAACCTGTCAACGTATATCTTTCTTCCTCAGAGACCCCTCGAAGGTTGCAAAGCAAGTCATCGTCTTGATGGGCTGTGTTATCTCATTAATATCAGTACAGTAAACACAAATACTGCTGTGTTGTTTGAACAGCAACACTAGATCTGGAACATTTGTTCGATCCAAGTGAAAATGGGTTTAATACAAAAAGCCCCAAAGATTAGCTTTTATATTTACGACCTTAACGTGCACATTCGTTGACTGTGATCAGTCATAATGTGAACATTAAAGCAGTACAGTACAGATACTCCTGTAAACTCGTCCTCCCTCTTTTTATCTGTCCCAAGCGCACGAACTACGTTGTAAGGATGCCTTTGTCAGTCTAATTATTTCTTTTTGATGTTTTCACAAGTATGATATACCGAATTTAATGGCTCGCTCTTCAGATACATGCTCACTTCAATAGGTGGGCCAGTAATATCTGAAGTATTTCATATAGAATGAAAGGTAAATCACTACCCAATAAGTATGTGACGATACTTAACAGCCATCCATAGGATATATCGTAATTAACAGGGAAAACTGTAGTAGAAGCAAAAGCGTTTCAGTAAAAATTGGCCCGTAAACAAGCCATCTGTTAGATAGTTACGAATGTATGGTTACCAACTGATACCGACTTCGGTATGAAAAATTGTTCTAGTTAGTTGAAACATACATGAAATTATAACTTTACGGTAAAATCTCCATCTAACTGAGCTCAAATCTCATACAATAGCACAGATAATTTACAGATGTACGAGTAGTTACATTCGCATGTCGCTTTGAATGCGAGTTAATAACTTGGCAAGCTAGTTTTCTAATTGCCTTCTTACTGTTTAGTGGTTTCATTTTATGTGGTGCCGAGCGGAAGAGGGGAGTGGTTAGCACACTAAAAGGTTCAAACACGATACGATATTGCAGTGTCTGGGTTATTCTGATGACGATGCACTGCGGTGACCACAGCCGTTACGAAACACGTTAGATGAATTCGCAATTGCGAATAATGACGATCATAAGCTGTAGAACAGGATGACGACACTGAACATTTGTACCGGACCGGGACCGGGACTCGAACCCGGATTTCTCGCTTATGGCGAGCCGTCGCCTTACCATTTGGCTATTCGTGCACGACTCACGGCCACATCCAAACTTCCACATCTAGTCAACCATAAGTCTACGACCTCTAGTCGCACATCCATTACATGTATTCCCGTACAGGTCATATGCTGTGCTTGAATATCGCGTGCCTGGTATAGAAAGGTAAATACGATATTGGAATGCCTGCGTTATTCTCGTGACGGCGCACTACGGCGACCACAGCCGTTACGAAACACGTTAGATGCATTCGCAGTTGTGAATAATGACTACCATCATCTATAGAATGGAATGACGCCAATGAAACTTCGTGTCGGAGCGGGACATGAACCCGGATTTCCCGCTTATTGTCAGCGGTCGCTTTACCATTTGGCTATCTGTGCACAACTCACTGTCAGACCCAAACTTTCATATGTCGTCAACCATACGTATACGATCTGTACACGCACACCCATTATGCGTATTTCCGTACAGATAATATGTTGTGCTTGAATGTCGCATTCCCGGTATCGGCATACAAATACGATATTGCAATGCCTGCGTTATTCTGATGACGATGCACTGCGGCGCGCATAGCCGTCGCGAAACACGTGGTCAAAAACGCGTCTGACCATTCTGTATTAGGTTTTGCGCTATTTCCCAGAATCGCTTAAGGCAAATGCCGGGATGGTTTCTTCCAAAGGGTACGTCCGCTTTCCTTCTCAATCCTTCTCGTATCCGAGCTTGTGATCCACCCCTAATGACCTCGTTGTCCACGGGACGTTAAACACTAATCCCCTCCTCCTATGTTATGTGATTTATGAGATACGAGAACCAGATCAGCTACTGAAACTGCATTCAGAACACCTTAATTGTTTCGAAGACATACAAAGCGAAATCATGATAATGATATTGCAGTACGTCCTGTGACGGGATACAACCTTTCTCCAAATCAAAGTAGACATGTTGTGACCTAGTAGTGCCAGAATGGTAAGTTACTACAAAAAGTGTTTTCGTATGCAGCCGTGATACCTTGTTATCTTCATCTTTAAATTAACGGCTGATAACAAAAAGAAAAAAAAGGGGGGGGGGGGATTGAAGGGAAGATGGCGAAAGGGACGGGATTTCAAGGAAATTCCAAAAACAGGCTTTGAAACCAGAGGTAACTTGACAAATACGCTACGCCCCTAAGCTTAAAAATACGCGATACATATGATTCGGAAGTGCATAAAAAAACTGTAACGAATGTGGGAAAAGCCCGCATCTCGTGGTCGTGCGGTAGCGTTCTCGCTTCCCACGCCCGGGTTCCCGGGTTCGATTCCCGGCGGGGTCAGGGATTTTCTCTGCCTCGTGATGGCTGGGTGTTGTGTGCCGTCCTTAGGTTAGTTAGGTTTAAGTAGTTCTAAGTTCTAGGGGACTTATGACCACAGCAGTTGAGTCCCATAGTGCTCAGAGCCATTTGATTTTTGAATGTGGGAAATTTTATTCAAGACAAACGAGGAGGAAATTCACGACAATGTATAGAGCTCACTCCAACGATGCAGCAGTACCGCATATGCGATACATTTGAAAACGCATTAGCGTAAGTTAGGTCAGATAAGTAAAAGCATGAAAGTGTTGCACAGGACACCAAAAGGACGTGCCTTCAACATACTGGAGGACTTCGAAACTTCTTGTCAGAAAAAGAGGGTCCACAAATAATTTAGAACGAACTGAGTGAATTCAGTCCTAATTAGTTACTTGACTTTTAGAGAATTGCCGGTGTGAATTGCATAGACTGTTAGTCGCTGGGACACACCTAATCTGGCGTCTCCGGGCCGTCGGAAAGCAACTTGTTTCTGTTGGGCCGGCTTAGCTCGCGCTAGCTGAGCAGCAACCCATTTGTCTCTCGGAGCAAGTTCCTGGAACTAACATAAGATTGAGCTAACTTCCAAACTAATTTTGTTTGAGTTATCAGTCCTATGATTAGAATGACGTGGGCCGACACGAATTTCTCTTCATCCTAGAGCAACACTCGCGCCATATGTCCTGAATTATTTACTGGATGAACTCCAAACTCTGCCATCTTCTACAGTTAAAACCCTCTTAAGTTCCCTGTAGTAATTCAGTAGTTCTTTCCTGATGTCTTAATAAATAAGAAGTGGTAACGGAAAACGTTTTAAATGACAGGTTTTTCACAAAACGTGCACTCAGAGCTTTTGTGTTCTCGGTATTCTGTTGCATTTCCCTAGACTTGATCCAGATGCCAGACCATGGAGGAAGTCTTTCAAACATGTGTTAGTAGATGATGCATGGTCTACTGGCCAATCTGTTCTTCTCTATGGTGTTCCAAAGTCTAAAAGATATGAGAAGTGCTTTTTTACTACAATTCCGCAAGTTAAAAACCTACTGCTGTATCTCTGTACTTGTACTATCACAAAAAAACCTAATGTCTCGGTATTAACGACACTTGGAACAAAAACTTCCTTCCTTCTGTGTTGGCAGAACTGCGGCTGTTGTTACATCGCAATATTCTCTGAAAGTACTATGCAATATATTTCAGAATAATTTTATGCACATTCCCATGATCAAATAGTCGATCTCTGCATAACAGTTGCAATCAAGATTCATTGACACTGATGGGTGTCCTTTTTATTACCTCTTTTCCCTTATTTCTTTTTATCTTGGTGGAGAACTGCAGACTTGGAAGAATTCAAGAGCTGGAGAGAGGTGTTTTTCTTAAATGCCAGAGTCAATATACTTGCAAGAACCCAGGGCAAATTTTCAGCTTCAAATAGCCAGAGCGGCATTCGTGCTCCCCTAGCCGAACTGTGGACGAGAAGGCTTTTACTGCCGCACTGTTCGTCGAATCCTTTAGAAAGACAAGGGATCTCAGGCCATAGGCTCGCATGTGAATCTTCTTTACCTCAAGAGCGACGACACAAAATTGCGTTCGGTTGAAATATCATAATTAAGAATTCTGATTGGTTCTTACCGATATTTTCCTTTAACGCACGCACTTTCTCGTCTGTGCCTACATGCCGAGCACCTCATAGATCTGTTCCGAAATTGTACCATGAAATGGGAAATAGTTTTTGCCTTCCTCCGCACCCTGTCTTACTGGTCTTTGAACTTATTTTTCCATATTCCTCCTGTAATATTTGTATATCATGTTTGTATGTCATTCACATAGCTTCGCATTTATCATGTGGCAAGGCTAGAGTTCACCAACAGAATCCCTTGTCCAAGTATTAAATGTTCAGCTGTTTATCACAGTGGATAACTCATGTGTTTTGCTTTTCGATAATATATGACTGTTGTAGTCGCCATTTGTTGCTGTTACAGATTAGGTGGTCCTCCTCTCATTAATATGTCTGTCTGCACGGTGTTGTACTCGTCGTGCCATGCTTGTTTGGGTCACCTCTATTAATCTTCAGTCAGTAAGACGTTTCTATTGCAGGATGTTATTATTTCCTTCCCTTCTCTGTAGGTCACGGGAGATCAGACATAAGCATCATTAGGGAATGCAAAAGACCGTAACTGATACTATCATTATAATATTATTATATTCTTTTATACGCTGAATTACACGTTATACATCCTCAAACACTTCGTCTACCTCTTCATTTTGTTCTAGTAACGTCGGCATTATACCTGAAATTTTATTGTTGATTAATAACCTGAGTACAAAGTATTAATACCCCACAATAATATTTATTTAATAATTAATTATGAACTGGCTTTCGACCTTTCAGACCATCGTCAGATAATTTAATACTAAACAGTTAGTCCAAAACGATTTCAGGGACAATTCACAGCTGTACAAACATTGCTGTACAAATATATCTGACATGTTATGACTATATCGATACAAAACACAATCGTAATTTAATACCTAAAGGGACTCTGACCAAACAAATCTTATATTACAGTGGAAATGGAAATGAGGTCCTATGCTTCTCGACAGAGAGTAGGGGAACGATGCGGGAGATCCGCACCGCCGCACTACGCAAGGCCCTAATGGAAGTGGTTTGCCGTTGCCTTCCTCCGACCGTGATGGGGATGAATGATGGTGATGAAGACGACGCAAAAACATCCAGTCCTCTCGGGGCAGGTGAAAATCCCTGACCCCGCGGGTAATCGAACCCGGAACCCCGTGCTCGCGAAGCGAGAACGCTACCGCGAGACCAAGATCGGAGGACTATTTAACAGTATATTCATGTATATAAGCCGTTGCTCACTATTAGAATATTTTTGGCTTATACATGCACATTGTTTTAATATTTGAATATGTTACAGTAAATTCAAATATTAAAACAATGTGAATGTACAAGCCAAAAATGTTCTACTCGTGAGTAACGGCAAAGTTTATTACGTCAGATGGATAAACTAGTGAATGTGATGAACAGACCGAAAAAAGGGGTACAGGGAGAAATAAGTCTATGGAATGTGAGTGTGGAACATTTGTAACAAGCTGTTTATCTAATGTGAGACAAATAAGAATGAGTTGCTGCTATTTTAATAAGGCTGAGTAATGGAACTGTGTTTGCCCGTTAAGGACCAGGTCAGGATTCTTCGGTTGGCGTTTATTAATAGCTAAAATTTCAGGTAATGTTACTTTTCTGCCTTTGGTTCCTTTAAGGAAAACATCATATTTCACACCATATGAGTGACATGCATTCAGAGCATGTTCAGCAAAGGAGGAACATTTCATTTTCACTGTCCAATTCCTTTCACGCTCAGTCAGTCTAGTAGTTGTAGCCCTACCTGACTGACCTACATGTAATTTGCCACATAGATTGCAGAAAAATTCTAAAAACATTTTTAGGAGGTAGCTGCTAACATCCGTCAAGTAATGCATCAAATACATATTTGACTAACAGCTGCTTTTTTATTTAAAAACCAGTTATCGTCTGATTTCAGTCACAGACCATTTTCACGGATTAGGGTTAAAACAGTGTAAGCCACAACATCACATCTGCCACGTCTCATATGTAGGGCAAGTCATGAATTCCAGTATACCACACATGACTTTTAAAGGAAAACGTATTAATCACATGCGAAACAAAGCCTTTAAAATTCCTGTGTAGTACACTGGAATTCATCACGTGCTCTACATATGAGACGGTGCCATTACTTAAGTAATGACAGATGTGATGTGGCTTAAACTGTTTTCACTATAATCCATGAAGATGGTCTATGAATGCAACCGGTCGATATTTGGGTTTTAAATAAAAAAGTAGCTGACTGTCAAACATGCATTTTACACATAAATTCTATAAATTCCACCCTGTTCTTAATGTGGTATCTCATCTTTAGTGTTGAACAGAAGGTGGAAAACAATACTCCTAATGTAAAAAGCAGAGTATATTTCCTGAATTTTAGTTTCCTGGCAAGAACCTATGAAGTTCTGTGCTGTGTGAGTGGATAAAGGAGTGCTGTTATCCTCTGTCTCTTCTTTATGGTGAGTATGCCGACACTAGCGTATCACTATAACCGTTGCTCTTTGATATTTCTTTAATTATTTTCAGTTCATTTTCAAAATCTAGCTTTATTTATGGTATAAATTATAGGCAGTGCACCATAGAGCAGAAGGCTTCACATTGGTGTGTTTTGAGATACTGGGAACTCACTGATATTATTGTGTCCATTGAGGTTACTTTTCTGTATGTCTTAAATGAATGCTGTTGCTTGCTAATGTCAATGGCGAGGTTTAAAAAGTTGGTAGTCTCCTCCCATCTCCATTGTGAATTGATTGTACTATGCTGAGAATTCAAATATGGAAAAAATGTATTTAATTGTCTGGTGGTATCTGTCCACAAGCACATTACATCATCCACATACCTAGTCCAGTATTGTGTTTTAGATGTTACAGGCTCCTTGTCTAAAATTATCCACAAACATTTCACGTAATAAGGGGCCGTTGGGGACACTATTGTTGGCTCTGCTCACTTACTGTACAGAACCTGTTGAAAATGGAAACAGATTTGTTTTGAGCATATTTCAATTGCCATCTTTAAATTTTTTGTCTCCACTGGGCTTGTTATGGCTTTATGAAACATTCTCTTAATATTTCCATTGTCTCTGCAACAGGCTGCTAACAACAAATGAGACTGATTTTGCACTAGGGAGAATCCTTTAATTTTTTCACTAATACGTGTGTTGTAGGTATTCCAAATTTTGTTTTAAATAGCGAATCTAACTCTTTTGCTAATTTATGCCAAAGTTATGAAACTGGAGACACTACAGGTCATATTGGAACACCTTCTCTGTGAAGCTTGGGCAACCTTTATAATTTGCATGCTACTTCATTCATTCCATAAAGGAAATGTAGGCAAAAACCAACATTACTTGAATTTCTGGCCATTAATAAACACCACTCAAAGAATCCCGAGTTCCATTATTCACACTTATTAAAGTAGCAGTTCTTATTTCTCTCACCATTTGATAACAACAGGTTTGTTGTAACTGTTCCATACCCAAGTCCATAGACTTCTTTCTCCCCTCACCTTTTTTCGGTCAGTTTGTCCATATAACATAGTAGCCTGTGCCATTGCTCATTTGTGGATTTGTTTGGATTTACACATACTTATTGGAATATATTGTAATATAAGATTTATTTGTTCAGAGTCCCTTTAGGTATTAAATTAGGCTTGTGCTTTGTATCGATGTAGTCATAAAATGCCACGTTTCTTTGTACAGCAAAATTTGTACAGCTATGAATTCTCGTTGAAAATAAACTGGGAGCAGTCTTGATCACATAAATTTTTTAGTGTGGTGACCGATTTTGATCTTATTATAAGATCAAATTCAGACCTACAATGAACAAGAATCCTTATAAACATATAATGATATCTTCTTTTCTTTGCTCGATAACAGTACATGATAGAGGGCCACACCATTTAGGTCGCAGTAATTACCTTTTTACACTATATTTTAAAAGCTACAAGATTTTAACTTGTTTTGTAAGCTACACAGATGGTAATAATAACTTAATAGTAACTACCACATTACTTTCTTAAGCGGCAGAAATGCAACTTACGTGATTGGCTATCCATGACGTTGTGCCGGAGATGGTGGGCGGGGATTCAAGTATTTAATTAGCAGCTGGTGTTCTTCACGTTGCAGTACACCACTAGCCACAACCAAGAGGTTTGCATGCGCCACCGCCTCCGGCAGACATCTATGGTATATCAGTGTTATTTACTGTTTCAACAATTTACGAATACGTCCTTTATATGTTTATAAGGATTTTTGTTCATTTTAGGTCTGAAGATGATCTTATATTAAGATCGAAACCGGTCACCACATTAAAAAATTTACGCGATCAAGACTGCTTCCAGTTTATTTATAATAATTATAGAGCGCTGCTTCCTATAACAAGAACTATGTTCTTTAAAATATTAATTCTCGTTGTAGTTGTGTGGACTATCTGTTTATTATTAAGTTATCTGACGACGGCCTGAGAAGCCGGAAGCTTTTCATAACAAACTATTAAATAAATGTTATTGTGGAACATTAATACTTTGTATTCAAGTTATTAACATGTCTATGTTCCTCCAAGAACCGACGGAACGTTCCACAAATTTTATTGTTGGCTTTGGTTTGCTGATGAGTTTGTTGAAAACAATGCTATTACTGAAATGTTCGCAGTAACTCTCCGCTCTGTCTTGCTACTCATCCTTTCTATTTCTAACGAAACGTAATTCTTTTATTCAAAAACCTCCTGGTGTTACTATTTGTATTCATCTGCCAGAAATATTTCTTCCCATTTCACTTCACTAACCCTCAGTGTACCTAGATCGAGAATTTTAATTTCCCTTTCCACATTTTCTAGCTTTCCTCTCACATTGGGGCTTCTGGAATTCCACGCTAGACCCACCATTGCTGATGATTCTTATTCGAAATGCATGCGGTGGCTGGAATCAGAGCCGAGACCTAGGCTATTTTTATTACTACCCCTATAGCGTGTGGACTTAAAATACATTAACTATATTAATGATTATATTGTTTTATTCTTTGTAATGTATTTTGGAAGTCAACCAATTTATACATTATTTGGCCAAGTTTCAGCTTACGAAACACAGCTTTAATAATCAGATATGTGTAACTAAAAGAACAAAATACATTTAGTACTGAAGTTTCATGTGTCTGTTGACCCGTGGTAAAAAATTGCTGTTTTGAAGAGCGCGCCGCAGCGCGTTGTGTGAAGCAGTCGCCCTCCGTTTCTGGCGGTGGCGCCGCTGTGGTAATCGCAGCTTTGGGGTCTCCCTCAGTGGGTAAGCGGAAAGGTTGCCTGTTCACGTGCATTTAAGGGGCGCTATCAGCTCGGCGGCGGGGAAGTCGGAGTGAGGCTAGGTCAGTCTCGCGTCACCAGTTGCTGGTCGGTCTCTTGTTTGCATTTGTGCGGCAGTTTGTGTCTGTCTGTCGTCGGAGTGCTAGTATGTCTGTCGTTTGGATCAAATTTTAAAGCCCGAAAATGAGAGTCTTGCCACTCCGCCAGTTACAGAACTCAGCTAGTGGTCGCCCGATCGAGGCTGAGTTCCTGCATCTGAGTCTGCGCGTTAGGCCGCCAATCTGCTCGAGTTGAACGGGCAACGGTCATTGACGGTTGGATCGGTCGGTTGGTCGTTCGCGCACTGAGAAACGAGTTGACTTGTCCGCCTTGAGCGTCGGCGCAAGTGAGGTCCCCACGTGAGTCCAGTGGACAGCGCCGTATAGAAAGGGGTAGTAGCTTCGCGGTTCACACGAAAGCAACAGGAGCGAAACCATGACATCCGGCTGGCCGGGGCGAGCTGCGACGCCGTGAGACGGAAGATCGGCGCGCCTTCCTGCGTCCGTTGAAGCGGCTGGCAGCAGACGGTTCGGGAGGGCGTTGGGGGTGCTTCTCCAGGTCTTCGCCAGAAATAGCAGTTTATTGGAAGTTGTTTCATTTACTTGTTAAATTCTACTTGTTTTCTTGGTGAGGTCACCAGCCGCTTTGTTTTGGGGTCGTCCCACCATTCTTCTCCGTTTGCTGACCCGCGGGAAGGTGGTTATTTGTGAATTGGGTGGTCCGTTTTCCCCTTGTGGAATTGGGGAGGTTTAGAGCAATCTACGCTTCGGGTTGTTTAGTAGCCCTCCCCCCCCCCCCCCCTGTCAATTTGCCATACGTTAATAGCTGCCTCTGTCATGTTTGTCGGATTCGGTGTTAACGAATTCATTCCTTAAAGGCCGAATTCTTGGAATATGTTTTTATCTTGCCTATCATCTTGCGAGGTGGTATATGTGTAATGTAGAGCATGTTGTACATTTTATGTAAGTCTGCATTTTATGAGTTTTATTTAAATAGTCATTTTAGGCTATAAGGTTGCCACCCTTCCACCGTAAGAGTCCTTAAAAAAAATGCACTTTCGGTGGCAAATAATTTGAGTGTTGTACCATTTCCATCCCTCTTACGGGGTGCATAGTTTACGTGTTTGTGTGAATTGTTAAAAATTTTTTTTTAGTTTAAAGTAATCTGGTGTGTTGCAGATTTGCACCAGTGTACTCTTTCAGAGGTTGTTGTAAGCAGTCATGACTACGGCCGTGTTGAAAGGGAGCAGGCAAGCTTCTCAGGCCGAAGGCTAATACTGTTAATATTGTTCTTTCTGCCTCTAAATGAAATTGTAACTTGATATTTCGAGGGTGCTTTTCAGCTTATAATTTTAAATCTGTTTTTGAAAAAGCTTTTGGGAATAAAAGTCACATTTATTAAAAGTAATTTCATTTTCCATCAGTTACTTCCTGGCAACTACTTCCACGCTCACCTAGTGTGATTAAATGTGTTAATGTTCTTGATGAATCGCTAGTAAACAAAGCAAATTCTTTAAGAAAAGATTTTGAAAGTAAATTT
The DNA here is from genome assembly GCF_023898315.1 of Schistocerca nitens. Lineage (NCBI taxonomy): Eukaryota > Metazoa > Arthropoda > Insecta > Orthoptera > Acrididae > Schistocerca > Schistocerca nitens. Next base: position 853,846,871 of record NC_064614.1, read on the forward strand.
ACGGTTCAGCTATAACGGTTCAGATATTTACGAGATAGATATAACTATAAAGTAGGTTTAATGAAAACTGAATGTCATATTTAGATTTTCTCCGCATGAAATTGTTGCTGCCATCAGAAAAGCGAATTTTATGACCGTGCAAATGTACCCACTGAAACTGGTTTATAGTGTGATATTGAATGTTTATAATTTTAAAGAATGTCTGTCGCTTTATAAGTACGAACAGAAAAAAGAAAATAAGTTAATAAAATGAAGGCCAAGTTCCCAGATTCAGCGCCACCTCCTACCTAGCATCTGTATCGTTGAAAGAAAACGAATCACGTTGACAGTTGACGCCCCGCTTAGCATAGATTTCATTGGTTGACTCAAATTCGTTTTACCAGTTCTAAGTTATGGTGACTGAACCTTTCACTACTTTTTTTAACTTTTAAGTTTTTTCCTTTTGTAGCTTGATAATATGTAACAAACACTTCCTATTTTATGTTCCTTTGATCTTAATTACAAATCTGATGATGGAAGTAACTAAAACGACTTTGTAAATAAAATAATATATTAGTTGATCTAGATAATTCTATTCACAAAATGTCGATAATGGTTGCAGAGTCAATCAGCAAATTTATTTCCTTTATTAACGTGTTTTGTCTTTTTTTAGATTTCGTTTGGCACAACAAATTCGTCTTTCTTAGCAGTCCTCTCCACTTTCATTATAACTGTCTCATATCTCTATACAAAACATGGTGGCTACTTCTCGTCCCTCACTATCTACCACGACACATCTATCATATAGCCTTCTTCAGTACTTAGTAATTCATGCCATATATCTCCTCCATAGAGATCAATATTTGGTGCCGACTTCATAGATTGAAATCATTTTGGGAAGGAAGGAAAACTGATTAAATATGGAGTTAAAGCAAGTTTGGGCAAGGATGCGACAGGGTGTCAATCGTGCTACACACATACTGCTTCTTTACTTTCACCAGTGCCATAAAAGTTCTGGGTATTTTAGTGTAGGGGAGTGGGTTGAGACACATACTGTTGTCAGAATGACAACATTAGCGGAAGAAGAAGTTATTACATTTAAGTTTACAACATGTGTTATTGTCTGTGTCTGCGCCCAGGCCAGCAGCCGTGCAGCACACGGAACTGGAACGTGCTGACACTGTCCCAGCAATCTGTGGCAGACGTCGCCCTGTAGCGTCCAGTTCAAGTAAGCGTGGTGTGGGGCGGCAGGGCTTGACGGCAGTCAGCGCAGGTAAATCAGGACTTTCAGCCTAGGACAGAGTGTGCGTATTATCAGGGCACTCTCGTAGACATCGCAGGGCAGGGCTCGGCTAACCTCTCAGCGGCTGAGTACGGTGTGGAGATGACTTCCGGCATAAGAAGTCAGCCTCATTCTGCCAACGGCCTTGTCAAAGAGGGCGGAGGAGCGGATAGAGGTTCAGGGCACTCTCTTATCCTAGGGGTGGGAAATTGTCCCTAAAGGCGGAAGAATCAGCAATGATCAACGACACGAGGATGCAGAAGGCAATGGAAACCACTGCATTAAAGACACGTAACGTGTATCCACAGGACATGTGGCCTGTAATTGAAGAAGTGTCATGATGATCTCTCCATTGGCAAAAGATTCCGGAATAGTCTTCCATTCGGATCTCCGGGAGGGGACTGCCAAGGGGGAGGTTACCGTGAGAAAAAGATTGAATAATCAACGAAAGGATAACGTCCTACGAGTCGGGGCGTGGAATGTCAGAAGCTTGAATATGGTAGGGAAACTAGAAAACCTGAAAACGGAAATGCAAAGGCTCAATCTAGATATAGTAGGGGTCAGCGAAGTGAAGTGGAAGGAAGACAAGGATTTCTGTTCGGATGAGTATCGGGTAATATCAACAGCAGCAGAAAATGGTATAACAGGTGTAAGATTCGTTATGAATAGGAAGGTAGGGCAGAGGGTGTGTTTATGTGAACAGTTCAGTGACCGGGATGTTCTAATCAGAATCGACAGCAGACCAACACCGACAACGATAGTTCAGGTATACATGCCGACGTCACAAGCTGAAGACGAACAGATAGAGAAAGTGTATGAGGATATTGAAAGCGTAATGCAGTATGTAAAGGGGGACGAAAGTCTAATAGTCATGGGCGACTGGAATGCAGTTGTAGGGGAAGGTTACTGGAGAATATGGGCTTGGGGCGAGGAATGAAAGAGGAGAAAGACTAATTGAGTTCTGTAACAAGTTTCAGCTAGTAATAGCGAATACCCTGTTCAAGAATCACAAGAGGAGGAGGTATACTTGGAAAAGGCCGGGAGATACGGGAATATTTCAATTAGATTACATCATGGTCAGACAGAGATTCCGAAATCAGATACTGGATTGTAAGGCGTACCAAGGAGCAGATATAGACTCAGATCACAATACAGTAGTGATGAAGAGTAGGCTGAAGTTCAAGACATTAGTCAGGAAGAATCAATACGCAAAGAAGTGGGATACGGAAGTACTAAGGAATGACGAGATACGTTTGAAGTTCTCTAACGCTATAGATACAGCAATAAGGAATAGATCTGTAGGCAGTACAGGGGAAGAGAAATGGACATCACAAAAGTTGGGAAGGAAAACATAGGTACAAAGAAAGTAACTGCGAAGAAACCATGGGTACCAGAAGAAATACTTCAGTTGATTGACGAAAGGAGGAAGTAAAAAATGCTCGGGGAAACTCAGGAATACAGAAATACAAGTCGCTGACGAATGAAATAAATAGGAAGAGCAGGGAAGCTAAGACGAAATGGCTGCAGGAAAAATGTGAAGACATCGAAAAAGATATGATTGTCGGAAGGACAGACTCAGCATACAGGAAAGTCAAAACAACCTTTGGTGACATTAAAAGCAACGGTGGTAACATTAAGAGTGCAACGGTAATTCCACTGTTAAATGCAGAGGAGAGAGCAGATAGGTGGAAAGAATACATTGAAAGCCTCTGTGAGGGTGAAGGTTTGTCTGATGTGATAGAAGAAGAAACAGGAGTCGATTTAGAAGAGATAGGGGATCCAGTATTAGAATCGGAATTTAATAGAGCTTTGGAGGACTTACAGTCAAATAAGGCAGAAGGGATAGATAACATTCCATCAGAATTTCTAAAATCATTGGGGGAAGTGGCAACAAAACGACTATTCACGTTGGTGTGTAGAATATATCAGTCTGGCGACATACCATCTGACTTTCGGAAAAGCATCATCCACACAATTCCGAAGACGTCAAGAGCTGACAAGTGCGAGAATTATCGCACAATCAACTTAACAGCTCATGCATCGAAGCTGCTTACAAGAATAATATACAGAAGAATGGAAAAGAAAATTGAGAATGTGCTAGGTGACGATCAGTTTGGCTTTAGGAAAAGTAAAGGGACGTGAGAGGCAATTCTGACGTTACGGCTACTAATGGAAGCAAAGCTAATGAAAAATCAAGATACTTTCATAGGATTTGTCGACCTGTAAAAAGCGTTCGACAATATAAAATGGTGCAAGCTGTTCGAGATTCTGAAAAAAGTAGGGGTAAGCTATAGGAAGAGACGGGTCATATACAATATGTACAACAACCAAGAGGGAATAATAAGAGTGGACGATCAAGAACGAAGTGCTCGTATTAAGAAGGGTGTAAGACAAGGCTGTAGCCTTTCGCCCCTACTCTTCAATCTGTACATCGAGGAAGCAAAGATGGAAATAAAAGAAAGGTTCAGGAGTGGAATTAAAATACAAGGTGAAAGGATATCAATGATACGATTCGCTATGGTTTGAGAGTAAATCGGAGAAAGACGAAGGTAATGAGAAGTAGTAGAAATGAGAACAGCGAGAAACTTAACATCAGGATTGATGGTCACGAAGTCAATGAAGTTAAGGAATTCTGCTACCTAGGCAGCAAAATAACCAATGACGGACGGAGCAAGGAGGACATCAAAAGCAGACTCGCTATGGCAAAAAAAGGCATTTCTGGCCAAGAGAAGTATGCTAATATCAAATACCGGCCTTAATTTGGGGAAGAAATTTCTGAGGATGTACGTCTGGAGTACAGCATTGTATGGTAGTGAAACATGGACTGTGGGAAAACCGGAACAGAAGAGAATCGAAGCATTTGAGATGTGGTGCTATAGACGAAACGAATGTTGAAAATTAGGTGGACTGATAAGGTAAGGAATGAGGAGGTTCTACGCAGAATCGGAGAGGAAATGAATATGTGGAAAACACTGAAAAGGAGAAGGGACAGGTTGATAGGACATCCACTAAGACATGAGGGAATGACTTCCATGGTACTAGAGGGAGCTGTAGAGGGCAAAAACTGTAGAGGAAGACAGAGATTGGAATACGTCAAGCAAATAATTGAGGACGTAGGTTGCAAGGGCTACTCTGAGATGAAGAGGTTAGCACAGGGAAGGAATTCGAGGCGGGCCGCATCAAACCAGTCAGTAGACTGATGACAAAAAAAAAAAATAATTAAGGATAATTCTGATACATTATGAAACAATGCTCTGGTGGGCGGTTTGCGGGTTTAAATCATCTCGGGGTATGACCATGCGGTGTATTTGACCTGCGGTCGTCGCGCGGTTGCGCTGGCAGCAGTCCACATACACAGAGGTGCGTTGGTGCATGTCAGAGTACGGTGCAGCGAGTAAGTGTGCAGATGTTTTCAGACGTGCTAATGGTGGCTGTGTGTTGAAAATGGCTCAAAGAACACATATTGATGACGCTGTGAGGGGCAAAATACTAGGGCTACTGGAGACTGGTTAAATACAACAGGTCGTAGCACGGGTCCTCCGCGTGCCACAAAGTGTGATCTCATGATTATGGCAACGATTCCAGCAGACAGGAAACGTATCCAGGCGCTACAGGACGGGACGTCCACAGTGTACAACACCACAAGAAGGCCGATATCCCACCATCAGTGCCCGCAGACGGCCATGGAGTACTGCAGCTGAGCAAGGCGCTTGGGACCTTACCGCAGCCACTGAAACAGTTGTCTCCAGACACACAGTCTACAGACGACTGGACAGACAAGGTTTATTCGCCCGGAGACCTGCAAGGTGCATTCCACTGAACCTGGTCACAGGAGAGCCCATAAAGCCTGGTGTCAAGAATACAGCACATGGTCACTGGAACAGTGGTCTCAGGTTATGTTCATGGACGAGTCCAGGTGTAGTCTGAATTGTGATTCTCACCGGGTTTTCATCTGGCGTGAACCAGGAACCAGATACCAACCCCTTAATGTCCCTGAAAGGGACGTGTATGAAGGTAGTGGTTTGATGGTGTGGGGTGGGATTATGATTGGTGCTCGTAAAGCCCTGCATTTTTTGACAGAGGAACTGTAATAGGTCAGGTGTATCCGGACGTAATTTTGCACCAGTATGTCCGCCTTTTCAGTGGTGCAGTGGGTCCTACCTTTCCCCTGAGGGATAATAACGCACGACCTCACCGAGCTGCCATCGTGGAGGAGTATTTTGAAACAGAGGATATCAAGAGAATGGAGTAGCCTGCGTGTTCTCCAGACCTAAACCCCATCGAATACGTCTGGGATAATTTCGGTTGACGTATCGCTGCACATCTTCGAACCCCTACGACACTTCAGGAGCTCCGACAGGCACTGGTGGAAGAATGGGAGGCTATACCCCAGTAGCTGCTCGACCACCTGATCCAGAGTATGCCAACCTGTTGTACGGCCTGTGTACTTGTGCATGGTGATCATATCCCAGTGGCGTTTTGTAGTACATGTGTTTCGGGAAGGTTTTCTTAGCTTACCACCAATACCGTGGACTTACAGATAGGTGTCGTGTGTGTTCCCTATGCGCCTATGCTATTAGCACCAGTTTTGTGTAGTGCCATGTTGTGTGGCACCACATTCTGCAATTATTCTTAATTTGTGAGCATGAGTGTAGCATACCGTTCCCACAAGGAAGGTCACGGATGGTGATGACTGCCTACAGGTAGTAGTCGGAGGCAGCAGTGATTATTATGCCTCACAAGGCACTTTTGAGGCACTGATCTTGTTATTAGAGCTAACAGCCCTTTTTACTATCCTCCTGTCTATTTCAGAAGACTTATCTTTTCTTCTTGCGCTTGTGTTTATCAGTTGAAGTCATCTGTTTCCATGCTATATTCACATTAGATTGCATGCATGTCCGTTTTGACAGAAGCACGGAATATACGATCTTTATAATCCCATTTGTGACAGTAGGTGATTTCCAAGAATTTTTTGAAGCCAGTTCCAGAGGAAAGTATACTCTCATTAAAATCATAGAAAGAGCTGCATGAGCTGCCGATACGAGGAGCTTATGCGAGAGTGTTTATACTGATTCGGCCACTCTGCACATCGTTGTCTACAGAATATGATAGGCTGTCTGACCCAGTTACAATATGGGAACTAACTATTCTGCAAGGGTTTTTCTTCCTGCTTGTGTTTGTTCCAAGGTAAATTACAGTTATGCTCATTTAAAAAGTAATCAATGAATCGCATCTACGATTCAGATAAGGATACATGCGTTCCAGCCCTTTCAAGGCAGACGATTCTGAACGTCTGAATGGCGCGACGGGACGTCGGTGAGAGGCTGCAGGTTGCGCCACGCCCGCTGAGCGCGGCGGCCAGCCCCCTGTGGCGCCAAGGTCAGTGACACGGGCGGCTCCCAGGTCTCGTGACCGTCTGCGGAGGATCCTGGCTGTGTGCCAGTGCCGCCAGGGATTTCCTGCCTACCTGATGCGACGCCATGGCACCACCGAAACGCCGCTGACACGGCCCACTGACCAACAGCCCTCGCCGCTCCATTGCCACAAACATTCGGTAGCTCCAACATCTCCAATGTGGACTTGATTATCATCTTGATTCTGCTACTAGCTCTACACAGAACTACTTAAATGCATTCACAGTTGCGAATATGGATAATCCTCAGTTGCATAATTGGAGACGACAGTGAAAATTTGTTCTGAGCGGTCGCCCTACCATTTTGCCCCGAAGGATCTTTTCGTCGTAATCCGGAATAACACAGGCACTACAACATTGTATGGCACCCTATCGTACTGCAAGAAACGACTCAGCTTCCTTCTGATACTGTAAAATATTTACTTCTCTCGTGTCACCGATTATTAAAAGTATTTTTAGATAGTTTCTACGGAAAGCACATACTAAATTTTTCTTCAGAGAACCGCGCCGCTCTCCCCGTCGGAGGTTCGAGTGCTCCCTCGGGCATGGGTGTGCGTGTTGTCCTTAGCGTACGTTAGTTGTAGGTAGCTTGTTTAAATGTTTGTATGTTGGCAGCGCTATAGACTGTATTAATATCGCTGTCAGCATCTGAGGTCATCAGTCCCCTAGAACTTAGAACTACTTAAACCTAACTAACCTAAAGACAACACACACACACACACACACACACACACACACACACACACACATGCCCGAGGCAGGATTCGAACTTGCGACCGTAGCAGTCGCGCGGTTCCGGACTGAAACGCCTAGAACTGCTCGTCCACCGCGGCCGGCCGGTATTAATACATTCTATAGCGCTGCCAACATACAAAAAGGCTACTTACATGGTTTAAGTTAGATGAAGTACTGTGTAAGCTTAGGACCGATGTCCTCAGCAGTTAGGTCCCATAATAACTTATCACAAATTTCCATTTCCTCTCTTCAGAGTTCGCATTAGTCTTTAGTCAGTTTTGGTATGCTTAATACAGCGTGTGTGTGTGTGTGTGTGTGTGTGAATATTTGAAAGAGAGGGAGGCATAGACAGAGAGTGGATATACTGAAGTATAAATCATATAAATAAGTATAAAGTAAATAAGTATAAATCAAATACAAAAAAGAGGGGGTTTGTATGAGCACCTCCAAGATTTCAGAAAGTGACTGCATGAAAATCACAAAACACAATAGAGATGTATCTGCTACATAGTACTTACTGGAATTAAGGGAAACGTGGAACGGAGGACCCACCAATATAACTTTCTTTTCATACAACCAGTTTATTTAACAATATACAACCATAACCTTTTGTTTTTCGTTCTACAATATGATCACATTAGCAAAATTTACAAGACGGCCGGACCTGCAGCCCGCCCGTTGTCGAGTCAAACAGCGATGCTTCTATCGCGCCGGACACAGTCTCTCTTACTAAATGCCCTTCTATAACACATGAAAACTATATAAGCACCACTGATGACAAGAGTAATTCAATTGCTCAAAACAGGTGACGTAACTTTTAATTTGAAATCTGTATGTCGAAAGGTTCGGGGTTAAGATGCACAACTGTGCTTAAAGATTAAATAGATCACGAAACAATATGGCAATGATAAGGCTTACTTCAAATTAACCAACTTCTTAATTTCAATGGACAAGTGAGGTGCAACTGGATCCCAACTCGTCCCTTTTGACAGTCTTATTTTGACTAAAGCCCTGGTGACAGTTGGCTGTTAATATTTTCAAAGTTAAGCTGATTGTCAGTTATTAAGACCACTCTGAAGGAACGTCTTAAAACATTACTTGCGAACACTTATTACAAAAGAACTCACTGTGCAGAACCACAAGATCCAGCTAAAATAGCTTACCCGGCCTTTCAAACACAGCAAGGCACCGCTTAGTACAACAGGTTGTTCAGATTATAACTAATGACTGAAAAATGTAATTACAATCAAAGAATTCAACCGGTTAACATCTAAATCTAACCACAAGGTCGCTCTTTTGTCTAACGGCAATCTGTGCTTTAGTACAATTGTTATCGCTGTATCTATGAGCAGGAGTTGATTCATTAGAACATTAATGATCGGGTACAAACCAGAAAGGAAAGGCAATATAATAGCGGGTCAAATTTTCAGACAACAGCTGTGTCTTAGTACAATACTACGGCCTATATTTACGACCAAAGAGCCGAACGAGTAAAACTCTGAGGGTCGGGTACAAACCAGAAAACAATGATTTTATTTCCAGAGGAAATCGGTTCCGCATTAACGCGTTACAATATCTACCAACATTAACTGCCATACGATAACTACAGCCCGCACAGGACCTTCGCGAGTAGCTGCACTTAAATTATAAGCACTCGGTGCTTATGAATAATGTTGTAAAAAGCTTAAGGCAATGTTGTAAAAGTTCAGTATGTTGTCATATGGTTCATCGAAAAACTGTGCTACAACGGTAGAACTGATTCGTTTCACATCACAGCGAGAGACTACAGTATTATGACCCACAGAACATGCAAACAACTAGCACAACTAAGATTTATGTGAGACATGGAAGGTATGTCGTCAATACCTACTGATTGCTTGAATCATATCCTTTACCCAGGTCTAACAAAAAACGAGAACTTATAGCTTGTTCGGTCCAAACGGGAAGTAAAGGGAGTACTGGCGTTTAATGGCCATTAGAGACAGAGGATGAGCTCAGATTTGGAAAAGATGGGGAAGGAAAGCTGCTCTTTAAAAGGAATTCGCCTTAAGTTATTTAGTGAAATCACAGGAAACTAACTGTGGATGGATAGACAAGGATTAGAGTCCTTTAGGCTTCAGATAGTTGATCAACATGTCTAAAACGTAACCACAAGACACAGAATTTGCTGAAAGTGGTAACTTTTTAGCGGAAATAAAACGTATGAAAGGCGATATGCCAAGAACTCTTTTCGAGATGACTGGACGAAAGCATAGAAGAATTTCCTAATGGTATTCCTCTGGAAGTCTATACGTTTCATGAAATATGTATATTTTTTGTAATGAATAACCAAACTGTTTATACGGTTAAGGAAAGGTTTCCATTCCGTGAACTTCGATAACCTGCGTTCGATGAGGTCGGAGACGTCGGAAGGAAGCTGAGTCGATCGCGTGAGCACACAAAATGTCACCTGGACGAATCATTCTTAAAGAATGGCGAGCGGCTTGGCCAGCGGACAGCTGTCGCACTAGTTTTCGTAAACTTAGTTATGGTATTAGAGGCTTTCGCTGTTTCGACAGTTAAACTCATTACACTGAGCTGACAAAGGTCATGGGGCAGCGATTGCATACATAAACATGGTGGTAGCATCGTGTGCAAAAGACATAAGTGTGCACTGGCGGACCTATCATTTGTACTCGGATGAGTCTTGTGAAAGGTTTCCGATGCGATGGAATTAACAAACTTTGAACGCAGAATGGTAGTTTCATTGCAGAAATCATTAGAGAATTCAATTCAGCCGTTGCGTCATGGAATTAGTAGACTGTTGTGTGTGGCACCATTGGCTCAGGTGTAGTATTGACTATCTCTCTTGCGCCCAACTGCCAATATCTATGAGGAAGAGTTGGTATCTGTGGGTCGTGTCCTTAGAAGGTCTTTGCTTGCCGATATACACTCCTGGAAATTGAAATAAGAACACCGTGAATTCATTGTCCCAGGAAGGGGAAACTTTATTGACGCATTCCTGGGGTCAGATACATCACATGATCACACTGACAGAACCACAGGCACATAGACACAGGCAACAGAGCATGCACAATGTCGGCACTAGTACAGTGTATATCCACCTTTCGCAGCAATGCAGGCTGCTATTCTCCCATGGAGACGATCGTAGAGATGCTGGATGTAGTCCTGTGGAACGGCTTGCCATGCCATTTCCACCTGGCGCCTCAGTTGGACCAGCGTTCGTGCTGGACGTGCAGACCGCGTGAGACGACGCTTCATCCAGTCCCAAACATGCTCATTGGGGGACAGATCTGGAGATCTTGCTGGCCAGGGTAGTTGACTTACACCTTCTAGAGCACGTTGGGTGGCACGGGATACATGCGGACGTGCATTGTCCTGTTGGAACAGCAAGTTCCCTTGCCGGTCTAGGAATGGTAGAACGATGGGTTCTATGACGGTTTGGATGTACCGTGCACTATTCAGTGTCCCCTCGACGATCACCAGTGGTGTACGGCCAGTGTAGGAGATCGCTCCCCACACCATGATGCCGGGTGTTGGCCCTGTGTGCCTCGGTCGTATGCAGTCCTGATTGTGGCGCTCACCTGCACGGCGCCAAACACGCATACGACCATCATTGGCACCAAGGCAGAAGCGACTCTCATCGCTGAAGACGACACGTCTCCATTCGTCCCTCCATTCACGCCTGTCGCGACACCACTGGAGGCGGGCTGCACGATGTTGGGGCGTGAGCGGAAGACGGCCTAACGGTGTGCGGGACCGTAGCCCAGCTTCATGGAGACGGTTGCGAATGGTCCTCGCCGATACCCCAGGAGCAACAGTGTCCCTAATTTGCTGGGAAGTGGCGGTGCGGTCCCCTACGGCACTGCGTAGGATCCTACGGTCTTGGCGTGCATCCGTGCGTCGCTGCGGTCCGGTCCCAGGTCGACGGGCACGTGCACCTTCCGCCGACCACTGGCGACAACATCGATGTACTGTGGAGACCTCACGCCCCACGTGTTGAGCAATTCGGCGGTACGTCCACCCGGCCTCCCGCATGCCCACTATACGCCCTCGCTCAAAGTCCGTCAACTGCACATACGGTTCACGTCCACGCTGTCACGGCATGCTACCAGTGTTAAAGACTGCGATGGAGCTCCGTATGCCACGGCAAACTGGCTGACACTGACGGCGGCGGTGCACAAATGCTGCGCAGCTAGCGCCATTCGACGGCCAACACCGCGGGTCCTGGTGTGTCCGCTGTGCCGTGCGTGTGATCATTGCTTGTACAGCCCTCTCGCAGTGTCCGGAGCAAGTATGGTGGGTCTGACACACCGGTGTCAATGTGTTCTTTTTTTCCATTTCCAGGAGTGTATATACGCTGGCCCGAGAGAGGTGGCACGAAGATTGGGGATTGGCGATAGCGTCGCGACAAGAGGTGGTCACGAGGTCCGAGCGGCCGAAACCACGAGCTGCGCAAAGAGGGCCTGCGCAGAGCGAAGATACCGGAGTACTTCACCAGGATCAATAGGATGATCAACTACAAGCAGCATGCCGAGATCCCGTCAGTTGGTTGGCAATACTCGTGTCGGACGACCGCTCATGGCCTGGCTGACCTCTCCTACCTCGCTTTCATCGGCACCACTCAGTAACCGCTGCGGCGAACTGTGGATCCGTGGAACTGCTAGCTGATAAATAGCATTATGTAATCCTTGTGGTGATTTGTGTCATTGTCTACCTGTCCTCCTCATTATTTGCTGGCCGAGTGGGGTAGCCTTGCGGTATGAGGCGGGTTGTCATGTACCGCGCGTCTAACTGCGTCGGAGGTTCGAGCCCCCCTCGGGCATGGGTGTGTGTGTGTGTGTGTGTGTGTGTGTGTGTGTGTGTGTGTGTGTGTGTGTTGTCCATAGCGTAAGTTAGTTTAAGTTAAATTACGTACTGTGTAAGGTTAGGGACCGATGACCTAAGCAGTTTCGTCCCATAAGATCTTACCACAAATTTACAATTTATTATTTTCTGGTTTGTACCCGACCCTCAGAGTTTTACTCGGTCAGTTCTTTGATCGTAAATATAGACCGTAGTATTGTACTAAGACACTAGTTGTTGTTTGAAAATTTGACCCGCTACTATATTGCCTTTCCTTTCTGGTTTGTACCCGATCATTAATGTTGTAATTAATCAGCTCTTTGTCGTAAACACAGACGGAACAATTGTACTAAGGCACAGGTTGCCGTTAAACAAAAGAGGGACGTTGTGGTTACATTTAGTTGTTAACCAGTTCCATTCTTTGATTGTAATTACATTTTTCACTCATTAGTTATAACCTGAACAACCTGTTGTACTAAGCTGTGCGTTGCATTGTTTGAAAGACTGGGTCATTTTTTGTGTATTTCAAGCTGGGCCTTGTGGTTCCACCGAGTGAGTTCTTTTGTAATAAATGTTCACAAGTAATGTTTTAAGACGTTACTTCAGAGCTGCCTTAATAACTGACAATCAGTTTAACTCTCAAAATATTAACAGCAACCAGTCACCAGCGCTTTAGTCAAAATAAGATTGTCAAAGGGACTGGTTGATATCCAGTCGCACCTTGGTTGTCCATTGAAATTACGAAGTTGGTTGCTTTTAAGTAAGCCTTATTACTGTCGTATTGTTTCGTAATATACTTAATCTTTAAGCACAGCTGTGCATCGAAACCCCGAAACTTTCGACATACCTCTTTCAAATTAAAAGTTACGTCATCTGTTTTGAGTAACTGAAACACTCTTGTCACCAGTGGTGCTTACATAGTTTTTATGTGTTGCAGAAGGGCATTTAATAAGACTGTGTAGTAAACACCGCTAATTTGCCCGATAACGGGCGGCCTGCAGGTCCGGCCGTCTTGTAAATTTGTCAAAAATGATCATTTTGAAAAAAAAAGCATGTTATGGTTGTATATTGTTAAATAAACAGATTGTGTGAAAAGAAAATTATATTGATGGTCCTCCTTACATTATCATCATCATCATCCGCTTTGAAGGTCGACGACTGAGTATAAATAATTTGGTGACTAGTCAGTGGAAGTGATGGTTTAACGCCTTCAGTCTAGCAATTCACTGTGGTGCTCGCTTCATTTTCGAAGCTATTGCATCTTTACCTTCAATATGGTTGGCATTAATGAAGGTATTAGAACAAGAATACGCAGAATTGATCCACGAGCTTAGTTCGTACCTACTGATGCCATTATTGGAATTTGCTTTTGCTAGATGACGCTAATACTTCTAAAACAGCTAAAACGTTTCTCGGCTTCATCAATAAAGAGTATGTGCTGTTTTACAAAATCAAGCAAGCCTTGGGATCTTATAAAACCTACATTGAAATTGACATTGAAACCTCTGTGAAAAACACGATGGGAAAGTAGAACCGGAGCTGTAAAAGGGATAGTTTTGGACTTTAATGATGTCATACAAAGTGTCAGTGACCTGAAAAATGGGAGATGATCTCGAAAGTCCTAGCGACTGCGAAGCAGTCGTGAAAGAAATATTAACTTTACAGTTTATTGTAGCGATACACGCGTGGTACGAGATTTTACTACGTGACAACAATGTAAGTAAACTATGGCAATCGGTTCAAGTGAACCTGAAAGACGCTAGTGATACTTTACATTCATTTCGTGACTGGATCCGTAACACAGTATTTGACACAAGTGTTGCAGAAACTCGACTGTTTATAAATAAAAGTAATTACGAAATTGAGCCTCATTTTTTAAAAAAATGAATAGCACTGCAGGAACCAATGCTCGGTTATGAACAAATTGATGAACTTATACAATCTGCTGAAATGCATTACAGAGTTAGCTTTCTTAACGAAATGATAGACGCTATAATAATCGACACTAAATTTCGGTTCAAATCACTAAACGAAAGGTTTGAACCATTTGACTTTATTTACGATATGAATTATTTGAAATCGTTATCAAGGACGACCTTCTCAAACATTGTAATGATTTATGTACAGTACTTCGAGAAGGCGAAAATACCGACATACAGCCTTTCGAAATTTATGAGGAACTTCAACTTTTAAAATCCAACCGACAGAATTCAATCAAAGACGCAAAACAACTTATTCAGTACATATTAGCTAATAATTTTGAAGAAGTATATCCAAATCTTTACATAGCAATCAGAATAATGCTCACAGTTCCGGTCAGTACAGTTTCTGGCGAGAGAAGTTTCTCGAATTTAAAATTTATGGATACATACTTAAGAAACACGATGACTTAAGAAAGACTATCTTTGTTGTCAGTACTTTCAATTAAAGCGCAAACAGCTGCTGGTACTAACTACGACGTAATATTGAAAAATTCAGTGTGGCGAAACCCGGAATTCCGTTTATTTTAAGTGGCGTTTGTTTAACGCAATTTTTGTCATTGCAATAATACTTGTATTTATAATAATAAAATTTGTGTATAATTAGTATTATTCTATAATTCAACTCATTTAATTTCACATTTTCTTTCTGACTGCAAAGTGAAAGGGGCACCGCAAAGCTGATTTGTCACCGACTTTCAGTTTTCGCATAGCGCCGCCACTGATTCCGCCCATGGACTTGATGATCGCCTGGATTCGGTTAGGAAGTGGATCCACAAGGGCGTACAGGTAAGTCGAATCCAGGTTAAGCCACTCGCTGAGGATTTGATCGCGTAATTCCACCAAATTGCGAAGATGTTTATGGCGTTTTACCCACTGTTCCAACACTTGGTTCAAGTCAGGCGATTTTGCAGGTCAGTCAAGATATAATAGGGTGGGGGAGTGTTCAGAAAACCAGCCACATATTCTTGCAGCCCGCTGAACTTCGCTGTTACGTTTTGAAAAATAGCAGTATCAATAGCAAACTCATCATTCAGATATTGATTGAAAGGCAACACTACATTATTCAGAAAGTTTAAATAGACACGCTGGTTCATGTTAGACGTAACCCCAGTGAACAGGCCCAAATCACGATAAGAAAAACGCCCCAAAACATCAAAGACCCACCACCGACCTGAACCTTACTTTGCACAAATTCAGGATGAAATGACTCGAATGCACTCGACAACCTGTATCATTTGAATATTGGCACAAATGAGATTCGTCAGACCATATTGCGCTTCGCCAATCAGCTACAGTCCACGTTAGATGATTTCTAGCCCATTGAAGACGCGCAGCTTTATTTGCCTGTGTAAGTAACGGACTCTTGCACGGTGACCGTCTCCAGATGTTCCTTGTATGCACTTCTCATAGTAGTGTTCTGTCGCTAAAGGTGAGGATGGACTTTCATCCTCTGCCTGCAGCAATTTCTATCGGGTTTGGAAGCGATTTTCATTCACAGGCTGTAAAGCACGTCGAGTCCTGCTCGGTCAGGATCTTTTTCCAACCACAGTTCTGACGTGTTTTATGGCCACGTGTGTTACACCACTGCATGTAGACACGTTGAACAGACTATCGGGAAACGCCAACAAATCCAGAGATGTCATATACCGAATGACCATGAGCGCGGGCAAATGCGATTGCCCCTCATTGCCATTCCGTCACATCCTTACTTTTACCCTTTTTTACATCTAATGTCCGCTTGAAACATGAATTTTTCAGTGATCGCCTCTTTCTTATGTCCACGTAGAGGCAGTGCGCGTGGTTGAGCGCACAGCTGTAAAGTCTTAAAGATTCATTTATGCTTGCCGGCCGCTGTGGCCGAGCGGTTCTAGGCGCTTTAGTCTGGAACCACGCGACCGCTACGGTCGCAGGTTCGAATCCCGCCTCGGGCATGAATGTGTGTGGTGTCCTTAGGTTAGTTAGGTTGAAGTAGTTTTAAGCTCTAGGGGACTGATGACCTCAGATGTCGAGTCCCATAGTGCTCAGAGCCATTTGAACCATTTGTGCTTGCGCTCTGGGATGATTAATTTTTTGACTTGATGAGGCTGTGTTATAGTTTGGCAGCAACACAGTCTACATCTACATACATACTCCGCAAGCCACCTACGGTACGCGGAAGAGGTTCCCTACTACTAGTCATTTACTTTCCTGTTCCACTCGCAAATAAAGCGAGGGAAAAACACTATATGCCTCCGCATGAGACTTAATTTCTCGTATCTTATCTTCGTGGTCCCTACGCGCAAAGTATGTTGGCGGGTGTAGAATCATTCGGCAATCAGATTTACATGCCGGTCCTCAAAATTTTCTCAGTAGTGTTCCTCAAAAAGAACGTCCAGGGATTCCCATTTGAATTCCCGAAGCATCTCTGTTTGACTTCCCGAGGCATCTGCGTAATACTTACGTGATGTTCAAACCCACCAGTAACAAAGCTAGCTGCTTAAATCTGAATTGCTTCGATGTCCTCCTTCAATCCGACATGGTACAGATCCCAAACTCTCTATCGGTATTCAAGAATAGGTCGTTGCAGCGTCTTATATGCGGTCTCCTCTACAGACGGACCACACTTTCCCAAAATCCTCCCAATAAACAAAGTCAAACAGCCGGCTTTCCTACCACAATCCTCATATGCTCGTTCCATTGCGCATCGCATTGTGACATTACTCCCAGATATTTAAACGATGTGACGGTGTCAAGCAGTACATTACTAAAGGTATATCCGAACATTACGGATTTGTTTTTCCTTCTCATCCGCATTACCTTACATTTTCCCACACTTAGAGCTAGCTGCCATTCATCACATCAACTAGAAATTTTGTCTAAGCCATCTGATCTCCTCCTACAGTCACTCAGATTCGACACCTTCCCGTACCCCACAGCATCAGCTACAAACAACCACAAATTTCTGCCCACTCCGTCCGTCTGATCATTTATGTACATAGAAAATAATAGCTGTCTAATCAATTTTCCTTGGAGCACTCCTGAAGAGAACCTTATCTGTTATGAACATTCGCCGTCGAGGACAACATACTGGGTTGGATTACTTAAGAAGTGTTGAATCCACTCACATATCGTGAACTTATTCCATATACCTTCGATAACAACCTGCAATGGGACACTGTGTAAAATGCTTTCCGTAAATCGAGAAATGTGAAATCTGCCTGTTGCCCTCCATCCATAGCTAACTGTATATCTACATCTACATGGATACTCCGCAAATCACATATAAGTGCCTGGCAGAGGGTTCATCCAACCACCTTCACAATTCTGTATTATTCCAATATCGTATAGCGCGCGGAAAGAATGAACACCTATATCTTTCCGTACGAGCTCTGATTTCCCTTCTTTAATCGTGGTGATCGTTTCTCCCTATGTAGGTTAGTGTCAAGAAAATATTTTCGCATTCTGAGGAGAAAGTTGGTGATTGGAATTTCGTGAGAAGATTCCGTCGCAAGGAAAAACGCTTCTTTTAGTGATGTCCAGCCCAAATCCTGTATTATTTCTATGACACTCCCATATTTCGCGATAATACAAAACGTGCTACCTTTCTTTGAACTTTTTCGATGTACTCCGTCAGTCCTATCTGGTAAGGATTCCACATCGCGCAGCAGTATTCTAAAAGAAGACGGACAAGCGCAGTGTAGGTAGTCTCCTTAGTAGGTCTGTTACATTTTCTAACTGTCCTGCCAATAAAACGCAGTCTGTGGTTAGCCTTCCCCACAACATTTTCTACATGTTCCTTCCAATTTAAGTTGTTCGTAATTGTAATACCTAGGTATTTAGTTGAATTTACGGCTTTTAGAGTAGACTGATTTATCGTGTAACCGAAGTTTAACGAGTTCCGTTTAGCACAAATGTGGATGACCTCACATATTTCGTTATTTAGGGTCAACTGCCACTTTTCGCACTATTCGTGTGAGGAAGGGGTAAGCTGAGTTTCGCAGGAGCGGTGCTTCCTAAAACCACGCTGATTCGCGGACGTAAGCTTCCCAATCTCAATAAAATTTATTACATTCGAGCTGAGAATATGTTCAAGGATTCTGCAACAAATCGAAGTTACAGTTATTGGTCTGCAATTTTGCGGATCCGTTCTCTTGCTCTTCGAATGTGAAAGAGCCATCTGCGCCTTTTTTTCCAGTCACACTGTTTTATTCTTGCCTTAGTATTTTATTGAGTATGCACTGCCACCGCATATCTAGATCAACCATATTTTTAAAGCTCTTGGAAATATTTCTTGCAGCGACAATACATATTCATGCCAGTATCTTTACAAGGGCTTAAAACCGAACAGTACATATTATATTTCTATGTTTGTTCACGAACTTGTCTACACTTTACGTATGGAGAGAGGCTAGAAATTAAGTCAGTCCGCGACTTGAATGATTATGCTATAGATTCATGCCGAACCACATGAGCGTCCGTGGTAGGAATTTAGTGTGTAGTTCAGAAGAACTCGTAATGTTTGGACAGCACGTGAAACCATGTGTTCACACACTCCAGGAGAGCTTCTCCAGGATCATACGATTAATTCCTGGCAGGCGCGGCTGTGGCGCTGATGTGGGCGCAATCGCAATGGCTGTGGCTATAGTCCACTAAGGTCTCATTCAGGTGGATAGTTTCCAGCATCCGAATTGCTATGGAGACGTCCGTGCAGGTAGCAGCACAGAATGACGAATATGGGGAGGAAGATAGCAACAAGCAGTTGCAAAGTGTCCTTATATAATACGGATGGAGAAAAAATAAATATGAAATTGGTGTGGGTGCGATAATTTATCGGATCTGATGGAGAAATTGTACTAGATCATTTGTAATGGCTCCCAAGAAATACGGAAATGCCCTTTCAAGAACCAATATCAACATGGTGTAAGATGTCGGTCGTGAGCCTTGACGTAACTAGTTGACTGACTGTGTCTGGTGCCGGCTGGACTTTCCTCCAGAGAGAGAGCGCGCTCCTCATTATTGACATACGGAATTTAAAGTTTGCGTAACGGATTACAAGGAACTGAGTCTCGTAAAAGAACAAAGGGTGCTAGCCCTGCAAAATAATTAAATAATAGGATCAGGGATTGTTTAGCTACTCGTACCTTGTCCTTACAAGGAGTGCGCTCATTAGTGGAAGAAGATAGGATACGAAAGGTGCTAACTACTCGCCTTTCGTAATTACTCTCTTACTCTTTGAAGAGCTACGTTAATGTTTTTTCATCAGGGTGGAAAAAACTAGTATCTCACGAAACGAGTCAGACAGACAACACTAGCGAAAGCGTTCCAGAAGTACAGTATTAATACACCAGAACTTATATTCGCGGTCTGCTTTATTGAGAAAAATTCTGTATAACATTGACGGATTGTGTGTCATTGGCGTTGTAATAATGCAGAGACAGGAAACAAATAATTGACGTAACCATCCCTGAGAGTAAAAATGCTTTTTATTCCCCAGAAAGCTAACTTCAAGCGAAGGACCTTACCTTGAAGAATGACGTATACTGTTGTCATAAACAAAGAAGAGGACGGAGAAACTTCTGCAGACTGGTAAATAATAAATAAAATGAAAATAATTATGCACTGAAGAGCCAAATAAACTCTTAGACCTGCCTCCGTGAGCACGCAGTAGTGTCGCGACACGACGTGGCATGGACTCGACTATTGTCTGAAGTAGTGCTGGAGGGAACTGACGTCACGAATCATGCTGGGCTGTCCAGAAATCCGTAAGAGTACGAGGCAGTGGAGATCTCTTCTGAAAAGTACGTTGCAAAGCCTCCCAGGTATGCTCAATAATGCTCATGTATGGGGAGTTTGGTAGCCAGCGGAAGTGTTTAAATTCAGAAGAATTTTCCTGAAGCAACTCTGTAGCAATTATGGACGTGGGGGGTGTCGCATTGCCCTGCTGGAATTGCCCAAGTCCGTCGGAATGCACAATGGATATGAATGGATGCAGGTGAACAGACAAGGTGCTTATGTACGTGTCAACTGTCAGAGTTGTATCTAGACTCCAACTGCACAAGTTCCACACCATTACAGAGCGTCCACCATCTTGAAGTCCCCTGTTGACATGCAGGGTCCATGGATTCATGACGTTGTCTCCACACCCGTTCATGTCCTTCCGCACTATACAATTTGAAACGAGACTCGTCCGACCAGACAACATGTTTCCAGTCTGCAACAGTCCGGTGTCGTTGTTCACGGGCCCAGGCGAGGCGTAAAGCTTTGTATCGAGCAGTCATGAAGGGTACCCTAGTAAGCTTTGGGCTCCAAAAGCTTATATCGATGATGTTTCATTGAATGGTAGGCACAATGACATTCGCTGATGGCCCAGCACTGAGATTTGCAGCAATTTGCAGAAGGGCTGCACTTCTGTCACGTTGAACTATTCTCTTCAGTCGTCGTTGGTCCCTTTCTTGCAGGATCTTTTTCCGGCAGCAGCGATGTTGGAGATTTGATGCTTTGCCGTATTCCTGACATTCACGATACACTCGTGAAATAGTCGTATGGGAAAGCCCGACTTCACCACTACCTCGGAGACTCTGTGTTGCATCGCTCGTGCGCCGACTATAACACCACATTCAAACTCACTTAAATCTTGATAACCTGCCGTAGTAGCAGCAGTAACCCATCTAACAACCGCACCAGACACTTGTTGTCTTACCGTATAATAACGAACAACGAGTGTGTAAGGAGTTCTCTGACAAGTATGTGTGCAACAGTGTACCGTGTTACACTTACAAGCGATGTTGATCTTAATTTCATAATCGCACTACAGTTGTGTCAGAACGCTTGTATTAGAACGCTTACGTAGTTCGTCAGCTTTAAAGAAATCACATTTCCCTCTATTCAGTATTCAGAAGTGTCAATATACACTACTGGTCATATTAAGGGAATTCGTCGATCCTCTCTCACAATGACAGCAGCAGTGTCGAATTTTTCTTCCGTATGAGCAGTAAGTGGAGCACTGGGTCCACCTTCCTTTGAAATAGATTGTCTCCCCCCTTTAAACATTTTAAACCACCTTCGAGCTGTGCTGTAGGAAAGAACAGTCTCCATAGGTCTCCTGTAACACTGTATAGGCCTCAACTGAAGATTTGTTGAGACGAAAGCAGAATTTCAAAGCCACATATTGTTCCTCGCGTTTTACGTCCATTGCAGCGGTAGGCGATACTGAACATGTGTGGCCTTGCCTGGCTCTCACAGGCGGGAACCAGCAGTCCCAACAATGAAACTACTACGGCGCGTTTGTTGCACATTAAGCTAATAGAATATCATAAGATTAAATTTAATTCGAGAAATTATGAACATAAAAAATTATGATCATTCTTTATTGAAAAGCCCTCGTATATTTATTTTCAACTAAATGCAATTTCATTTGTTTTTTGTAATTTTAATATAAAAAGTCTACTTAACTAACGCTAAAGTTGTTGACAAAAGCAGTTTATTTAAAGATATAAGTTTCTTCATGGACTGCATCAGGTTAAAGGTGTGATTTAAATATCCTGTACATCATTATATTGAAGAACGCTTTTTTATATTTACCAAAAATTCAAACAAATAACATTGTTACAAAAGTGCAACATGTTTAATCAAATTCCAGATGAAACAAACAAATTATTAAAAAAAAAAAAAAACAGATCTGATGACAACCTGTTACAAAAACTGAAACATACAGTTGGCGAATCTAATAAATACCAAAATTCTGGCGCCTACAAAACACAGTGCATCGGCTGCAATAAACAGGATATCAGACAAACTGGCTGTAACGTTTTAATACAAAATATTCTTTCACGTGTTTCATTATTCATGTTTTCTTAATTTAAATTTGATGAATTACCATTTACTATTCATTCAAAAGTGGCTCCGAGCACTATGGGACTTAACATCTATGGTCATCAGTCCCCTAGAACTTAGAACTACTTAAACCTAACTAACCTAAGGACATCACACAACACCCAGTCATCAAGAGGCAGAGAAAATCCCTGACCCCGCCGGGAATCGAACCCGGGAACCCGGGCGCGGGAAGCGAGAACGCTACCGCGCGACCACGAGCTGTGGACTACTATTCATTCCTATCTTTTTATGTAGTCAACAACATTTAGACAGCCAATCGCCCAGGACAAACACTTGCTGCGACTCTTATAGAAGTGACATCAGAAGGGTAAAAGAATCGACCTACAAAATTATAGATCTATATTCTTAACATCGGTTTGCTGCAGAATTCTAGAGCATATTCTGAATCAGAATATAATAAATTTCCTAGAGACCATAAACCTCATGTCGATGAATCAGCACGGTTTTAGAAAGCATGGCTTGTGCCAAACCCGCTTGTTTTTTCTCACATGATATTCTGCGAACTATGGATGAAGGGCAACAGGTAGATTCCATGTTTCTGAATTTTCGAAAAGCATTCGATATGGTGCCCCACTGCAGGCTGTTAACGCAGACAAGTGCGTACAGAAAAGGCTTCCAGTTATGTGACTGGCTCGAAAACTTCTTAAGTAATAGAACGCAGTATGTTGTCCTCGATAGCTGTTGTTCATCAGGAGTGCCCCAGGGTAGTGTGATACGACGGTTGGTATTTTCTATATACATAAATTGTAAGGTGTCAAACAAGTAACACATCTTGCATTGAATTCCTGAAACACTTCTGGTCAACTCGATATGTCGCACAACATAGTTACATGAAAATATACAAATTTTATTGATAAGCATAGCGAAGTAAATAAACAAACCGACATTTCATGAATATAAACCACTAACACTCACTCTAGTAATTGCACGCAAGTAATTTCCCTGACCTGAGCTCCGAGACGCAGTTCTGAGGGAAAGGAGAATCTTACGAAGGGACGCCGTCTCGCGCAGCTTGAGCCCTCGCCACGGGACACTTAGCGGACACAATGTAACACGGCAGCTACTGGGCTGTCCGCAGGCAAAAGCACCCCTTGTCCTTGCCCTTAACGACGACCCTTTGGAAAACCCTCCTACAGGAACATGGCTAGAGATCTCAAATAAACGTCTAGAGAAACCCAACTTAGCCTGCATTAAAAACTTGCATGAAAGAAAAAGCTGTTTATCTCAGTGTTATGTAGTAGAAGTTAAATTCGGTCCTTCGAAAGAAGTAACGCCTACGACAGGCAACAAAAACTCTAGTGGGTGGAGTTAGAACAAGTACGAATGCCCTGATTGGGCAGAAAGAAAACGTGTGGCCACCATATTTCATATAAGCAAATTGTAGACAGAGTAATTGGCTTGTTCTCTTGCCGAAAATCGTTGAGTGTTTGAGCAACGCGACTCGCACTGCACTGAGGCGATTGCGAGAGCCATTACGTGAACCCTTGTTCACAGGCTCGTCTAACTCGTAAAGAGTTAAACTGCAAAGTCATGGAGAATCGCACCAAGCACTGACAGTTAACGCTTGCGAGCGATTTGAGGGCAATGACGTACACGCTATTCCAGCCAAATAGCGTGTACCATGCCAGTTAACTTAGCTAGCGAATAAATAGCTTCACCGAAGACACAGGAAATGTATCAGACTGGTGTTTAACAGTCTAGAAGGATTTAGAATACCGGGTGATCAAAAAGTCAGTACAAATTTGAAAACTTAATAAACTACGGAATAATGTAGATAGAGAGGTAAAAATTGACACACATGCTTGGAATGACATGGGGTTTTATTAGAACCACCCCACATTGCTAGACGCGTGAAAGATCTCTTGCACACGTCGTTTGGTGATGATCGTGTGCTCAGCCGCCATTTTCGTCACGCTTGGCCTCCCAGGTCCCTAGACCTTAGTCCGTGCGATTATTGTCTTTGGGGTTACCTGAAGTCGCAACTGTATCGTGATCGACCGACATCTCTAGGGATGCTGAAAGACAACATTCGACGCCAATGCCTCACCATAACTCCGAACAAGCTTTACAGTGCTGTTCTCAACATTATTCCTCGACTACAGCTAACGTTGAGGAATGATGGTGGACATAGTCAGCATTTCCTGTAAAGAACATCATCTTTGCTTTGTCTTGCTTTGTTATGCCAATTATTGCTATTCTGCTCAGATGAAGCGCCATCTGTCGGATATTTTTTGAACTTTTGTATTTTTTTGGTTCTAATAAAACCCCATGTCATTCCAAGCATGTGTGTCAATTTGTACCTCTCTATCTACATTATTCCGTGATTTATTCAGTTTTCAAATTTATACTGACTTTTTGATCACCCGGTAGATTCACAGTTCGCGTCAACAGGCGCCACTGCCGCCGCTGGCGCAAGGTAATCGCATGCGCTCGTGCCACGCCTGCAAGTGATATTCAATTGACACCCAGAACTGCGATCGTCTCTCTCTCTTTTCATTTTTGTACACTGAACCATGACCTGTAGTTAAACATATTCACGATTGTAGGGCTTAATTAAAGCAGAAACGCAAGATGTCCGATCTAACCAATGGGATTGGAACCACTGTAGAGTTATGAATTGTTTTAATTGTCTACTTCTTTTTGATTGCTCTTTACCGATTCTCATTTTATTGTAGGGATTTTCATTATGCATTTTAGCGTAATTGACATATCTGGCCCCAATTGTATTTAATTTGTTTGTACCTTTATCGATCCCCAGACAAGGTCATCAACCCTCTTAAATTAACGAACCTTACAATAGTTAGGAATTTCGCTTCAGAGTTGTGAACAGCCAGTATCAATATTTTTTACGTAATTTTGATATCATTGCTATGTCATGAAGTCAGAGTAAAAATAAACCTTAATAACGAAAATCTAAGATTTCCATTTTTGCTAACATATAGTTACGCTTGAACCCGTACACGAAGTTCTGTTAGCGATAACGTTTCCTCTACAGGGAGTTTAGTGGAACCGACATTGAGATCATGGTCTGATTACATCACTCTCCATATTGCTGCACTCTTCCGAATTCTGCATGCATGAGGTGGTGTCTTCCTACCTTGCCGGCCGTAGGTTCAACACCAAAGTCGTGGGAAGGTAGATCAGAACCAGTCTTACACGTGTTACAAAATGATCTGGCAGACAGGGTGGGCAGCAGTTGTACCGCTTCTCCTGGGTGGACTTGGGTTTGAAAAAAGGGGAAAGTAAATAATACGATAAATTTTATAAATAATCTACAAGTACGCCAAAGAAGAAGAGATAGAACTACAATGGACATGTTATTCCATGCACTCTTGCGCTTCTATGCATGAACTATCTTTCCTTTGTCATTCGCTTATCTTATCTGCTTGGATTCGGACCTAAGAGGACATTCTTGTGTAAAGCTCATCTTGCTGTACCAGCTGAAAATGTAAGCTGTGCCCGCATCTCGTGGTCGTGCGGTAGCGTTCTCGCTTCCCACGCCCGGGTTCCCGGGTTCGATTCCCGGCGGGGTCAGGGATTTTCTCTGCCTCGTGATGGCTGGGTGTTGTGTGCTGTCCTTAGGTTAGTTAGGTTTAAGTAGTTCTAAGTTCTAGGGGACTGATGACCATAGATGTTCAGTCCCATAGTGCTCAGAGCAATTTGAACCATTTTTTGTAAGCTGTACTTAAAACCCGAAAAATTTAATGGTTATTTTGTCAAAAGAATTTTTGTATGTGGTCAATCTGTTGTGAGTCTGATACCTAGACTGCCTTAAGTAGATATGGGCCTTAACAAAGGATTTTCATTGTTAGGCGCCATCTTAGAAAAATCTTTAACATTTTTCTTTTAGCTCATCTACGAGACGTGCCGTCGGTTAGGACAATTAACTTTATTTCAGATCACACGAGACCGGAGGAAGCTACTAATAATTTAACGATTTTATTTACAGATTTTCTTTATATAACGAGATAACATCCCAGGCAGAAAAGGTCTGGTCACAGGTTTCCAGTTCCATTATAGGATTTCATTTGTAGATGCTACTCTTATATTGGGGAATCGAGACGAAACCACGATAAGTTACGTATTACAGTAGTGTTCATCGAACAGACTTGGCAAATATTCTCTGGTGCAATAAGCACACGACTTCTCACGAACCTGGAATAATATCCATAGTGTTGGGAAATAAGAAAAGGGCAATTAATTACCGACGATTACGTAACTACCCTGAGAACTGAGCTAGTTACTGAGTGCTTATACACGTCGGGCTAAATTAAACAACATATTACACTGTTAATAATATTTTTACCTTAGTTATTTCTCTTTTATGCTGAGCCATTGCACTAATGTGTGTTTCTTTTTTACATAAGTCACGGCTCATATTTTATTTTATTACATTACACTAATAGTCACAAATAAATAAATTTTTATTTTATTACATTACACAGTCTGGCGTGGTTCGATGATGATGCTGTGATGTACAAGAAGGTGTCGCAGATAAATGACTGTAGGTTTATACAAGATGACTTAGACAAAATTGATAGTTGATATGATGAATGACAGCTGGCTCTTAATGTAGAAAAATATAAGTTAATGTGGATGAGCAGGGAAAACAAATCCGTAGTATTGGGATAAAGCATTAATAGCGTCCTGCTTGACACAATCACGTCGTTTAAATATATGGGTGTAACATTGCAAAGCAGTATTAAATGGAATAAGGATGTGAAGATTTTGGTAGGGAAGGTGAATGGTCGACTTCAGTTTATTGGGAAAAATTTAGGAAAATGTAGTTCATCTGTAAAGGAGACTCATAGGACGCTAGTGCCACCTGTTCTTGAGTAGTGACTGAGTGTTTGGAATCCACACCAGGTCGCATTGAAAGAAGACATCAAAGCAATTCAGAGGCCAGCTCCTAGATTTGTTACCAGAAGGTTCGATCAGTCTGCAAGTGTTAAGGATATTCTTCGGGAGCTCAGCTGGGAATCCCTGGAGGGAAGAAGACAGTCATTTCGAGGAACACTACTGAGAAAGTTTAAAGAACCGGCATTTGAAGCTGACTGCAGAACGATCCTACTGCCGCCAAAATGGATTCCGCGTAGGGACCACTAAGAGAAATTAGGACTCATACGGAGGCATATGTCTGCGAGTGGAACAGGACATGAAACGACTAGTTGTGGTACAGGGTACCCTCCACCACGCACCGTGCGGTGGCTTGCGGAGTGTGTATGTAGATATAAATTAGTACTGCAGTTTACTATGATGATAATAATTACCTTTTATGCGGTAGGCATTTATTTATAGCTGAAAATGACTGACAGTTGTTCCTCAATGTTTACTACATTACAGTCACGTACTCGGTGAATATTAGTTACCAAAACAATCAATTAAGTAGTATTACCACACTCGAGTCCATCTTTAAACTGCCATTAACATTGTTATAGACGAGACAGACAGACATGATGCCAACACCCACCCACCACTATGGTACATGTCAACATGCTTAACAACACCACAAATAATGAACAGATCGAAACTATGTAGAATAAAGTAAAAGAAATTATGCAGGCAGTTAAGAGAGACAAAAAATTTAAAATATGATGAGAGACTGGAATTCAGAAGCAGAGATAGGGAGAGAAAACAGTAGGAGAACATGGGCTTAGGGGAAGGAATGAAAGAGGAAGCCACCTGCTTGAATTTTGCGCGGAACATAATTTAATCATCGTTATCACTTTGACTAAGAATTCTGAAAGAGGGTGCACATGTGGGGTAAACTTTTCGAAACTAGATTTTAAATTATAAGACACTTCCAGGTGCAGGCGCAGGGTGGTGATAACTTATTGGTATGAACTGTAGTTTACAACTAAAGAGAAAGTAAAAGGCAGGAAATTAATGAGATGGAACGTTAACAATTACGACCCGGAGTTTGTTAATGATCTTCAAGAAATCATTAGTCGACGACTGACTGGAACAGAGGAAAGAATCCGCAACAAGGCGAAGGGGTACCTTTGACAAAAGAAGTGATGGCAGCAGAGGATGAAAATGTGAAAAATATACAGTGGATCGCACACGACATACTAAATTTAACTGAGAACGGGGGAAAATATAAAAATGCAGAAAATCAAGTAGGCAACAGGGAATCCAGACGTCTAAGAAATGACATTGACAGAAAATCTAAAATCGTAAATCAAGAATATCTTGGAGGAATATTCAAGGCTGTTTTAACAGTCATGAATTTTCCTCCTAGTCACTCTCGCAACGCGATTTTGTGCTCTTGGAAAAGGTAGATGCTACATGTAGGAAAATTAAGTTAAAAGAAAAATTTGGGGCAAAGAGAAGCAGCTGTACCAATATCAAGCGCCCAGCTGCCAGCCGAGAACCAAGCAAACAAGAGAAGGCTAAAAGGTAGAAGGAAAATGTAGAGTGGAGGGAGGTTGGGCTAAACAAACTAACAAGAGCACTATGTTAGATTCCTGTGAAATGTGTGGACATATGAGGCAGTATTGATAGACGGAAGGAAAGCAAACATCTGTTTATAGCATCTGTAGATTTAGAGAAAGCTTTTGACAGTTTTGCTGAAATATACTGTTTGAAAATCTGGAGGTATCAGAGATAAAACACATGGACACAAGACTGTCTACAACTTTTACAAAAACCAGACTGCAGTTGTAAGACTTCAAGGACTTGAATAGCAATCAGTAATTCGAAAGGCAGCAGCATAGAGGGTATAAAATGCAGACTGGTAACAGCAAGCAAGGGGTTGCAGTTCATGAGAGGGTTATTATCCTTTGTCATAAGACAAACTGAAACTACCAGACATATTTTCACCCCTTCACTAAACCACTCCTCATAGTTCCGTTCCAGGTTTACCCAATGTTCGTTAGAGACCAATATGTATAAGAGTGCTTCTATCCTTCCCACCGCGGAAAATAATATTACCAGGGACCTATGAATACACAGTATGTTTCACAATTCCTGTGTCAGACTTCTAGGGGTTTCAGAGAGGACTTTTTCGATAAGCTTTCGGTATGGAACCCATGTCTGGAAAAGTACTGTTTGGATTTAAGGCAAGTTTGAAGATCAGATCACTTTCAAATCTCTCACTTCACTCTATGCACACAGTGAAGCAAATGAACTCTGGCGTGTGTGCTCAGGCCATCGGCAATATCTGGAGTATTCGTCGTCGGGTTCTCTGCTAGATGTCGAAGGACGACCTCTTCAAAGACGAGCGTGTGGCGCGTCGATGGACTACCAAAAATGGCTCTGAGCACTATGGGACTCAACTGCTAAGGTCGTAAGTCCCCTAGAACTTAGAACTACTTCAACCTAACTAACCTAAGGACAACGCACACATCCATGCCCGAGGCAGGATTCGAACCTGCGACCGTAGCGGTCGCGCGGTTCCAGATTGTAGCGCCAGAACCGGTCGGCCACCACCGGCCGGCCGATGGACTACCACAGTCAATCCTAGTTGCAAACATGCCAGTTCCTCGCACCCGTTGTTGTAGTCATAAAAAATGGTTCCAGGTGTCATAATTATAATAGACTGACGACAGCGCTCTCTTCTCGTTAGTGCTTACCGTGGAGCAGAATACCTGAATCTTCAAACTTATTTTATGTACAAACGCTACATTTCCGGGCATGGTTTCCTTATCGAAACTTTATACGCTAAAACCCTTCTATAAACCTTAGAAGACCTAAATAAGAACTTTGAATACTGTTTCTTCACACGATGATACGAGTCAAGTCTCAGCAATTCACTGAAATCTCGTACGCACCATCACTGTGCTGTGCGAGGGAGCAGAGGCTACTGTAGAGTTTTCTCCTACCTCTGATTATCCACTGGCTACACCAAGACGGCGGGCTGCATTGTTCGGGCAGGAAACCGCAGTGTTCCTGAGTCGTACTAAATAAAGAAAACTAATGGACAGTTTCTCTTTCCGAATAACAACAGTGACGTTTTATTTCCTGTTTATTGAATACTACAGCGCAAATACTTTACGTATATAATTATATACTTAAAGTATTTGCGCTGTAGTATTCAATAAACAGGAAATAAAACGTCACTATCAATTCAGTATTACATATTACAGTTATTTCTTTCCAGGCTGAATACAGTTCAAAGTAAAATTCTCTTGAACGGAAAGTCTTGGTTACTTTGTCCCACACATTTGAGGAATCAGAATCTTTATTGGTTGTTTCATCGTTATTTGTTAATGTTAAGAATTTGAACTCCTGTTATCTGGAATCCAATGGTTATGTATTTTCGCTTGATTACAGACAGTTATATACAGTCATTATTAACATATACACCAAGTTCTGTCATTCAAGCCTTTTTATAATTAGTGAAAATAAACATAAAGGAAATAAACAATTTAAAAATTTTTAAATGAAAACGAAAAACACCAAAAATCCTTCAACCATAATACTGCATTTATTAATCATCTATGCCGACCGAGGTGGCCGAGCGGTTCTAGGAGCTACAGTCTGGAACCCCGCGACCACTACGGTCGCAGGTTCGAATCCTGCCTCGGGCATGGATGTGTGTGATGTCCTTAGGTTAGTTAGGTTTAAGTAGTTCTAAATTCTAGGGGACTGATGACCTCAGAAGTTAAGTCCCATAGTGCTCATAGCCATTTGAGCCATTAATCATCTACACTGGTGTCGCATCAGATAACTAACTGGCAGTTCCTATCTCAACAACTGGTAGGCATCGTGGTTAAGGAAGACGTTCTTCAGGAAGCCCTTGTTGCATCCCTCACTCACGCTACCATTACTTACTTCTCCGCGAGAGTGTCCCCGACTGCCGAGGACAGCATGCCAAATCTCTAGAACCAGAGTTCTATGAATCGCATACCAAAACGGTTGTGAACCCATTGCGCTTTAGCCTTGAGACAGCGTCACAGGTGAGCTAGCCCCATTTTCCGCAATCTATTGGTATCAACCAATGGAATCTGGGAGATTCACCACACCAACCCTCCCCCCAGCCGCCTGCAGAAAGCTAAAGTTGGTGAAATATGATTTCTACAGTTCGAGATAAATGTTCACTAGTTTTTATTGCTCGCCCGAGTGTTGCGTAGAGCCTATCTGAGCAGGGAGATTTTTCCTCTACAACAAAACCTACGTAACAAGTCACGTGAAATTAATGTCATTTACTGTAAAAACAGTCTTAAAATTAGTAATGTTTTCATGTTCCGACATGGATTATTTGTTGTTGTAGTTGTGGTCTTCAGTCCTGAGACTGGTTTGATGCAGCACTCCATGCTACTCTATCCTGTGCAAGCTTCTTCATCTCCCAGTAACTACTGCAACCTACATCCTTCTGAATCTGCTTAGTGTATTCATCTCTTGGTCTCCCTCTACGATTTTTACCCTACACGATGCCCTCCAATACTAAATTGGTGATCCTTTGATGCCTCAGAACATGTCCTACCAACCGATCCCTTCTTCTAGTCAAGTTGTGCACAAATTTCTCTTCTCCACAACCCTATTCAATACCTCCCCATTAGTTATGTGATCTACCCATCTAATCTTCAGCATTCTTCGGTAGCACCACATTTCAAAAGCTTCTATTCTCTTCATGTCCAAACTATTTATCGTCCATGTTTCACTTCCATACATGGCTACACTCCATACAAATACATTCAGAAACGACTTCCTGACACTTAAATCTATACGCGATGTTAACAAATTTCTCTTCTTTAGAAACGCTTTTTTT
This sequence comes from Schistocerca nitens, assembly GCF_023898315.1. NCBI lineage: Eukaryota > Metazoa > Arthropoda > Insecta > Orthoptera > Acrididae > Schistocerca > Schistocerca nitens. The sequence continues at coordinate 853,878,691 of NC_064614.1, forward strand.
GCTATTGCCAGTCTACATTTTATATCCTCTCTACTTCGACCATCATCAGTTATTTTGCTCCCCAATGGGCAAAACTCCTTTACTACTTTAAGTGTCTCATTTCCTAATCTAATTCCCTCAGCATCACCCGACTACATTCCATTATCCTCGTTTTGCTTTTGTTGATGTTCATCTTATATCCTCCTTTCAAGACACTATCCATTCCGTTCAACTCCTCTTCCAAGTCCTTTGCTGTCGCTGACAGAATTACAATGTCATCGGAAAACCTCAAAGTTTATATGTCTTCTCCGTGGATTTTAATACAAACTCCGCATTTTTCTTTTCTTTCCTTCACTGCTTGCTCAATATGCAGATTGAATAACATCGGGGAGAGGCTACAACCCTGTCTCACTCCCTTCCCAACCAATGCTTACCTTTCATGTCCCTCGACTCTTATAACTGCCATCTGGTTTCTGTACAAATTGTACCCCAGCTACCTTTAGAATTTGAAAGAGAGTATTCCAGTCAACATTGTCGAAAGCTTTCTCTAAGTCTAAAAATGCTAGAAACGTAGGTTTGCCTTTCCTTAATCTAGCTTCTAAGGTAAGTCGTAGGGTCAGTATTGCCTCACGTGTTCCAATATTTCTACGGAATCCAAACTGATCTAGTTTTTCCATTCGTCTGTAAAGAATTCGCGTTAGTATTTTGCAGCCGTGACTTATTAAACTCATAGTTCGGTAATTTTCACATCCGTCAACACCTGCTTTCTTTGGGATTGGAATTATTATGTTCTTCTTGAAGTCTGAGGGTATTTTGCCTGTCTCATATATCTTGCTCACCATATGGTACAGTTTTGTCAGGACTGGCTCTCCCAAGGCTGTCAGTAGTTCTAACGGAATGTTGTCTACTCCCGGGGCCTTGTTTCGACTCAGGTCTTTCAGTGCTCTCTCAAACTCTTCACGCAGTATCATATCTCCCATTTCATCTTCATCTACATCCTCTCCCATTTCCATAATATTGTCCTCAAGTACATCACCCTTGTGTAGACTCTGTATATACTCCTTCCACCTTTCTGCTTTCCCTTCTTTGCTTAGAACTGGCTTTCTATCTTAGCTCTTGATATTCATACAAGTGGTTCTCTTTTCTCCAAAGGTCTCTTTAATTTTCCTGTAGGCAGTATCTATCTTACCCCTAGTGAGATAAGCCTCTACATCCTTACATTTGTCCTCTAGCCATCCCTGCTTAGCCATTTTGCACTTCCTGTCGATCTCATTTTTGAGACGTTTGTATTCTTTTTTGCCCGCTTCATTTACTGCATTTTTGTATTTTCTCCTTTCATCAATTAAATTCATTATCTCTTCTGTTACGCAAGGCTTCTAGCAGCCCCCGTCTTTTTACCTGCTGCCTTCAGTACTTCATCCCTCAAAGCTACCCATTCTTCTTCTTCTGTATTTCTTTCCCCCATTCATGTCAATTGTTCCCTTATGCTCCCCTTGAAACTCTGTACAACCTCTGATTCTTTCAGTTTATCCAGGTTCCATCTCCTTAAATTCCCACCTTTTTGCAGTTTCTTCAGTATTAATCTACAGTTCATAACCAATAGATTGTGGTCAGAGTTCACATCTGCCCCTGGAAATGTCTTACAATTTAAAACCAGGTTCCTAAATCTCTGTCTTACCATTATATAATCTATCTGAAACCTGTCATTATCCCCAGGCTTCTTCTATGTATACAACCTTCTTTTATGATTCTTGAACCAAGTGTTAGCTATGATTAAGTTGTGCTCTGTGCAAAATTCTACCAGGCGGCTTCCTCTTTCATTTCTTCCCCCCAATCCATATTCACCTACTATGTTTCCTTCTCTCCCTTTTCCTACTGACGAATTCCAGTCACCCATGACTATTAAATTTTCGTCTCCCTTCGCTATCTGAATAATTTCTTTTATTTCATCATACATTTCTTCAATTTCTTCATCATCTGCAGAGCTAGTTGGCATATAAACTTGTACTACTGTAGTAGGCGTGGGCTTCGTATCTATCTTGGCCACAATAATGCGTTCACTATGCTGTTTGTAGTAGCTTACCCGCATTCCTATTTTCCTATTCATTATTAAACCTACTCCTGCGTTACCCCTATTTGATTTTGTGTTTATAACCATGTAGTCACCTGACCAGAAGTCTTGTTCCTCCCGCAACCGAACTTCACTAATTCCCACCATATCTAACTTTAACCTATCCATTCCCCTTTTTAAATTTTCTAACCTACCTGCCCGATTAAGGGATCTGACATTCCACGCTCCGATCCGTAGAACGCGTTTTCTTTCTCCTGATAACGACGTCCTCCTGAGTAGTCCCCGCCTGGAGATCCGAATGGGGGACTACTTTACCTCCGGAATATTTTACCCAAGAGGACGCCATCATCATTTAACCATACAGCAAAGCTGGATGCCCTCGGGCAAAATTACGGCTGTAGTTTCCCCTTGCTTTCAGCCGTTCGCAGTACCAGCACAGCAAGGCCGTTTTGGTTAGTGTTGCAAGGCCAGATCAGTCAATCATCCAGACTGTTGCCCGTGCAACTACTGAAAAGGCTGCTGCCCCTCTTCAGGAACCACACGTTTGTCTGGCCTCTCAACAGATACCCCTCCGTTGTGGTTGCACCTACGGTACGGCTATCTGTATCGCTGAGGCACGCAAGCCTCCCCACTAACGGAAAGGTCCATGGTTCATGGGGGGAGGATGAATTATTTACATGTCCGTTAGCTGAAATCACCTCTGCTCGTCCCTACAACAACGACTCTTTGTCTACTGCATACTTGTGCTGTAATCCACAAAACTTGTTGTAACAGGGAGAACAAGTGTTGCTGTCATCATGTCTGCGACTCCCTGATCTTTCAGCCTATATAAACCTTATTAGCTCTACAGAGTACGGGAAGATTCTATGATCTTATTGGCTGGAACAAATCTACAAGAAATTTGAATAAGTCAATGCTCACGCAGAATGAGGCGCTTCCCTGGCTCGTCCAGTCCACATCCTTCACTTAAAAATTTGTTGACTGAGAAGTAGCGGCTCCGGACATGAAAACTGAGAACGGAGGAGAGAGCAGTGTGCTGACAACATTCCACTCCATGTCCATCGACACCTATCGGATGAGGATGACACAGCAGTGGCCTTTAAGGCTTTTTGGTGAAAGTGGCCTTTTTCAAAAATGAATAAACTTACATTATTAAATTTTTAATATGTCAGCAGTTGTAAAGAGAAGATATTCTGGTTAATCTACAATCCTCTCCCATGCCATGTGTGTAATTCACTTCATGGTGTAGTTAAAAATACATTCATTTATACCTAATTGGATATAATATTGATATTCACATTTTATGTACAATTTATGTTCACAATCATTCACTCCATTACATCTACAAATGCTTGATGTCAGCTGAAATATCATTATGTAAACTGAAGGTGAAGGGGAAAGAAAGGAAGGGAAGGGGGTGGGTGGGGAACAAATGAATCAGCTCCATCGGGACTTTATGCGGAATCAGCGGTGACGAGTGAGAAGGTGGTGCCGGATCAGGACCCGTACCCCGGATCACCTCTTACTACGCAGCTGCGTTAACCACTGCGTCACCCATACGATCTCACGAGGACCATCTTTAACTGGTCGAGTCACATTCCCTCCTAGCGCCACCTGCCCGCAGTCCTCATCCATGTTCTTCATGCTCGCCAACTTCAGATTCCAAATGCAGGTCAAATGTAACAGTGCATTCACACTGAAGGTTGTACATTCATTGCCCATCGACGTGAAACAACAATATGAATGCCAGGTGCTCAAATATACCAATAGGTTACGAACAGTGTCTCCTCATTGAACGTTGCTGCATATGGGCTTCCACAGCAGGTGCCTGTCTTATGCACCCATGCTGAATGCTGTTCATCGGCGAAGGTTGGGATTTTCTCGCCAGTACAGCACTGTGTGGTGACAGATGGCCTTTTCCGGTGAAAGATGGGCATTGGCGTGCACGGCGTGAAACGTCTGAAAGCAAATACCCAGCAACCATCATCGGTAGGGTCGAGGCCGGAAGAGGGAGCCTTATGGTCTGAGGAATGTTTTCGGGGCATTCGCTGGATGATCTCGTCATTCTGCAATGCACAGTGGATCAACACAAGCGTGCATCTATCCTTGAGGACCGTCTTCACCCGTGCATGTTGTTTATTTTTTCTCGGCACATTGCCATCTACCAGCAGCACTAGGCAATGTGTCACACAATTTGCAGTGTACCTGTGTGGTTCGAGGAGCTCCGTGACGAGTTTACCTTACTCCGCTGGTCGCAAAACTCACCTAATTGAAACCTAATCGAGAGTCTGTGGGACCTCCCTTATTGGGCTGTTCTGCTATGCATCCTCAGCCAAGATGACTGTCGCAGCTGGCCACTGCAATGGAGTCGGCATAACTCTACATTCCTGTCAGAAACTCATTGACTGTCTTCTTGTACTTCTTCCACTTCTGGCAGTGGTACGTTCTGCGGAATCTGGTTATTCAGGCTTTGACACATGATCACATTAATATGACTGGACTACACATATGTAAACTCTAACAATGGCGCGAGTAACGGATATGGCAGAGGAAGAGCTCTGTTCACATTTGGCGACGTATGGCTCATGATCGTGTGCTGAGGCGTATATTGTACAATGGCCTGCTTCTTAGTACATGAAGTGAGAGCGACACCGCTAAATTAAAATTAAGCGAAGAAAGCAGGGATATTGTCAGCCCCAAGATTCGTGAAACATCTACCTTAATTGGAACCTTACAAAATTCTTCTGTTGTTACTGTGGAAGGAGAGGTCCTACGACTCCAACTAGGTTGACAGCCTGGGAGGAGCAAGTGCAGCAGATTCTCTTAAGTCAACCGCCAAGCCAAGAAAATGTCACTCGTCGGTGCACAGTGCTAGAGACGAGATACACTCCTGGAAATTGAAATAAGAACACCGTGAATTCATTGTCCCAGGAAGGGGAAACTTTATTGACACATTCCTGGGGTCAGATACATCACATGATCACACTGACAGAACCACAGGCACATAGACACAGGCAACAGAGCATGCACAATGTCGGCACTAGTACAGTGTATATCCACATTTCGCAGCAATGCAGGCTGCTATTCTCCCATGGAGACGATCGTAGAGATGCTGGATGTAGTCCTGTGGAACGGCTTGCCATGCCATTTCCACCTGGCGCCTCAGTTGGACCAGCGTTCGTGCTGGACGTGCAGACCGCGTGAGACGACGCTTCATCCAGTCCCAAACATGCTCAATGGGGGACAGATCCGGAGATCTTGCTGGCCAGGGTAGTTGACTTACACCTTCTAGAGCACGTTGGGTGGCACAGGATACATGCGGACATGCATTGTCCTGTTGGAACAGCAAGTTCCCTTGCCGGTCTAGGAATGGTAGAACGATGGGTTCGATGACGGTTTGGATGTACCGTGCACTATTCAGTGTCCCCTCGACGATCACCAGTGGTGTACGGCCAGTGTAGGAGATCGCTCCCCACACCATGATGCCGGGTGTTGGCCCTGTGTGCCTCGGTCGTATGCAGTCCTGATTGTGGCGCTCACCTGCACGGCGCCAAACACGCATACGACCATCATTGGCACCAAGGCAGAAGCGACTCTCATCGCTTAAGACGACACGTCTCCATTCGTCCCTCCATTCACGCCTGTCGCGACTCCACTGGAGGCGGGCTGCACGATGTTGGGGCGTGAGCGGAAGACGGCCTAACAGTGTGCGGGACCGTAGCCCAGCTTCATGGAGACGGTTGCGAATGGTCCTCGCCGATACCCCGGGAGCAACAGTGTCCCTAATTTGCTGGGAAGTGGCGGTGCGGTCCCCTACGGCACTGCGTAGGATCCTACGGTCTTGGCGTGCATCCGTGCGTCGCTGCGGTCCGGTCCCAGGTCGACGGGCACGTGCACATTCCGCCGACCACTGGCGACAACATCGATGTACTGTGGAGACCTCACGCCCCACGTGTTGAGCAATTCGGCGGTACGTCCACCCGGCCTCCCGCATGCCCACTATACGCCCTCGCTCAAAGTCCGTCAACTGCACATACGGTTCACGTCCATGCTGTCGCGGCATGCTACCAGTGTTAAAGACTGCGATGGAGCTCCGTATGCCACGGCAAACTGGCTGACACTGACGGCGGCGGTGCACAAATGCTGCGCAGCTAGCGCCATTCGACGGCCAACACCGCGGTTCCTGGTGTGTCCGCTGTGCCGTGCGTGTGATCATTGCTTGTACAGCCCTCTCGCAGTGTCCGGAGCAAGTATGGTGGGTCTGACACACCGGTGTCAATGTGTTCTTTTTTCCATTTTCAGGAGTGTATTTCATGTGGCCATCTCCGTGAAGGGTGGGCCTCAGTTCTGATTCCGGGACCGCGTGCTATTGAGGTCACCGACGCCATGGGACACCATGTTGCAGTATTCAGGTAAACTACCCTTGAATATCAAAGCTCCGTGAAATTGTCCCTCTCATTCCTCACTCTCATCGGAGTTCTGTGTGTTTTTATCGTTACAGATTATGAATTCAAATGCATTAAGATGCAGTTTTTACCTGGCTTCCATAAAAACACGTATAATAGCCTGTGGTTCGCTGCCCCCACTCACAATACTGGAATAGGACCATGCTCACAACAATACTGTTTCAACCTGCCAGTAGGATCAAAACGATGCTCTGTAATCCAGAACATTTCTGTTTCGATGAACGTGTCTGTTTCTTCCTTCAGAGGAATCGTAAAGCTGCATTAATCTGTCGACTTAATTTTTGAAATTATTTCAGCTAAGCATAAAGGCGCAGTCGGTGTCACAAGTGATTAATTGACTTCCGGTGGAGATCGACAGTGAAAAAGCAAATGGCGATAGTGCCATGTCTATGTATTATTTGATTTTTAGCTTAAGGAAACCGTTGTACACTCCTGGAAATGGAAAAAAGAACACATTGACACCGGTGTGTCAGACCCACCATACTTGCTCCGGACACTGCGAGAGGGCTGTACAAGCAATGATCACACGCACGGCACAGCGGACACACCAGGAACCGCGATGTTGGCCGTCGAATGGCGCTAGCTGCGCAGCATTTGTGCACCGCCGCCGTCAGTGTCAGCCAGTTTGCCGTGGCATGCGGAGCTCCATCGCAGTCTTTAACACTGGTAGCATGCCGCGACAGCGTGGACGTGAACCGTATGTGCAGTTGACGGACTTCGAGCGAGGGCGTATAGTGGGCATGCGGGAGGCCGGGTGGACGTACCGCCGAATTGCTCAACACGTGGGGCGTGAGGTCTCCACAGTACATCGATGTTGTCGCCAGTGGTCGGCGGAATGTGCACGTGCCCGTCGACCTGGGACCGGACCGCAGCGACGCACGGATGCACGCCAAGACCGTAGGATCCTACGCAGTGCCGTAGGGGACCGCACCGCCACTTCCCAGCAAATTAGGGACACTGTTGCTCCTGGGGTATCGGCGAGGACCATTCGCAACCGTCTCCATGAAGCTGGGCTACGGTCCCGCACACCGTTAGGCCGTCTTCCGCTCACGCCCCAACATCGTGCAGCCCGCCTCCAGTGGTGTCGCGACAGGCGTGAATGGAGGGACGAATGGAGACGTGTCGTCTTAAGCGATGAGAGTCGCTTCTGCCTTGGTGCCAATGATGGTCGTATGCGTGTTTGGCGCCGTGCAGGTTAGCGCCACAATCAGGACTGCATACGACCGAGGCACACAGGGCCAACACCCGGCATCATGGTGTGGGGAGCGATCTCCTACACTGGCCGTACACCACTGGTGATCGTCGAGGGGACACTGAATAGTGCACGGTACATCCAAACCGTCATCGAACCCATCGTTCTACCATTCCTAGACCGGCAAGGGAACTTGCTGTTCCAACAGGACAATGCACGTCCGCATGTATCCCGTGCCACCCAACGTGCTCTAGAAGGTGTAAGTCAACTACCCTGGCCAGCAAGATCTCCGGATCTGTCCCCCATTGAGCATGTTTGGGACTGGATGAAGCGTCGTCTCACGCGGTCTGCACGTCCAGCACGAACGCTGGTCCAACTGAGGCGCCAGGTGGAAATGGCATGGCAAGCCGTTCCACAGGACTACATCCAGCATCTCTACGATCGTCTCCATGGGAGAATAGCAGCCTGCATTGCTGCGAAATGTGGATATACACTGTACTAGTGCCGACATTGTGCATGCTCTGTTGCCTGTGTCTATGTGCCTGTGGTTCTGTCAGTGTGATCATGTGATGTATCTGACCCCAGGAATGTGTCAATATAGTTTCCCCTTCCTGGGACAATGAATTCACGGTGTTCTTATTTCAATTTCCAGGAGTGTATAATCACAAGATAATATCGCAATATCACTTCTGAACACGTTAGCGTATTTGTAATGATTTGTTTTACTTTTTTCTTTAATAATATAACATAGTCGGACATTTTTGCCAGTTATCACGATATGCATGATATGTTGTTAACACCTACTTAAAATAATTTATTTTAAGATGAACCACTTAATTAATGTGGCACTTTATGGTGTGTACAATAAACGTCAATAATAAATGTATGGTAGAGGTATCATCGACAACGGCTACAAGCTCCTCAGCAAGCAGCAGCATGAAAGAAGTTTTTATTTCATGCGGGCAAATTAAAGAGAGTTTAAATTAAATGAGACACAGTACAAAAATGTCATTTTCCGTATACAAAGGACACTACTACAATGTCATTTGGCAAGGGATCAAACAGCTGAAACCCAGTTCTTGCCAATAAGGTGGCAATAATTATTCTGCGTGTAAAGGACTGAGTTGTTTTGGCCTGATTCTGTTCCTTCTTCTAATCATTGGACGAAACATGCTTCCGTTTATACATCTAATTTAGACACTTAATAGACTGTCAGGAACTATAACATCATTAAGACATAATAACTGAACGGAATAGGGGAGATGCGTGATGGACATTATTGGTAGCTACGAAAATGCGAAAGTCACTGTTCGTTGTGTCGGGAATACTATAGAATTTCGAACGGACACAGGTAGTCGTGAAACTGAACCGACAGCCAAATCAGAAATCACTATCGGCCACTGAAATAGTAACATCATGAAGGAGACATGTAACGGTTCTCAAACTGACATGAAATTTACTACATGCTTGGATGTGTAAATGATTAGCATTTCAGTGCAACCGCAAGAACTAGGTAACGATAACATCATGACATTTTATAAATCAGGAGCGATTGTGTAGCAGATTTTACCTTTCATAATATCGTGTTATGCCTCATCCACGAAGCAGAAACGTCTAGCGACGTGTTTTCTAATTCGGTAGTGGCTGGGTCGTGGCCTATCGACTATACAGATAACGGGCCAGCACTGTCGTTGCTCGTGTTTGCTATGTTTCCACTGTGTCACGCTAAAATGGAGTTAATATCTTCAAGAGGGTTGCACTGAACACCAATCAGGACGTCAACAGTTCCATACAACTAGCACCCGAGGGGACAGACATATTTTCGCTCAGGCGTGCAGGATATATCAGCCACGTCACCTATCTTGTGCAAGAAAGTGGGCTTTTTTGCAAAGAAAAAATAATTACCCACACAGTACGATGATATACGGAGCACCACAGACTGTCGGCGCCGCGACCCTTCTTGCGACCCTTCCCTTGACGAGGCGTGCCGACACTGGTGTGTCCAATGACAAATCTGGACAGAGGAACAGGTCGTTTCTTCAGACGAATCCCAGTTCAGCGTATAGTACCGCGGTGGAAGACGTACGAACGTTGCCAGATTGCTTTCGTCGTCTTCATACTAGTCCAGAAACTTGTTGCTATGATATGGGCTATTACTGAATAGACAAAACTATCATATGGTTCAAATGGCTCTGAGTGCTATGAGACTTAACATCTGAGGTCATCAGTCCCCTAGAACTTAGAACTACTTAAACCTAGCTAACCTAAGGACATCACACACGTCCATGCCCGTGGCAGGATTCGAACCTGCGACTGTAGCGCTCCAGACTGAAGCGCCTAGAACCGCTCGTCCACAACGACCGGTACAAAACTATCACTTATGGATCACACAGCTAGTAATTCGGACAGTAGCTTTTACGTCTCTGAAGTACTTAGGTAATGACGGTAGCTTTGAACATGATAGTGCAAGATGCACGCTTTCCTGACCTACCTCAACCTTGAATCCGGCCATCACGTTCTCCAGATCTCTCATCGACTGAAAAATTTGGTTACGAGTTGCTGAGGGAGTGGGAAGACACTGCTCCCTGGACACTACGAGATGAACTCGGGCACAGAGTTGAAGCAGTATCGAATGACATGCAGTATCTGCTCAGTTCGAAACGGTACCTAGCCCATTGTTTCTGCCAGAGATGGTAGTTCTGTGTGCTGTATTTCATACCTTGTATAACGCCAAATCATCTACGCATTTAATCACGTATTCTTCCTACTATACTATACATAGACAATAACTTAAAGTTCGTTATTCGCTCTCCTGCATGGTGTTGTGATTGCAATGATTAGCAATAAACATTGGATGGGCTGTCATCTCCGTGCTGCTACCATTTGTTCAGCAGGAAGGCGATATGCTTTTCCAGCAGGTCAACGTACGTTCACATACGTGCTACGTGCTCTACATCTACGTTCACATCTATATGGTTACTCTGCAATTCACACTTAAGTGCCTGGCAGTGGATTTATCGAACCATTTTCATACTACTACATTTTCATTCCACCCTCGAACGGCGCGTGGGAACAAGGAACACCTAAATCTTTCCGTTCGAGATATGATTTCTCTTATTTTATTATGACGATCATTTTTCCCTACGTAGGTGGGTGTCAACAAAATATTTACGCATTCGGAAGAGAAAGCTGGTGATTGAAATTTCGTAAATAGATCTCGCCGCTAAGAAAACCGCCTTCGTTTCAGTGAGAGCCACCCCAACTCACATATCATATCAGTGACACTCTCGCTCCTATTGATCGACAACACGAAACGAGCTGCCCTTCTTTGCACTTTTTCGATGTCCTCCGTCAATCCTACCTGGTAAGGATTCCATACTGCGCAGCAATATTGCAGCAGAGGACGGATAAGTGTAATGTAGGCTGTCTGTTTAGTGGGTTTGTCGCATTCTCTAAGTGTTCTGCCAACATAGCGCAGTCTTTGTTTCACCTTCCCCACAATATTATGTGGTCTTTCCAATTTAAATTGCTCGTAATTGTAATTCCTACGTATTTAGTCGAATTGACAGCCCTTAGATTTGTGCGATTTATCGTATACCCAAAATTTATCGGAATTCTTTTAGTAGCCATGTGGATGACCTCGCACTTTTCTTTAGTTAGTGCTAATTGCCACTTTTCGCATCAATAAAGCGTGAACCCAATTGTTGTCCAGGACCTGTAATATCCTTTTTCGTATTGCAAAACAAAAAAAAAAAAGCACAAGATGCTTGGGACAACCTGTCACATGGTGCTTTTCGGCTCCTTTATGATCGTTTACGTGCAAGAATACTCGTCTGCGTTGCCACCAGAGGGATGTAATGGTGCTCTTGGACGTCCTTCACTGTGACACGTGTGTTTCATATGATCTGAACTGCATGCCACCTCACTTGTCAATAAAAGACCTTGTGCTTGAGGGTGTTACCATTTTTCCAGCAGTGTATTTAAAATATTGATTGGATAGTAAGAAATGCTTTTCCGACTCGTCTAGTACGATATCTATAAAGATTCTTTCAGCGCACCAAGTGCATCTAGTATAGGGTTACCAGATTATCTAATGGAAATGTAGGACACATTGGTAAAAAATGTAAGACATTTGTCAAAAATGTAAGACACTATCGCTCAATGAAAAAAGTTATGTAAATTTCAAATTTAAATGCTATTTATAATACCCACAGGCAAGTACATTAATTTTTTTTTAATTCTGACACATACAGGGTTGAATTTGATAATCAACAGCAGTCAGTTATGTTTCTCTGAAGAACTAATCCTGTGCAGAACATTTAGCTTGTTTGAAATATGATCAAAAAATTCCAAACAGCTGAAGTTTTTAAAATTATACTTTACAAAAACAATACCTTTGACCGAATCAACAGATAATCTGTTCCTTTCATCTGTCCACTGTGCTCTTATTAGTGAAAATACTCTTTCAACATTAGCATTATGTGCAGGAATAGCAAAATTACTGAATTAGTTTCAACAGTTCAGAATGGCCGTCCTCATGCTTGCTACCACTAAAATATCTAACCCACTTATCACTACAGGACAATTTCTCAAGTTCAGAGCTATGATGCTGCAAAAACTAGTTCACATTACATATCTCATCACAACACTTGACATCATCTATCACAATGCCTTTATCACTCAAGAACTGTACATAATTTTGTACATAATCCATGCACACTTTATCATTTAAATTTAACCACCTAAAACAACTGAGTTCTGAAAAGGACACACACCATTTATCTAAATAGCCCAGACATTCGCCATACAACCAAACAGACCCCTGCTCAAAATTGTCAGCTTCTTTATCAAGGCCCTCCTCCCTAGCACTTATCAAGATCTTTTTCGTCTTTAGTGACATGAACTTACTTTCTAATCTATTCTTAAAAAGACAACACACATTACCTAAAATTGCGATCATCTCAACAATGGATATTTGTTCACCTTCAAGTTGTTGTCTCCCATGGTGGAACACAGACATCAATGAATGTAAGTGATATAAATAAGCCTTACTCAAACAGTTTTCAACAAAAATCTTTAGAACTTTAGGAGCATTGGATATAGACCAAAAGTAAGATTTTAAAGCCTCATACAATTCAATTATTCTGTCAAGTGCAGGGAACAGAGATAACCACCTGGTTTTACTGTGACTAAGAAGCTGTTTGTAACTCATTTCTACAACCTCACAACAATGCTTGAGTTCCTCAGTTCTTACTGTATATGTAGAAAAGTAAGTGTACAGCTTGAAAACAATACACTCTAAATCTACACTTAAAGTATCCGACCCATGTTGAAGGGCATCGTTAAGAATGTGAGCTGGGCAACCCACTCCAACTAAATTTTCATTAATATAGGACTTTTGTTTGGTGACTACATTTTTGCCCTCTAGACGACTTATACCATCAAAATTTGTGTTCTTATTGTCAGCACGAAATGTGACACATTTCTTTTCTGTTCCTACCTCTACTAAAGTGTCTCGAACATATGTTGATATTGTTTCTGCACTTCCATTTGATGTAGTTTTAATTTAGATTACCTTTGTCTGCATACCGCCAGCTTTAAGGTCAAAATATTGTATTAAAATAGGGAATACTTTCTGGGAACCATGATAACTGCTGTCGGTACTAACCCCAAAAAAAGAGATTTCTTCTAGACGTCGTATCGCCACGTCAACAGATTGTGGTGCAAGGACTTTGTTAATGATCACTTCAGTCTTTGTTCCTGCGCACGAAACTTTCTTCGCAATTTGAGAATCACTGTATAGTTTTGCGTTTAGTTTCGGCGTTCAGTCCATGGATTTGTATGATGCGTGGTGATTAACAACGAGAAATGCAAGCGTTGCCTCTGCAGCGCTAACACGATGTGCTGACTGTGTGGGCTGAGCAAAGAAAGCTTTGATATCTGAAGTACCGGCAGAATTTTGAGATGTTTTATGTTTCTTGGAAGACAGATGTACTTCCAGATCTTGTGCACCTACAAAAGAAACGTTTCCGTCTTAATATAGTGATAATATACCAAAATTGGCAGTTATAAATTAATACTCTTTAAATAATCGCCATAGCAATATGCCGATCAGAGTCAGATGAAAGATTAAAAAAAACTATTTGATAACCTTACCTTTATGTGCAACACAAACATATGTTCCTGGAGGACAAATAAGGCATTATGCTTCGTATTCGCTTCTTCCTACCTTGAAACGCTTATACTTTAACGATAATACGTCACTGAATTTACATTTTCGTTTCGGCATTTCGGCTTGTAAAGTGTTAAGTGTGCTTAATCTTCGATAACCAAACTGCAAATGGAAGAGAGAGAAAATAAGGTCATCGGCTCGTCACATCTGTATTAAGATTCGTTGTCTCGATTTCCCGCCATTCATCGCACCGTTGCCAACATCTGCACAGCACGCAGACACCGCCGACACCGAAGTCCATTTTAACCCAGAGTTCAAATGCTGTGCAGCTACATCCATCGTTCTTTGTTACTATGGAATGTTGAAACGTCCCCTTGGTGCTGATAAACCTCTTACGTTATTTGATTTTCAAACAGCTGAGCAAAACTGAACGTACTCAGACATTTCTCTCTTTACCTATTCCGATCAACACTAAACTGACACACAATATTTTTAGTGCAACGCAATCTGACTTTCAATAATCCCTACAAAAGAATGGCCCTGACTAACAATAACTTATACCTTTCATGAATCATTTACCTCACAAAAATCTTCGTTACTCGAACTACTGCAATACAGCGAGCGCCAATACTGCCAGCTAAATAAAAGATTCTAACTACTGAAGGCACTAACTACTCATAGGCATAGTTAGTAAATGAAAGATTTTGATAGAGAACAAACAATGTAATTACCTTAATAATGTTCAAAAGTCATCATATATACATATATATTTCATGATATACAGTATTACAAATTTACTCTTTCTGATGGACACACGTCCAGATCGTCCGCTCTCAAAATACTGCCAACTCTCTCCCCACATCCACCACTGCTGGCGGCTCCCCTCCAACTGCACAACGCTACGCGCTGTTCACTTCCAACTGCCCAACACTAAAATAGCAAAAATTCCAACAATGCAAACCAGTCACAGACTGCACACAGCACAGTCAGTGATTTTCATACAGAGCGCTACGTGGCGTTACCAACATAAAAACCTAAACAGCCTACTTGCAATGTATTTGCTGTATGGTGTAATAGCTGTGTTCCCATAGCGACTTGCAGTTGCGGCTAATAACCAACTATTCGTTTCTATTTTCACAGCTGCCAGTTCATTTCTAACGATCACTGTTTATGAAAATGTAGGACATTAGAGACTTTTCAAAAATTCATCACGGACGCTGGACAAACGGTTAAAATGTAGGGCACGTCCGGGAATTTCCGGACTTCTGGTAACCCTATTCTAGGAGTAGATGGGGAGGTGAAGGAGACAGGAGATGAAAGCCACAACTGCGAAAAGCAACGGGGTGAGCGGACAGAACGAAATGTAGTGGCCGCCGCGCCGGATGGAGACTGGGTTCATTAGTAGCGTCAGACGGCGGCGCATGTCTGGGCAGCTGCTAGCTGTCGGCTGCCAGCGTCATAACAGGCGGGGCGGCTCCCACGTGAGCCGACTGCCAAGCCCGCGCTCAAAGCCGCGGCCGCGCGCCGGACCGGGAATACGCGATGAGCGTCCGCGCCGCGGCGCGACCGCAACCACGCGCATTCCTCGCCGTCTGTCGCCGCGCCGTCTGCGCATGGGAACCTCCGCGGCCAGCGTCACCTTCCATTACTTGGGGCACTTGTGAATTCCACCAGTACTTCGGAATTAGTAAGACATGTGCTCGAACAGTCCACGGGTATACTGCCGGTTCATAGTGTCCAACGGGCACAATATTTAGGAGATCAGACATGTCGCCATCGTCAGGTGCGCTGACGAACTGCTGCGTTTTTCCTACGGTCTGCTGCGCATTTTGTAGACAGTGGAAATGAAATGTGTGCTCTCATCGGTAAATTCACAGAACCTGGTCGTACCTGAATTCGTTATTATTTAGGTTGGTTGGTTGGTTTGGGGAAGGAGACCAGACAGCGAGGTCATCGGTCTCATCCGATTAGGGAAGGACGGGGAAGGAAGTCGGCCGTGCCCTTTGAAAGGAACCATCCCGGCATTTGCCTGGAGCGATTTAGGGAAATCACGGAAAATCTAAATCAGGATGGCCGGACGCGGGATTGAACCGTCGTCCTCCCGAATGCGAGTCCAGTGTCTAACCACTGCGCCACCTCGCTCGGTATATTATTTAGCTCACTGACCTCATAGAGTAGTTCATAGCATCAAACAGCCGACCTAGTCTAGCATGCTATCATGAACGAGGGCTGTAGATTGACAGTGAACAGCTCACCAATGGCTGACGAGTGACTGCCTGCTCCACATATGCTTTTCATGACACGACGCATAAAATTCAGAGCGCACCTGACAATGGCGACATGTCTGATCGCTGAAATATTGTGCCCGTTTGACACTATGAACCGGCAGTATACCCGTGGACTGTTCGAGCAACAAATACGCCGGGAGAAACTGAAGAATCACACAATAAGACAGGTAATCGGACCGGGGGTCCAATCTAGATCTTTGCTCTTCTCGGGCTGAGTATCAATAACAATCCTAGCATGCTTAGCAGCTCGACTGAAATCTTATAGCTGACAACACTTGTCCCCCTCGTGTTGAATTCTCCGTAGCACCTCTCCTGCACCTTGAGAATTCCTTTTTTTGTAAACCTCGTTTTCTCTTCACTGCAGCTCATATCGAGGAGGTCACATTCGATACGGGTCACATTCGATAACTAACCCATGTCAGTAGCGCTCACCCCGCTCGAGGCTCCTCCTACGTTTTTCCTGCGATCTGCTGCACATCTTGTAGACAGTGGAAATGAAATGTGTTCTCCAGTGGAGGTAACTTCACAGTACCTGGTCTGACTCGAATTCGTTTTTATTTAGCTCACTGACCACGTAGCATAGTTCATAGGTTCAAACACCCTACCTAGTCTAGCATGCTGCCCTGGACGGGACTGTAGATCGACAATGAACAGTTCACCAATGGCTGACAAGTGACAACCTGCTCCGCACATGCTTTTCATGACACGACGCATAAAATTCAGAGATGCTTCAACACACTTGTTTGCCGTTTTGGTAAACTAGGTTCTTCAACGCTTTTATGTCTTTCTGCTCATCACTCGCTCTAGCAAACAGTCTATATGACTTAAATATTACTAACGAAAGTTTGAGATAGACGATGTGCGTTCTGATGTTGCTAACCGCGCTATCGACGCCCCCTTATGGTCGCATTTCGTTTGTTCGGCGAAAACTCTTTGACTTCTCTTTTATTTTTGTTCGTCTTTTGTCGTAGGTTGGTAGAAACACAACTAACCGTGTAGTTTACTACTGTCGGAAAATTCACATCGATAGCTGTTTCAGCACTGGATCCCACGTGTGCACATTTTTTTCGGAGACAGCTGAATGGACACAATTTTGTCGAGTGGTAATAATGTCACAACCTTGCTAAAGAGGCACTATTTGGAGAAAGAAGATTACCGTAAAAGTCTTAGTCACAATCCAAGAGTTGTTTCTAGTGTGAAGTTACCAAACCCACGAAAGTGAAAGGTTCAGGTTCGAG
Organism: Schistocerca nitens; assembly: GCF_023898315.1. Taxonomy (NCBI): domain Eukaryota; kingdom Metazoa; phylum Arthropoda; class Insecta; order Orthoptera; family Acrididae; genus Schistocerca; species Schistocerca nitens. The sequence continues at coordinate 853,896,097 of NC_064614.1, forward strand.
TTCCGATGTGTCAGTCAGCTTTAATTTATCAACAGTATCATCTTCAAACTCTCTCACTGGAGTACCAGTATAATGGGCTAGGAGTTTGTGAAAACAAAAGCTCGACCGTCCACAGCTAAATTTCTGCATCCTAATCTGTTTTCGGCGAAGCCGACGAATTAGTATAATTAAAAAAGTCCCGTAACTCGCTCTACAGCACGCTCCTTCGTTGCGCAGTGTGTGTCGAGATGGCGACAGTATCGCAACAGAAGGCGTTTTGCGTTCTTCGTTTCAACAAATTCCATTCAGTTATAACCGTACGGCGTCAGTTTCGTCGATAGTATGGCACCGGACCTCCTACACCTGAAAGTATTGAACGTTAACTGCAGTTTGTAGACATCGGCTGCTTTTATAAGGCGAAATACACAGGTGACCCTCATCTGGTCGTCCAGGACGTAGAGTGTATCCAGCAGAGTTTAGCAGTTAGTCCACATACGTCTACTGGACTTGTCGTGTCAGCCGAAAGTTAGCCATTCCTCGTATGTCTATCTCACTTGCTTTGCAGCGAGTTTTGTGTTTCAAACCGTACAGAGTTCAATTATTACATAGTCTATGATGCTGATAATAAACAACAACGAACTGTTTAGTGAGGCAACGTTTCCTTTAAGTGGAATAATGAACCACCACAACGTAAGAACATGGAAAATACGGGAGACACGTACCGAAGTGGAGCACGAGAGACCATCTGAAGAGCTTCATGTGTTAGCGCCGTTCCTCTCGAAAAGATTTGCGGCCTGTTTATTTTTAAAGAAGGATGATAGCGAAATTACGTACCGTTTTGCTGTCTTAAGAGCACAACCTGTACCAGCTGAAAATTTTCTGTGCATCAGAGTATATTCTGATCTTCTTTTATAATGGTTCACAAACTTCGGAAACAACCATAATGTCAGAGATAATAATAGCGGAAAACTGCTGCTGTGTAAAGGAAGTGATATTCATTGACGACACTAAAATTGCAACTTGTTGGCAAAAATCGATACGGGGTATTGTTTGTTACGACTCTCTACGGAGCTGTTCTGCTGAAGGAAGGCTACTTTTTCAATTCCGAAAATAGCTTTTCATTGTTCGCATACTAACATCTTTCCTTTGCTACATATGAGTGCTGTGTCTCCATTGTATCTGTTTAGTGTTGATGGTTGCGGTGAGTGTCTGTAGGCAGAACTGATGTACTTATGTTGGCAACTAATAAACTGATTCAATCGAGCAGAGTTTTGCATGAAGCTAAATGAGCTACTGGTAATTTAAGTGCAACGAAAAGTAGCCAAAATGTACAACTATGTGGAAAATTTGTTTCTGATTTAATGATCTCGGCATTCGCAACAGAATTTTTTACACGTGCCACCACGCCCTGTTTTCCGGGCGATAGACGGAAACGTAGATAAAATGATTGGAGAGATCCCCATGAAGTCATAAGCTTTCTAATACAAGAACTGCCATCTCTCTACATTTCATCATTTTTAATTTCGTGTGAGTGCAACGTCGACTATAATCGTAAGTTATCTACATACGAGTATAGTAGCCGACGATTTCGACACCTTCCTCCCGAAGCTAAGCGACTTGGCTGTCACGTACTGTAACTAACAGCCGATAAATATTCAGACATTCACTGCTTCGCTACTTTGGTAGCAGCAATAGGTTTCACAAAATTTGCTACAAGCAATGGCAGCCAGAAGTAAGAAATAAACGTAAAAAAACTCAAGAACCTTGAAGATAGAACATAAACTGTTAAGATTTCATTTTAAACTGAAGTGAAAGAGTTACCCGTACTGAAGCTCGCACCAGCGACACTTATTGCTGTGCTCTGAATGAAGCGTTCAGTAATGTGGCGTACTACTACCGGGTGGTTGTAATTGAAGTGCAGCTCTTCACAAGGGCACGGTCTGCGCTGTGATTAACGTATGGCAACGAAAATTGATAGATTTTCTAATGCGTTAGTGCGGAACCGATTTACGCTGGAAAAAAATAGTTAAAATCTTGGCCACCTGATGCACATCTGACACTGTACAGAATCTCTTCGACGTCTGCGATGCTCATATCGAACAAATTGTTTAAGTGGCGGTTAATAATAACTTCAACGTTATGCCTTTCTCACTTACTTGACCTACCCAAGTCCCGTTCCTCATCCATCACGCGTGGAAACATTTCTCGTGATATACTGTCACTTGTGGCTGTACGAGTATATCACGTGCCCGATACACTTATAGACGAGAAATTTCTAGAAAGCCTTTATGAGCAGAATCTGAGCGGTGAAAGCACGATAGAAGACTTCGACAGGGAACTCAAAAGGAGGCCTGAGGGAAAGGATTTCAGTCACCACGTACCGAAGGTCAGTCCCCACCTGTGTAGAGTCCTGACACAAAGAGTCTACAATGACTTCGAATCACTGCCTGCGAAAGACTCCACAGTAGTAAATCAGCGTTTTAAGTGTTTGACCTTGGTCATACGACTAAACCTGCTGAAAGGCCAATGTTACGACTGCCAAGTGTAGTAACCAAGGACAGAAGCGCACTGAGTGCATAATCTGCAAATACAGCGGCCTTGTCTGTAACAAAACAAAAGGAAATGATTGTCAAACGCCTATAAAAATATCCATGACCGGTTCCTGGACAGTATAGACTATGACAACTAAAATCAATACACACACAACAAACATGAACTTGCAAAGCCAGTCACCCAGACTACGTAAATACACCCATCAAAAAAAGTTTTGCATCACTCCGGTTCCCAGAACTCCTGAAGATAGACGTTGACTGTGGATATTGTATCACAGACACAGTCCCTTTGACTGTTCAGAGATGTCACTAAACCCGCCCAAAGATGTAAACAACCCTGCATGAGCAGCTCCAATTAGGTGGAGGGGGTCCGACAGCCGATTAGTTCCAGTCATTCCACCAGGAAGGAGATACACGGCTCATGTTGTCTGTAGTTCAACCATGCCTAGCGGTCAATACAGCAGTTCGATCTTGTCCGCATTGTTACTTTGTGCCAGGAAGAGCTCTCAACAAGGGAAAAGTACAGGCGTCTTGGAGTGAACCAAACAGATGTTGTTCGGACATGGAGGAGATAACAGAGAGAAGGAACTGTCGATGACATGCCTCGCTCAAGCCGCCCAAGGGCTGCTATTGCAGTGGATGACCGCTACCATCGGATTATGGCTCGGAGGAACCCTGACAGCAACGCCACCATGTTGAATAGTGCTTTTCGTGCAGCCACAGGACGTCGTGTTACGACTCAAACGGTGCGCAATAGGTTGCATGACGCGCAACTTCACTCCCGACGTCTATGGCGAGGTCCATCTTTGCAATCACGACACCATACAACGCGCTGCAGATGGGCCCAACAACATGCCGAATGGACCACTCAGGATTGACATCACGTTCTCTTCACCGATGAGTGTCCCATACGCCTTCAACCAGGCAACCGTCGGAGACATGTTTGGGGGCAACCCGGTCAGGCTGACCGCCTTAGACATACTGTCCAGGAAGTGCAGTAAGGTGGAGGCTCCCTGCTGTTTTTGGGTGGCATTATGAGGGGCCGACGTACGCCGCTGGTGGTCATGGAAGGCGCCGTGTGATACGTGAATGCCATCCTCCAACCGATAGTGCAACCATATCGGAAGCATATTGGTGGAGTTGTGGAGTACTGACGGCTACGGCGGGTAGAAGTATCTCCGTCGTTTCTAGGTCCCTGGTTTAACACATACATACATGCATATATACGTGTGACATCCAAAAGAGATCTTACGATGTCTCCCAATCAGCGACCAACACCAAATCACATTCCATCTGGTACCACCGCAGAAACCGTGACAGAAAGCAGCACCGACAAGAAGCTAATTATGATAGTTTCGAATTTAACTTACTTTTATATATGCTACAGAAAAAAGAGGTACTGCAGACAGCGCAGCGGTTGCTACTTAGATTGCATCATCCAAAGGATGATGCTCACTTTCTTCTGGTAACGGATTCGACAGACAGAATCATCCTAAGGACAAAGAATATTCCTACTTCAGAGGAGCCGCTGCTCGACTTCTGTCTGTGCAGGTCTGAATCATTCGATTTGGAGAAAATATATACAGATCATGGAACAGCACACAGACATATTTCGATTATTCACAGACAGCCAGTAAACACGTTGTACACGTAAAACACCCAGAACACATAGACAAAAAATTAGTATCTTACAACACAATACAAACAACGGTAGAACAGTTAGCGCGGTGTACCCTATACTAGCACAAGACTTGCAGGCAGACATCATGTGCTTACAAGAAAATGAAATGAAATGAAGTCCCATGCTTCTTTAGAGAGCGTAGTGGAACGATGCGGGAGACCCGCACCGCCTTACTAGGCAAGGTCCTAATGGAGGTGGTTTGCTGTTGCCTTCCTCCGACCGTAATGGGAATGAATGATGATGATGAAGACGACACAAAAACACCCAGACATCTCGAGGCAGGAAAAATCCTTGACCCAGCCGGGAATCGAACCCGGGGACCCCGTGCTCGGAAACCGAGAACGCTACCGCGAGACCACGACGGGCGGACGCTTACAAGAAGCTTATAACAAAAATAGGATACTATGTGTTTACCAGAGCATGCTATCATAATAACAGGCAGTAATGACTGTAAGGCTGCAATAGTAATTTTAAATAGAACTTGTAACAAAATTAAGGTAACTCAGCTATGCAATCAACACTTAGTTACCATAGAGATAACTAATGGCAAGGTTACTATCCTCCTCTGTCCCTCACTCGCCATTGTGGCTTTGCAAGGGGCGGCCGCCAATTGTGAAATTCAGATTCGATTCATACTGCGCAAAATAAAAGCTCATGGCCAGAGGTGTAATGTGGCAAAGCACCAAGATGCACTTCTCAGCCGTTGTCGAGAAAATCGACAGTTAAAACAAACCGTTGCGGTGAAATACTCTCTACGATTAACAATTTTCTACAGCGTTGTGGCGCAGCGGTAAGCGCTCGGGTTCGTGATCCCAAGGTTGCCGGATCGAATCTCACGCCATGCAAATTTTTTTATTATTAGTTTTTTGTAATTCAAATATATACAGGGTGTTTCAAAAATGACCGGTATATTTGAAACGGCAATAAAAACTAAACGAGCAGCGATAGAAATACACAGTTTGTTGCAATATGCTTGGGACAACAGTACATTTTCAGGCGGACAAACTTTCGAAATTACAGTAGTTACAATTTTCAACAACAGATGGCGCTGCAAGTGATGTGAAAGATATAGACGACAACGCAGTCCGTGGGTGCGCCATTCTGTACGTCGTCTTTCTGCTGTAAGCGTGTGCTGTTCACAACGTGCAAGTGTGCTGTGGACAACATGGTTTATTCCTTAGAACAGAGGATTTTTCTGGTGTTGGAATTCCACCGCCTAGAACACAGTGTTGTTGCAACAAGACGAAGTTTTCAACGGGGGTTTAATGTAACCAAAGGACCGAAAAGCGATACAATAAAGGATCTGTTTGCAAAATTTCAACGGACTGGGAACGTGACGGATGAAGTTGCTGGAAAGGTAGGGCGACCGCGTACGGCAACCACAGAGGGCAACGCGCAGCTAGTGCAGCAGGTGATCCAACAGCGGCCTCCGGTTTCCGTTCGCCGTGTTGCAGCTGCGGTCCAAATGACGCCAACGTCCACGTATCGTCTCATGCGCCAGAGTTTACACCTCTATCCATACAAAATTCAAACGCGGCAACCCCTCAGCGCCGCTACCATTGCTGCACGAGAGACATTCGCTAACGATATAGTGCACAGGATTGATGACGGCGATATGCATGTGGGCAGCATTTGGTTTACTGACGAAGCTTATTTTTACATGGACGGCTTCGTCAATAAACAGAACTGGCGCATATGGGGAACCGAAAAGCCCCATGTTGCAGTCCCATCGTCCCCGCATCCTCAAAAAGTACTGGTCTGGGCCGCCATTTCTTCCAGAGGAATCATTGGCCCATTTTTCAGATCCGAAACGATTACTGCATCACGCTATCTGGACATTCTTCTTGAATTTGTGGCGGTACAAACTGCCTTAGACGACACTGCGAACACCTCGTGGTTTATGCAAGATGGTGCCCGGCCACATCGCACGGCCGACGTCTTTAATTTCCTGAATGAATATTTCGATGATCGTGTGATTGCTTTGGGCTATCCGAAACATACAGGAGGCGGCGTGGATTGGCCTCCCTATTCGCCAGACATGAACCCCTGTGACTTCTTTCTGTGGGGACACGTGAAAGACCAGGTGTACCGCCAGAATCCAGAAACAATTGAACAGCTGAAGCAGTACATCTCATCTGCATGTGAAGCCATTCCGCCAGACACATTGTCAAAGGTTTCGGGTAATTTCATTCAGAGACTACGCCATATTATTGCTACGCATGGTGGATGTGTGGAAAATATCGTACTATAGAGTTTCCCAGACCGCAGCGCCATCAGTTGTTGACAATTGTAACTACTGTAATTTCGAAAGTTTGTCTGCCTGAAAATGTACTGTTGTCCCAAGCATGTTGCAACAAACGGTGTATTTCTATCGCTGCTCGTTTAGTTTGTATTGCCGTTTCAAATATACCGGTCATTTTTGAAACACGCTGTATATATATATATATATATATATATATATATATATACAGCGTGTTTCAAAAATGACCGGTATATTTGAAACGGCAATACAAACTAAACGAGCAGCGATAGAAATAGTATATATATATATATATATATATATATATATATATATATATATATATATACTATTAATTGCTTATGCATGTTGGTGAAGGCGGATCGCTCTCCAATTGTACCGCCTCCATTTTTCCGTTTTTTTAACAGGGTGTACCAAAGCTCTCCCGTCCGCACTGATTTTCGACGATGTTATAAGTTGCGCTAGGGCCCGCATCTACCTTCTTTCGAAGTTAGCAGGCAACTACGCTGTTATGCGGCGGCTCGTTTCGGCCCATTCAACATCTGTCCTTCAGGTGTAACGAGCGAGTAACGGAGTTTATATTTCATACCTGCCACAGCGAATTTGTGTTCGTGGGGTCTCTATTCTAATTCGAACGTTTGACTTACGCTATACGTATTCGTTTCGGAATATCGTTTCTACGTCTTCCGTTAACTATACGTGGTTAACATTACGAGCCGGCCGCGGTGGTCTCGCGGTTCTGGGCGCGCAGTCCGGAGCCGTGCGACTGCTACGGTCGCAGGTTCGAATCCTGCCTCGGGCATGGATGTGTGTGATGTTCTTAGGTTAGTTTGGTTTAAGTAGTTTTAAGTTCTAGGGGACTGATGACCACAGCAGTTGAGTCCCATAGTGCTCTGAGCCATTTGAACCATTTTTTTTTAACATTATGAAGACAATTAATAACATTTGTGAAATACAACTTTGTTTGCGGAAACTTTCAACAACTTATTATATGCATAATTGTTGCAACTGATTGCCGGGAATTATATATATATATTTGATTTACAAAAAACAAACTGAGCGAGGTGGCGCAGTGGTTAGACACTGGACTCGCATTCGGGAGGATGACGGTTCAATCCAGCGTCCGGCCATCCTGATTTAGGTTTTCCGTGATTTCCCTAAATCGCTCCAGGCAAATGCCGGGATGTTTCCTTTCAAAGGGCACGGCCGATTTACTAGGAGTCCTTCCCCGTCCTTCCCTAATCCGATGAGACCGATGACCTAGCTGTGTGGTCTCCTTCCCCAAAACAACCAAACAAAAAACAAATACTAAAAAAAAAGTTGCATGGTGCGAGATTCGATCCGGCGACCTTCGGATTACAAACCCGAGCGCTTACCGCTGCGCCACGACGCTGTGGAAAATTAATAATCGTAGAGAGTATTTCACCGCAACGGTTTCTTTTAACTGTCGTTTTTCTCGACAACGGCTGAGAAGTGCATCTTGGTGCTTTGCAACATTACACCTCTGGCCATGAGCTTTTATTATGCGCAGTATGAATCGAATCTGAATTTCACAATTGGCGGCCTCCCCTTGTTAGAGCATCTTCAGATCAGCAACTGCACGACATCGAAAATTCACGAAAATTCCAGCGATTTTTCTCATCTGTAAGACAGTGCTTCAAATTCTGTTTGCGTAATTGTTCTGATTTTCCTTTCTTTGCTTCGACACCAGTATGTGCTTAGAGACGTGCGGAAAATAACGTCCCTGACTCCAGCAGTGGCAAATGTAAACTAAGCCCACTTACCGTTTCAAAATGCCTTCAAACAAGTGTTGAGCGTCCTGTTTAGAGTTAAAGAGATATTTTTTCGACTTCCAAATATCGTCGTGTTGGCTCATAAAATCAGATACTGCAACTGATATCGGTTTCTGGATAAAGAGTGGGAAGTGTCTCAGGGAGGATTCTCAAGTGCGCATCGATCTTTTTAGAATCCATGTACAAGTGTGGCGACATACATCGCAAAATTTATGCATACTACTGTGCAGCGATCTTGTTTAGAGATTTTTTTCAGTTGGCTTTAGTAACTCCTGAAGCAGCTTTTGCGCAGAGACAAGGGTATCTGCCACGAAAGCGCGCGAAGTGTCTCAGGGGTGATTTCACAAGTGGGTCAAGATCTTTTTGAGTCCGTGTTCAAAAAATGTTCAAATGTGTGTGAAATCTTATGGGACTCAACTGCTTAGGTCATCAGTCCCTAAGCTTACACACTACTTAACCTAAATTATCCTAAGGACAAACACACACACCCATGCCCGAGGGAGGACTCGAACCTCCGCCGGGACCAGTCCGTGTTCAAGTGTGACGGTGTTCTTCCTCGGAATAAAATGTGTAATTACATCGAAAATTGTTTAAATTGTCTTATGTCATCTGCAAAGCTCTCTCTCTCTCTCTCTCTCTCTCTCTCTCTCTCTCATTGTGCAGTGGTACACTTAGTTCCTGCGACATTTTCAAGTTATGTATGTGACAGTATTTCGCACATTGCTTAAACAGCAGATTTAACAACTCACGAAGCAGTGTGTGTTCAACAACAAAATGTATCTGTGCGCTGAGGGTGGGAAGCAGGTAGGCTGCGGGTATTTTCAACGCAACACAAAGTACGCGACCGCCCCTGTGGCTATCGCATAACGGTGCCGAGAGCCAGGTGCATGGTCTCCCTTCCAGGCTCTTACGCTTCGGAAGCCTGACTGGATTTTTATAGAATGATCTAACGTTACAGCACATGCATTTATCAGCATGAGATGGGAAGCGTAACTTAGCCCCATTCGACTGCTCTACATTATTTGATGAAACGTATTCATCTTCAGCAAATATCATTGCTTTCCAAATATCATGCAAGTGGCTTTGGACACAGTCCTCAGCTGCATGGTTACAGCTAATACACCCATTAAACCCTTCCTTCAGCATCACACACTTATTATGCACTGAACACAGTAAACAATTGTGTCTATCCTCCATGTCCAGCAGCTATACACAGACAGTTCTTTTCCCACTATTGTTTCCCTTGGCCGCCTTCTTGGATTACACCATGGGAGAGAAGATAGGGAGGGCCAACAGTGTCCACTGGCAGTGGTGTTGTGAACTAGGTCAGTTGGACTCCAGACCTTAAGGTGAACACACTGGATGGAGATACTGCCTATGACAACTCAAATTGTTTAAATAAACAATGCATACAAAATAAAGACTTACATCCATCCTATCTGAGAGCTTAGCACAGACTGAGTCCTTTTTCCACCAATTTCCACATGGGGGAGAGGAGGGGTAGGGGGAAGGGTGGGGCATTGGGTGCTGGAGTTAGGTTAGTGTAGGTAATCCAGTTGACGTATTTTCCTGCCAAAATATCAACTTCCTGCCATGACATCAGTGTGACATACTACATCTATAGCCCTATCTTGATCCGCCATCTTGAATAAATCTGGCAACGGTGCAGAGTGGAGTGATGCCCACTTTGCCCTACTACTTTCGTTGTATGAAGTTTTGGGGTTTGTTGGTGTTATATGGTAGACTGTGCAACGAGTCTACAAGCAGTGGTGTAAGACACGTGGCCATGAAACACGACCTTAGTACTATCGCCAAAAAAAAAAATCCTGACTGGGAGGAAACGGAGGCGCGTTTCATGGCTTGTAAATTAAAATCGCTTCCAAACCCCATAGATATTGCCACAGGAAGTGAATGAAGGTCCATCCCCAACTGTTAGCGAGAGAACATTGCGACAGGAACATTTGGAGTTCGTCACGTCGCAAGAGGCCATTGCTCACAGAGACACTAAAGATGGCAGCAAAGCTCATCGGTCTGGAAGAATATGTGACTGGTTTCCTTAACACCCCCACCTTATTGCATCTTGACTGGTCCGCAAAATCATCGGAATTAACCTCGTAGGAAATCTGTGGTACATATTGCAACAGCGGATAAAACGATGACATCAGCATTTGTGCAGTTTGGTGGAACTGCGCTATAAAATTCTCATCGATTGGCTTAACTTGGACACCTGCACAACCTTGTGGACTCACTTCCTAAGCGAATACAGGCGGCCATCGAATCCAGGGGCTTAATTACACAGATTAAAAGATACTTGTAACGATTTCTCTAGAGGTGACAAATTTTTGTCTGGTGAACTTGTGACGTTCGTAGTTTTCTCATTGTCTCCACTGAGTGATGTGGCACAATGGTTTAATCACTGGCCTCGCATGCCACATTTTAAATATAGGTTTCCCGTGGTTTATCAGTTAGTAGAACAGTTTCTCGTAGCACATCAGTTTTCGGACACCTCAGAAGATGACATTACACACAGCCTTGCAATTTTCAAAATGGCTCTGAGCACTATGGGACTTAACTTCTGAGGTCATCAGTCCCCTAGAACTTAGAACTACTCAATGCTAACTAACCTAAGGACATCAGACACATCCATGCCCGAGGGAGGATACGAACCCGCGACCGTAGCGGTCGCGCGGTTCCAGACTGTAGCGCCTAGAACCGCTCGGCCACTCCGACCGGCCTTTGCAATTTTGCGTACCGCTCCAAAGAGTTTGCTATTGAATGCTTTGGAAGAATAAGAAATATTCGTTTTCTATAATAGCGAACAGACTACCGTGGAAAAGCGTTTGGATCTTTTAAAGACGTTTTTTTAAAAAAAGATAGGTGCTTTTTCGTCTCATTTATCATGTCACTATTCACTCTGTTGTAATTTATTTCATGGAATTTCCTATACCTCAGCTATTTTACAGCTTTTTACTGATTATGCTGATGTGGTAGCGAATTTTTACCAAACTCATTGACTTTAACTTCATGTTTTATACTTCATGGAATTTTGATTTTCGTCCATATTTTGAATTTTATTGATCCTTCAATGATGACATGGGTTGATGGCCGATCTTTGCCACGTTCAATGGCTTAACTTCGGTTTTTCACATACCATTTCAAAATTTTTCAAACTGTTAACATTTCTGTTTGTATTTAATTTCAATACACTATCATTTTTGCCTGCTTTAATTGTATTTTCATTGGGTTTTTTGTGATACATAGATCTCTACTTACTGTTTTTATATGAATAAATATGTAATTTAAAGTGTAAAGAAAAAGATTTTTTAATACAGCCTCACGCTTCAGATAGCCACATTTTTCGGTGCTTTCATATATTCGGTTAGTCATTATGGTACTGAATTTTTAGGCATTGCTTGTACTATTATTTATTTTTCGCCCTATAATGTCTTCATGTTATGACTGGCTTCTTTTATTAACATCCGACAAACGTCCTGGTGCTGGCGACAATATATGAACACACTGCCATCAATACAGTCTCGATAGCGAAAACAGTTTCGATCGCGTTTTCAGACTTTTTATTTGTTGGCAACCGGTTTCGCCCCTTCCTTCAGACCATCTTCAGGTTTATCACTGCCATAATGGCTGCTGGTAGCGGCAGACCGAGGGAGATCCGCACAAGTACGGTTGTTCCTGCAGCCTGAAGATGGTCTGAAGAAAAGGCCGAAACTGGTTGCCAACAAATAAAAAGTCTGAAAACGCGATCGAAACTGTTTTCACTGATTTTTAGCGTTTTGTACCGATCGTTGTGCTCAGGTTAAGAATGTTTTCTAAAATGTTACAGTCTGCGGTGCCTTACTTTTCCATGTTTGCTGGTGCATATCGGTAACATAAACACCGTCGTCATAGCAACATAGGCGTCCTCCTGGTACATTTTTGACTACTGGCAGCCATCTTGACGACACCGTCTGTGTGGAAATAACGTCGCTGAAAGTACCAACCAATGTCATCAGGTGGCGATCTAATACGAAATAGCCTGTCACATTGACTCTTAGTATGAAATGTTTTTAGCTTGTGATTATTGTCAATGACCTGATACCGTTATTTGTAAGTCAAATGGCTCTGAGTACTATGGGACTCACCATCTGTGGTCATAAGTCCCCTAGAACGTAGAACTACTAAAACCTAACTAACCTAAGGACATCACACACATCCATGCCCGAGGCAGGATTCGAACCTGCGACCGTAGCAGTCGCGCGGTTCCTGACTGAGCGCCTAGAACCGCTAGACCACCGCGGCCGGCCATTTGTAAGTCACTTTTCGTATAACGTTACAAAATATTTTCATATTTTATTTCATATCTTATTCGTTAATTTTAATGAATCTTACGTAAGTCTTTGCTCATTAGCTGAATCTGAGGTCATTTGGCATAAGCACCCATTCTCGACTATATTTAATCTGTGGCAGATTAGCCATCCGCAAGCCAACCACTTTGCGTCGTACCTCTCCGACACCTTCACCATCCCAGATGACTCTCACTTCGATTACTCCTTCCAGTACCTTGACAACATCCCACAGACAGAACTCAGTACTCCAGCGATGACACAAGACATTCAACAGATACTCCATCTTAAACGCAACATGGCTGTCGTCCACGACTGCATCACCTACAGACACCCGAAAGAATGCCCACTCTCCTTCCTCGAAATCCGAGCTACCCTTTACAGTGTAATTCTACGCACGGGTTTCTATCCTGAGCCGCGGAAAATCTCTCGAATCCTCCTCTTCTTCGAACCTAATAAACTTGCCACCAACACCTCCTCCTACCATTCCATCAGTCCCACCTCCATTTTTAGCAATGTCTTTGAGTCCAACCTGTTCCGACGTATCCACAAACACCTACAACAACACCTACCAATTTCTGTCCATCAGTGTAGGTTCCGTAAAAATTTTTTCTCCGATGACAAACTCATGTCCTATGCCGCCAAATTAACAACCGCAAATCCACCATTTTTGTCTCCATAGATCTTTAGAAAACTTATGACCGTGAACGAAATTCTAGGCGCATCTTTAGGCCGCAGACCTATGCATTTCCCGTAAATTATGCCCGCCCTATCACCTCCCTTTTCTCTAACAGCCCTTCTTGTGTCACCATCAACAACATCAACTACCGTATCTTCCGTCCCACTGCAGATGTGCTCCAAGGTTCTGTCCCCTCACCTCTCCTGTATGTCTTCTACACTGGCGCTATGCCGAAGCCCCCCCCCCCCCCCCTCCTGTTCACCTCCTCCAGTATGCCGATTACACCGCCTTTCTCGGTCTCTACCGTAATTTGAAATTCCATCGATCCGTTCGGCTCCATCTCAATCAGTTCAATTCCTAGTGCAACCAGTGGCTCCTCAGTATGAACCCTATCAAAACGCAGGTAATAATTATAGGCTGAAACACCTGCAGCTTCCGTTCTAACGATCTTACCGTTTACGTCTTTCCTATCCAGTTAACTACAACGCTAAAAACCTCGCACTTAAAATCGCCGACTAACATGGAAGCCCCGTTCACTAAAATTCCCCAGTCCACTCTTCCATCTTTAACACCGAATATCCTACGTCACCCGTAAAATCGACAGAATCCACCCTCTAGTTTCCCCCCGAACACTGATCCTGGTATTCTGGTGCGCCTCTACCACCACATCCCCGCAACACTACAGCTTCACACTCTCCACATCCTCTTTCAACGAAACTTTAATCGCCTTCCCTTACCCGACCACGAAATCCGCCCTGGTATACACCCTCCCACCAGATCTAGGAGATCCCCACCACCCACCCCGCGTTAGGGTTCCCTTCCCCTCTAGGCTTCTCCACCCACTTCCTAAAACTTGGTTCGGGACCACATCTCTCTCCACTATTCCCCCATGGCTTCTCCAAACATCCATCCGCACAAACCCCCTCCTACGCACTACCTTTAAATGCTACGTTCCTATGATACTCTTCTCTCTGGCAGTCTGCATCCACTCATCTCTTCATTCATCTCATTGATCTATATCTCTTTTAATAAGTCAAGTATCGGCGCTTCCGTTTTACTCTATAAGACTTTCTGTCTCTTTTTATATCTTCGTTTGCAACAATCAATTTCCATTCCGCTGTGTCTATATTTTAATTAATCATTGGGCCAGCTTTTTATATTTTAATTTAAGCAACTGACGAACTGTCCTAGCATTGCACAAAACGCTTGTTTTTGTCAGCCACCGTGTCCATCTTTTATATCATATTTTTATTTTAAATTGCTCTCTCATATGACTGAAAAGCTGCAACTTGTATCCGCCGACAGTCCACCCCGTGTCCATATAAAGAAAAAGAAAAATAGCCATCAGCAGCAGTAAACGACTGCGATTTCACGCAACTGTTTCGTGCACCGTCGGCTGCTCTCAATGGGTAAACGCTACGTTGTTTTAACTCTTGCGGGACTTCGATTCTTCCTTTTACTATCGTTTTCTGACCTACCTATTTAATGTGGTACTCTTTATGTCTCTACAGAGCATTAGATGTGAACATGGCCAGAATAAAGGCCAAAACCGCTCACCGTTTACAAGTAAATTACTATTGTGACCTTCACTGTTTTATTGTTCGATAATTTAAATAGATATAAAATTAATGTGGTTTCCTTTCACTGCTTGAGCCTAATTCCGGGATGGTTCCTTTGAGACAGCGACAGATGACTTCGTTCCGCTTCACCTTTCCGTACTCCGAGAATGTGCTCCGTCTGCAAAGATTTCTTTCTCCACTGGACGTTAAATAATTATTTTTCCTTGCTTACTTACATTATTCCTCAGATATTGTTTCACAGTCTGCACTGCATTCTTCTTTAAGAACAACTTTCCCATTATACATATATTCTTTCTTCTTTCAGTATTAAAATGTTGTCGGAATCCAGTTTACTCCAAAGTAACTTCTTACAATGGTACCAGTTCCAGAAATCCTACTGTCAACAGGATCAATACAAACACAGGCATTCTTACGTACATTCCTTCAGACCTTGTGTCTGTACAAACTGACTGTAATTTCAGGGCGTTCACCAACTGAACGCACAATTAGACTCGAATAATTAAAAAAAAGAAAAGAAATCTTCTGGAAACATTTATCGTTCTAATACTAAACGTAAGTACAAGAAGTAAAACAAGACAGAGACATGAAATGAGCTCTGTAACGGCAAATGATGTTTGATAAAAAAGAAATGTTAGGTTGATAGGGTAGAGATATCTACAGACTCATCTGTTCGCTCATAAATAAACATTGGAATGGAGCTAAAGGTGCCGCCCAGAGAGACTTGGGACAATGGCTTGTGTGGTGATGCGTCTGTTGAATGGAGACAGGTGTCTCATGCAGAATGTGACTGTGGAGCTGAAGTGCCGTCACTGATACATCTTCACCATACTAACGACCTATCCCTCGTGTAGATTTCGCTGAACTTTCGAAGGAGTTCGTGAGACAAACACGAGGTGCCAGATTGATTCAGCATTCAGATCATACACAGTTGACGTCTTTTCATTTTCGCTGACAGATAAACTAAGCGGAAAATTCGTGCCTATATATTCCTCTCCACTTAATAATTTGTCTTGTGTTATCAATGTGATTTCAATTCGATGTGTTTGTACACTGCTGACAGCATAATATTTCCCATGCAGCTGCTGTAGCTACATTTTCCTAAGGATTTGAGCATCTCTCTGTCTTTCAAACCCTTCTATCTCAGAAACTGTAGGGCCTAAGATCTCCGGCATAAGGAGTCACCCTCGTTCTGCCAAGGGCCTCGCCAAAGAGGAAGGAGTTGCCAACAGAGGTTTGGGTCATCCTTTTGTCCCTTGGGTTCGAAAATTTCGCTAAAATTCGGAAGATTCAGCAACGACCAACGGTAGGAGGATGCAGCAGGCAGTCTAAAACACTACATTGACGATGCATAACGTTTGTCCAAGGACAAATGGCCTCAAACAGGAAAAGTGTTACGTGATCTCTCCATTGACCAAAATATTCCTCCTTAATCTCCATTTTTGTCTCTGGGAAGCGTCTGCCAATAGGGCGAGTAGGGCTAGGGGGAAGAGAGAAAAATATTGAAGAAGGCAACAAGGGTAGATAAATGCGAAACAGTACTTTAACATTTCATGCACACGAGTTGCTGAGAAGAATAACATACCGAAGGATGGAAAAGAAAATTGAGAATCTGTTATATGATAATGAGTTTGGCTTTAGGAAAGGAAAAGGCAGTTCTGACACCGGACTTGACATTCGAAGCAAGACAGATTTATAGGGTTTATCGACCTTGAAGAAGCTGTCGATAACGTCAAACTGCGCGAGATGTTCGAAAATAACTGTACGCTATTGTGAGATGCGGGTGATATTCACTATGTGCAAGAACCACGAAAGAAAAACTGAAATGGAGGGCCAAGAACAAAGTGCTCAGACTAGAAGGGATGTAAGACAAGAATGTAGACTTTCACCCCTATTTTTCAATGAGTACATCAAAGAAACAATGACGAAAATGAAAGAAAGGTCCAGGAGTGGGATTAAAATTCAAGTTGACAGGATATCAGCGATAATATTCACTGTTGAGATTGCTATCCTTAGTCAAAGTGAGGAAGAACTGCAGTACTTGTCGAATGAAATGAATGTTCTAATGAGTTCATTCTATGCCCTGTAAATAAACCGAAGAAAGACTAAAGTAAGCAAAAATGAAATTAGTGATAAATGTAACATCAAAACCTCAAAATTTGGCTTTAAGCAGTAGTTGACGGGAAGAGATTGTGTTACTTGAGAAGCAAAAGAACGCATTACAGAAGAAAGAAAGATAACATATAAATCAGAGTAGCACAAGCGAAGAAGGTATTCCTGGACAACGTCGTCATTAAATTGAGGAATACATTTCAGAGAATCTACGTTTGGAGCACAGTGTTGTATGTTAGTGAAACGCGGACTGTGGGAAAACCGGAAAAGAACAGAATAGAAATTCTTGAAATGGGGTGCTATCGAAGGATGTTGCAAATTAACTGGACCGATAAGAAACGAGGAATTCCTCCGCTTAATTAGCGAGAAGAGGAATATGTGCAAAACATCAAAAATAAGAAATAGGATGTGAGGAGCATGTATTACAACATCAATGAATAATTACCATGGTTTCGTTGGTAAAAAACTGTAGGAGAAGGCAGTCCTTGGAATATACCTAACCAAATATCGAGTACATTCGATTCAAGAGCTAGTTTCAGACGAAGAGGCTAGCACAGGAGAGGAATTCGTGACAGGCCACATCAGATCAGTAGATGTCTATATCCACATTTACTTGAATAGGAAACAGGAAACAGGAAAACTAATACTTAAAAGCCTGACAGTGGGTTCATCGAACCACTTCCCCAATATTTCTCTTTCGTTCTACTCCCGCAGAGCGCATAGGAAAAACGAGCGTTTAGATCTTCCCGTGCGAGCTCTGATTTCTCCTATTTAATTACGATGATCATTTCTCTCTGTGTAGGTGGGCAGCAACAAATTATTTTCGCTTTCGGAAAAGAAACTCGATTTTTCAAATTTTGAAAAGATCTCACTGCAACGATGAACGCCTTTGGTTCAATGACTACCACCCAAACTCGCGTGATACTGTCTCCCCTACTTTGTGGTAAGTCAGAACGAGCTGCCTTTCTTTGAACTTTTTCAATGTTATCCGTTAGCACTGTCCGATGAAGATCCCACGCCGCATGGCAATACAACCAGAATAGGGCGGACAAGCACAGTGTAACCAGTCTCGTCGGTAGACCTCTTGCGTTTTCTGTGTTATGCCAGTAAATCGCTGCCTTTGGTTTGTTTTACCCACTACATTATCTACGTGGTCGTTCCAACTTAAGTCAATCGTAACTATTATCCGAAGGCACTTATTTTAAATGACAACCTTTAAATTTGTGTGATTTATCGTGTAACCGAAATTTAACGAATTCCACTTAGTCCTTTTCAGCATTTAGGGCCAATTTCCACTTTCGCACCATGCGGACATCTTGTCTAAATCATTTTACAAATGGTTTTGATCTTCCGATGACTTAACAAGACGGCAAATGACTGCGTCATATCCAAACAATCTAATAGGACTGCTCACATTGTCTCCTATGTCATTTGTATAGATTAGGAATAGCAGAGCGGTATCGTTAACTGGCATACGGCCGGGAGAGTGGTGTGCTGACCACATGCCCCTCAATATCCGCATTCGGTGACGCCTGTGCCCTGAGGATGATATGGCGGCCGGTCGGTACTGTTGGGCCTTCATGGTCTGATCGGGCGGAGTTTAGTATAGGAATAATAGGGGGCCTACAACACTTCCTTGGGGAACGCCATATATCACTTCTGCTTTATTCGATGATTTTCCGTCAGTTATTACGAACTGTTATCTTTCTGAAAGGAAATCACCAATCCCGTCAAACAACTGAGACAGTAGTCAGTAGGCACTATTTTTATTAGAAGCTGCTTGTGAGGAATGCTCTGAAAAGCCTTTTGCAAATCTAGAAATATGGAAAGAATTTGAGATACCCTGTAGATAGCTCTCATTACTTTGTGAGAATGGAGACCTAGTTGTGGTGCACAAGATGATATTTTCTGAAACCGTGATAACTAAGTGTCAATAGATCGTGTCCTTCTAGGTAATTCACAATGTGTGGACACAGTACATGCTCCAACATCCTTCTGGAAATCGACGTCAGTGACATAAGCTCTGTAATTTATCAGATTACTCCTTTTTCCTTTCATGAGTATGTGATCTTTGCAGTTTTCCAGTCTTTCAGTAACGGATCTCTCGTTAAGCGAGCGGTTGTATATGGTGGCTACGTATGGAGCTATTACATCAGCATACTCTGAAAGCCCTCCCCCCGTGAAACATGAACCTTGCCGTTGGTGGGGAGGTTTCCGTGACACAGAGATACTCATAGCCGTGCCGTAGGTGCATTCACAACGGAACCAAAACGGCCTTGCTTGCTGGTTCTGCGAACGGCTGAAAGCAAGCGGAAACTACAGCCGTAATTTTTCCCGAGGGCATGCAGCTTTACTGTATGGTTAAATGATCATGGCGTCCTCTTGGATAAAATATTACGAAGGCAAAATAGTCCCCCATTTTGATCTCTGGGCAGGGACTACTCAGGAGGACGTCGTTACCAGGAGAAACAAAACTGGCGTTCTGCGGATCGGAGCATGGAATGTCAGATCCCTTAATCGGGCAGGTAGGTTAGAAAATTTAAAAAGGGAAATGGATAGATTAAAATTAGATACAGTGGGAATTAGTGAAGCTCGGTGGCAGGAGGAACAAGACTTCTGATCAGGTGTATGCAGGGTTATAAATACAAAGTAAAATAGCGGTAATGCAGGAGTAGGTTTAATAATTAATAAAAAAAAAATTGGCGTGCGGGTAAGCTACTGTGAACAGCATAGAGAACGCATTATTGTATCCAAGATAGACACGAAGCCCACGCCCACCACAGTAGTACAAGTATACCATATATGCCAACTAGCTCCGCATATGACGAAGAGATTGAAGAAATGCATGATGAGATAAAAGAAATTATTCAAATAGTGAAGGGAGACGAAAATTTAATAGTCATGGGGGACTGGAACTCGATAGTAGGAAAAGCAAGAGAAGGAAAAGTAGTAGGTGAATATGGAATGGGGATAAGGAATGAAAGAGGAAGCCGCCTGGTAGAATTTTTCACAGATCATAACTTAATCATAGCTAACAATTGGTTTGATAATCATAAAAGAAGGTTGTATACGTGGAAGAGACCTGGAGACACTGGTAGGTTTCAGATTGATTATATAATCGTAAGTCAGATATTTAGGAACCAGGTTTTAAATTATAAGATATTTCCAGTGGCAGATGTGGACTCTGACCACAATTTATTGGTTATGATCTGTAGACTAAAACTGAAGAAACTGCAAAAAGGTAGGAATTTTAGGAGATGGGACCTGGATAAACTGAAAGAACCAGAGGTTGTAGAAAGTTTCAGAGAGAGCACTACGGAACGATTGACAAGAACGGGGGATAGAAATACAGTAGAAGAATACTGGGTAGCTTTGGGAGATGAAATAGTGAAGGCAGCAGAGGTTCAAGTAGGTAAGAATATGAGGGCTAGTAGAAATATTGAATGTAATTGATGAAAGAAGAAAATACAAAAATGCAGTAAATGAAGCAGGCAAAATGGAATACAAACGTCTCAAAAATGAGATCGACAGGAAATGCAAAATGGCTAAGCAGGGATGGCTAGAGGATAAACGTAAGGATGTCGAGGCATATATCACTAGAGGTAAGATAGTTGCTGTCTACAGGAAAATTAAACAGGCTTTGGAGAAAAGAGAATCACTTGTGTGAATATCAAGAGCTCAGATGGAAAACCAGCACTCAGCAAAAAAAGGGAAAGCATAAAGGTGGAAGGAGTATATAGAGAGTCTATACAATGGGGATGTACTTGAGGGCAATATTATGGAGATGGAAGAGGACGTAGATGAAGATGAAATGGGAGATATGATACTGTGTGAAGAGTTTGTAGGAGCACTGAAAGATGTAAGTCGAAACAAGGCCCCGGGAGTAGACAACATTTCGTTAGAGCTACTGATAGACTTGGGAGACATGACAAAACTAATAATGATAGGCTGACCTAAGTCGAAACAAGGCCCCGGGACTAGACAACATCCCATTAGAACTAATGACAGCTTTGGGAGACCCAGGCCTAACAAAACTACCATCTAGTGAGCAAGATGTATGAGACAGGGGAAATACCCTCAGAGTTCAAGAAGAATGTAATAATTCCAGTCCTAAAGAAAGCAGGTGTTGACAGGTGTGAAAATTACCGAACTGTCCGTTTAATAAGTCACGGCTACAAAATACTGAGCCATGCCGGCTTTGCAGCTATCGATATTCGTTCAGAGGCCCTAAGTTTTCGGCACCTGTGGGTCGGTCGCGAGGTGGCGCAGCGTTGAGCGCATCGACGGGCGAGCGGGAGAGGTTTTTTGGAGATGGGGAGGAGAAGGTGCGATTGCCCGAGGAGGGGAGGTAACCCGTTGGTGAACAGGTGTTCTGAAAAGGATTGTACAGGCAACAGTAGCAACGGGTGTGTCTTGATATGGTCTGCGCAGCCAAGCAGTTGGTGGCCGGTAACCATTATATTTTGTTTGGAGATTGTACTGGTCACCTACTTCTCTGATTCTGTTTGACGATTATTTCGCTGACCTCATAAGGTGACATCAGGCTGTTTATGTATTTCACCAGCCATGGATTTTCTGCCTTGCGTATTGCAAGTGTGCCTCACCTGACACAAACTAGTAGCGAGTGCTCAGTTATGAAAATCTGTTAGTAATCCATGTTGTGGGCGGACGCTAAGCAAATTTGTTGCACCATTCCTATCGAACTGTTGTTGCTTGGTGTCTGGTAGCACCGGTATTCTTCCTTACCATCCAAGCCGTGGACCTTATTTTGTGTAATGCTTTAAAACTGAGTGTTTCGTTTGTTCCAGAAAATATTGTGGATCTTGAACTGAATTATGTGTCAAAGTACGCTAACTCTGGGAGACGTTAACGCCGAGGTTTGAATGTCGGACGCACCTACTGCACTTCGCGCACTCGGTCGGGCCTATAAATCGAGCCCAAGCCGCACAAACACATGTGACCCGTCTTGCCTGCTCCGCTGGATGTTTATGTCCGCACTTGGCCGATGCCGTGAGCTGGGAACTATTCGTAAGAGAAGTGTCTGATGTATATTATTGCCTGTCTAGTTGGGGGTCCGTACATATGGTTACTGTTTCTTTTAAACTAATATGTTTGGGCAAGGTTTTAAAACTGGGGAGAGATCCAGCATCATTGCTGAGCAAGACCGTCAAGATTTGTATCTCGCCGCTGATTGAAGCATCTTCAGACTCGTCTTCGACTTGGAATCTCATTTACTGGAGTAACGTTGTCTTCAAACGTGATTATAGCATCGAATTGAGCCCCGACGTGTCTGGAGACGTCCTGGACAGCGTTGGCATACCGACTTAACTGACGCCCCCCATACGGCCCGACGATCAAGAGTGATGGTCTGGGGTGCCAATTCGTTTCATAGCAGCACCACTTTGGTTGTCATCCGCGGCACTGTTACAACATAACCGTACGTTGACGATATTCAACGCCTTGTTTTGTTGCCCTTCATGCCCTGGCATCCTGGGCCTACATCTCAGCAGACAACGTCCACCTGCACACGCGAAACTTTCTACTGCTTGTCTTCGCGCTTGTCAGACACTACCTAGGCCACCAATATCACCGAATCTCTCTCCAAATAGAAAATTTTGGAGCATTATGGGCATGGTCCTCCATCCAAGGCGGGATTCTGAGGATGTAATGCGCCATATGGACAGAATTTGGCACGATATCCCACAGTAGGACCTCCAAAAACTCTGTCAATGAATGCCAAGCCGAAAACTGCTGTATAAGGGCCAGAGGTGGACTTTGACTTTCTCAGTTTGATAATCTCTTTCTCTTGAATAAATCATCCATTCTTTTAAAAATTGTATCATTTGTTTTCTGTACATATACATCACATCTGCCAATTTCAATATCATTCGGAAAATTCCTTCCTTCCTCATGCGGTTTTTTTTTTTTTTTTTTTTTTTTTTTTGTCTTAGATAGTAATGAACGTCTGCTCTTGGACATTGCTGAAATGAAAACGAGTTCACAGTATTACTTTAAGGCTCCACTTACATTACATTCTTAGAAGACTGGACGTTCTCTAGTGTGTTCCGGACTTCTTCCGTATCCACAGACTGTGCGAGCCGCACGCTGGTGAGTCAGCCGCTGCCACAGAGCGGCCCCTGGGTTGGTCCGCCCTGTCATGTAGATTGGGCCGCGGGACGGCGGACGTGACACGCGTTCCTGGCTGGCGGGGCCTCACAGCTGGCCGCCGTGGGTCACCCACCAGCTCGCCGTATGTCTTCCCGTCTCGCGAGCTGCCTCGCAACCGCACACTTGCATTATGTATTTGAATGATTCACTACTGGCTGGCTCGAACAGCGAAAAAGCGAGGCGTTTCTCGTTACTTATTCTCTGCATCAGTCTCTTGCGTAAAATGGCCACGATTTGTAAATGGAGCGACGATCCGAAGGACTGTAGCTAGAAAAGTATGGCCATACAGCAAGGGTTCCCAGATTTTTGGCACTGCATACAACTTCACTTTTCTAGAAATCTGGGCATACCACTTTAGATTGTTCACTTTTTAACGAATCATATGGTGTGAGTGGGGTGAGGGGGCGGGGAGGGGGTGAAGGAAGGTTAGGCGACATCTGTCCCAGGGGTGAGGAACCGTATAGGGCTGTCATTTTCGCCATCTTGCTCAGTGCTGACAACACACATTTAGTTTTTGCGTCGCGCCGATCAACTACTATGTATGATAGAAACGTGACACACACAAGTAATAACGGTTCGTGGAAGCACTTTTTAACAAAATCGTTCGTGTTAACATTGGGTTCCAATTTGTAGCAAATAGCAGAAATTAATTATAGCTGGCTGTAGTACAAATATTCAGTGACTAAGAGGGGAATGACATGATAAATATTTATTAAACTTTTATATCACAAATAATGTAAACCAGTTGTGCAAGAGAGTAATGAGTTGAACATGGAGCACAGTACATTAGAGTACAAAAAAGGAAAAATCTGAATCAAATTTCGACGGTAAATCAGATCCCAAAATCAGTGATTAGTCAGTTTTCAAATTTATCTTCTGATGAAAGAACGTCTACATGTTTCAGTTAGACGCACGTTGCTGTTTAACTTGAACCATAGCTTCAAAGTCTGGCGTGATTGAGCTCAAGATAACTTTCAAGTCTTCTTCAACAGTAAGTCTGTTCTGTATTCATTTTTAATGTAGAACAACTCAGAAAACCCAATTTCACAAATCTAATTCGTAACAAACGACACCATAAATCGGCTTATTTGAAAAACAGGAGTGAAAGGGGGTCTTCTGTTTTCGTTCCCATCCAAAAAGAAAAATCTTTCTTATTGAAACCATCCTCCATTGGACTGTCACTAGCCACGTCGACGAAAGTTTCTTACGTCATTACCCCTTCCGGGACTTTTCCTGATAAGTGATTTCTTATCAAGCCATATTTTGTGTAAACTTCGGGAAACTACTATTCAAAACTGTTTTGAAGAGCTTCTAAATGTGTAATTAATGTCTAGAGGCAAGTCTTCCATGGGAGCCAGTTCACTGTCTTCCAAAAATGATGTATGAGTCGGGAATGTGAGAAAGTTATAGTTCAGTACTTGCGAACTAAAATCAGCCAACTTCCTTTTGAAAGACGATATTTAGTTATCTGATAAGAAAATTGTTGTGCCTCGTCCTTATAGACACAGGTGACAGAAGTCATGGGATAGCAATATACACATATCCAGGTGGCAGTAGTATCGCGTCCACTAGGTGTTAAATGGCAATGCATTGGTGGAGCTGTCATTTGTATTTACGTGATTAGTGTGGAAAGTTATCCGACGTAATTATGATCACCCGGATGGTTAACAGACTTTTAACGCGAAATAGTAATTCAAGCTAGACGCAGGGTACATTCCATTTCGCATATCGTTAGGGAATTCAATATTACGAGATTAACAGTGTCAATAGTGTGCCGAGAATATCAAATTTTAGGCACAACATATCACCACGAACAGCATTGTGGCCGACGACCTTCGTTTAACGACTCGCCGGTTGATAAGCAGCCAGGGAAGTCAGACCGCGTTCAGAGTAAATCAATTTCAACTGTCAAAATTTTATCAGTAAATTGTTGACGTATTAGTAACAAAGTTTCCGAATTCACTGTCCTCCAGGAAAGTTCTCACGCTCAAATTATTCTCGGGACCGAGGGCTGACTGAAATCCAAATTGGAAAGCTTTGAGATATTTAGCGAGTCATGGAAAGGATATCGGAAAGACATATTAGAGGCCACAGGAGGGGGAGTGTTTATTGCAGTCGACAAAAATATTGTCTATGTTGACGTCGAAGTTGAGTGTGTCGGTGAAGTTATGTGGTTGCGTGTAACGGGTCTAGGTGAAACCAAGCTACTTGTTGCATGTTTTTACCGGCCAACCTATTCTGCTGCGACAGTTCTAGAGTCATTCAAAGAAAGTCTATGGTTAGCAGCGCCTAAATATCTAGATCAGCTCTGTCAGTGAAAACTTATTGCAATCAGTAACACTAGTATTCAATTTAGTTCCTACTGTGAATTTTGCAGTAAGGTTATGTAAATGTTCTGAAACTACTATCGATACTGTCTTCGTAAACAAATCTAGGGAAAAAAAGTCATAACAAAACCAATAATAAATGGGCTATCTGATCACGACATTCAGTATCTTGTGTTAAATGTTGAAATTTTTCAGGATAAAAAATCTTTTAAATCTGAGCACAGGAGGGTAATAATCAAGTCAAAAATTCAGGAATTCAGGTAATTGCTCAAAGACACGAACTGGATAGATGTTTACAATACTTCTGACTCAAATGGAAAATACAAAGCATTCATTAATAAAGTCACCCTCACTGTTGAGAATTGTTTTCCGCTAAAGGTAACTCAAATCATACAGAAATCAAAAAATAAACCATAGATTACACAAGGAATAAAGATATCACGTGAGACAAAAAGGAGACTGTATCTACTATCTAGGAACAGCTCTGATGTTAGCATTGTGATGCACTGCAAAGAATACTTCGAAATATTGAAGCAAGAAATCCAGAAATCGAAGCAGCTTTATTATGAGAAAAGATAACTACATCGGGCAACAAAATAAAAACTGTATGGGATGTAGTGAAGACAGGGACAGGTGGGGCTAAAAAGGAAGAGGAACAGATAGTTCTGTATATCAATGAGACTTTGGTAACAAGTGCATGTAGTGTTGCAAACCTCTTAAAAAAATACTTCATTTCTGTATTTTAAACATAGCTGCGCAACAGCAACGGTTCCACGTAATAAGATTAAAAAACAGCCGACCAGTTGCAAAGGATAAAGTAATCTTTACCTAGGTTTCGATAGATTGAAATCTGTATTCTTCAGAAGGCGGCCTGAGGACAATGAACATCGTAATTTATATTAAAGGTATGAAACGTAGTCAAGTTTTTTTTTTTTTACTTTATTGTCATTTTAAAGCCTATACAATAGGCAGGCTGGCAGCAGCACACTACGCTGCTCTTCAGCCAAAGAAGACATAAGCAGCAAAAACATGAGAAAAACATAAAAGTTACAAAATGGTGGGCGATAAAACAGGAGACACAGAGAGACAAACACGGAGCCGTTCACACTCGACGATAAAAACCACACTGCAAACTGTTGAGACGACGCACAAACACCGAAGAAGACGATGGCACTGGTGAACAATGGAGTGTGACGGTGAACACTGAACACTAAACACGACGGCACACACGAGACACTGATGGCGGCGATCTCCGGCGCGCGAAAGTCCACGTAGCGTGTGCGAGTCCATAAGTCAAGAATAGAGTTTAATATATATTAGGAGAATCTTGTATTACAAAATATGAGAAGGCTTCCTGGTACTTACAGTATTACATTAACATGGAGTGATATGTCATTGTCGTATTTACAAACATCTGCATAACTCCATTAGTCCAAATAAAATATAGCCCTGAGAATAGCGTTTGTCAGACAAATAAAAATAAGTACATGGAAGTTGGAGAGCGCATAAGCGACTGAGTAAAATCGGCCAGCGTAGTAGCACTGCAGCCAGGGCAGGTGGCGCTCAGGTCGTGAACTATGTGCCAATTGGCGTACTGAAGCAACATGTAAAATATCAATATTAATGCGTCCTTAGATAGAGTGACAATAAAAATAAAAGGAAAGCATATAACACTCCCGTTATGACATTATGGGAGCCTTAGGAACAATAACGTAGATACATACATCAAAAAGGCAGGTGGCGCTTACGCCGTGAGTCACATGCAGTGGCATATACAGCCAGAATATGAAAATTATATTACCACATTACATAAAAGGCAGTGAGCTTAAAGATTTGAAAGTGCATTATAGCTTCCTGAGGAAATAGACTACTGAGGTTACCAACATTAATGTTATATATTAAACAGTACGGGTTTAAAGCCTTCGAAAAATTGTCTACAGGCAAGGGTCAACTGATCGTTCAGTATATTACCGTCTTTAAGTTCACTGCCTTTTATGTAATGTGGTTTTCTCACGATGTATGGCTGCCACTACATCGGCCCTCATGTAATTTTCTCTTATTCTAAAACCTTGGCTCCCAGAGAATGTATATTAACTGGATTGTTGACCAGGCTTCGTAATTTATGTCTTAAGAGCCATTACTGATTATTCTTAAAGTTTTGATTTATATACGTTCTATGTGCTTCACTAATATGGTAATATAATTTTCATATTCTGGCTGTATATGCCACTGCATGTGACTCACGGCGTAAGCGCCACCTGCCTTTTTGATGTATGTATCTACGTTATTGTTCCTAAGGCTCCCATAATGTCATAACGGGAGTGTTATATGCATTCCTTTTATTTTTATTGTCACTCTATCTAAGGACGCATTAATATTGATATTTTACATGTTGCTTCAGTACGCCAATTGGCACATAGTTCACGACCTGAGCGCCACCTGCCCTGGCTGCAGTGCTACTACGCTGGCCGATTTTACTCAGTCGCTTATGCGCTCTCCAACTTCCATGTACTTATTTTTATTTGTCTGACAAACGCTATTCTCAGGGCTATATTTTATTTGGACTAATGGAGTTATGCAGATGTTTGTAAATACGACAATGACATATCACTCCATGTTAATGTAATACTGTAAGTACCAGGAAGCCTTCTCATATTTTGTAATACAAGATTCTCCTAATATATGTTAAACTCTATTCTTGACTTATGTTTCATACCTTTAATATAAATTACGATGTTCATTGTCCTCAGGCCGCCTTCTGAAGAATATAGATTTCAATCTATCGAAACCTAGGTAAAGATTACTTTATCCTTTGCAACTGGTCGGCTGTTTTTTAATCTGATTACTTCATTTCTGTTACTGACACCTTGGGGTTATCAGGTTCGGTGAACAGTACAATGGAGTGTCTGAGATCAGTCTTTAAAAATAACTTCGGTAAAATGGAAATGACACTCGCGTCAACCAAAGAAGTAGCATCCATCATATTATCCTTAAAATCTAAGTATTCTAGTGGGCATGATAACATATCAACGAAGTTAATCAAAGAGTGCTCATAAGAGTTGAGTTCTATCTTAATTTATTTCTGTACTCAATCTCTTGTCAGCGGAACATTTCCAGGCTAGTTAAAATATACTGACGTTAAGCCTCTTTACAAAAAGAGGGATAAAGAGATACCATCAAACTATCGCCCAATTTCACTTTTGCGGGCTTTCTCAAAAATATTTGAAAAGGTTGTGTTCAAGCCACAAATACAAGCCACAAATAGCCCGGACTTTATCGACCACGTCAGTATAGAAACAGGGATTAGCGATTGTAATATCGTTGTAGAAACTATGGTTGCGAAAGTTACTAAATAATTTAAGAATGATAGGAGAGCGTTTCTGCTAGAAAGAGCAGAAAAGCTGTTGTTAGCATCTGACTTAGACAGTAAATTGACATCACTTAGTTCCATTAAGATGTATGTAGAGGAATTGTGGGCAAAGTTTAATCCGGTTGTAAATCGTAGTCTGTGAAATTATGTGTCTACTAAGTGGGTTGAGGACGGAAAAGACCTACCATGGTATCATGGCATCATAATGAGATTCGGAAAATGCTCAGGAAGCAGAGGCCGTTGCACGCTCGGTTCAAAAGACAACGTGGAAATGACGACAAGCTCAGAGGTTAGTAGAAATTCGTGCGCCTGTGAAAAGAGCTATACGCGAAGCATTGAAATACCACCGTCATACTTTAGCAAAATATCTGTCGGAAAATCCGAGAAAATTCTGGTCCTATGTAAAATCGGTTCCATCCAGTCACTTGTTGACCAGTCCGGTGTGGCAGTTGAAGATAGCAAAACGAAAGCCACAGTTTTAAAATTCACGTTCAATATATCGTTCACGCAGGAGAATCTTACAAACGTATCGTTGCTTGACCATCGAACAAACTCATCCCTGACCTAGAGAAACAACTGAAGAAGGGCCCGGATGGAATCCCAGTTCGGTTTTTCAAAAGGTACTTTATGGCATTGGCCCCTTACTTAGCTTGCATTTATCGTGAATCAGTAGCCCAGCGCAGAATCCCAAGCGGCTGGAAAAAGATCACAAGTGACTCCTCTGTACAAAAAGAGCAAAAGAATGGACCCGCAAAATTACAGATCAATATCGGTAACATCGGTTTGCTGCAGAATCCTTGAAAATATTCTCAATTCGAATATAATAAATTTTCTTAAGGCCGAGAAGTTTACGAATCAGCATTGTTTTAGAAAGCATCGCGCTTGTGAAACTCATGTTGTCATTTATTTCTCACGTGCTATCCTGCGAACATTGGATGAAGGGCAACAGGCAGATTCGATATTCCTAGATTTCCGGAAAGCCGCTTGACACGATGCCCCAGTGCAGACTGTTACAGAAGGTATGAGCATATGGTACAGTTTCACATACATGTGAGTGACTCGAAGACTTCCTAAGTTGTCCTGAACGACAAGTGTTATCAGAGACAAGAGTATCGTCAGCAGTGCTCCAGAGAAGTGGGACAGAACCGCTATTATTTTCTGTAAACGGTACATAAATGATTTCGCGGACAGGGTGGGTAATCTGCGGTTGTTTGCTGATGATGCTCTGGTGTACGGTAAGGTGACGAAGTTGAGTGACTGTAGGAGGATACAAGATGACTTAAGCAACATTTCTAGTTGGTGTGATGAACGGGAGTTAGCTCTAAATATAGAGAAATGTAAGTTAACGCGGATGAATAAGGAAAAAAACCGTAATATTCGGATACAGCGTTAGTAGAGTCCTGCTTGACATAGCTACGTGTTTAAATATCTGGGCGTAATTTTGCAGAGCAATATGTAATGTAACAAGCATTTGAGGATTGTGCTAGGGAAGGCGAATGGTCGACTTCGGTTTACTGGTGAAAAGTCTAGTAGCGTGTCGTTCATCTGTAAAGGAGACAGCTTGTAGGATGCTAGTGCGACCTATACTTGAGTACTGCTCGAGTGTTTGGAATCCGTACCAGATCGGATTAAAGTGAGACATCGAAGCAATTCAGAGGCGCGCTGCTAGATTTGTTACTGGTAGGTTCGAACAATGCGCAAGTGTTACGGAGATGCTCCGGAAACCCAAGTGGAAATCTCTGGAGAGATAGAGACATTCTTTTCGAAGAGAGAAAATTTAAATAACCGGCATTGGAAGCTGACTGCAGAACGATTCTATTGCCTCCAACATACGTTTCGTATACGGACCATGAAGATATGATACGAGAAATTAAATCTCATACTGACAGTCGTTTTTTCCTCATTCTCTTTGCCAGTGGAAGAGGAAAGGAAATGACTACGTGCCCTCCACCACACACCTTAAGGAGGACTGCGGAGTAGCGATGTAGATGTAGATGAGAGTAGTGACGTATGTGTAAAGTTTTCGGTGCTAATAGACAGGCAACACTGCGTGAAATAACCACAGAAATCAATGTGGGACGTACGACGAAGGTATTAATTAGGACAGTGCGGCGAAATTTGGCATTAGAGAGCCATGGTAGCAGACGACCGAAGCGAGCCCGTTTACTAACAGCACGAGATCCCCTGCCAGGTCTCTCCTGGGCTCGTGATCGTAGCAGTTGGACCCTAGTCGACTGGAAAATCTTGGCCTGGTCAGATGCATCTCGATTTCAGTTGGTAAGAACTGATGGTAGTGTGGCGCAGACCCCACGAGCTCATGGACCCAAGTGCCAGCAAGCTACTGTGCATGCTGATGGTGTGTTTACATCGATCACTGATCGGAAATGGTTATGGTCGCCCACTTGGAGACCATTTGCAGCCATTCATCGACTTCATGTCCCGAAACAACGATGAAACTTTTATGGCTGTCATTGCGTCCTCTCACCAGGCCACAATTATTCCCTTTTGGCCTGAAGAGTATTCTGGACAGTTCGAGCGAATGATTTGATCACACAGGTTATGTGCTTCGTGGTTCTAAGCACTGTGGGACTTAACATCTGAGGTCATCAGTCCCCTACACTTAGAACAACTTAAACCTAACTAACCTAACGACATCACACACATCCATGCCCGAGGCAGGATTCAAACCTGCGACCGTAGCAGTCGCGCTGTTCCGAACTGAAGCGCCTAGAACCGCTCGCCCACAGCGGCCGGCTATGCTTCGTTCGTCGATCTTCTTACAAACTCACGACAGTTTTGCTTGTCGCATCTGCGCATTCTGTTTTGAACCTGGAAGGAAATAACCTTTCTTCCTCAGCGTTTTCCAAATTTCATTAGTCGAGTCTTTTCCCTTCTTAATCCCTTTCCTCAGCAAATAAACACGGCCGGCTCTATTTACCATCAGCTTACACTTTATCCGTAATTCCTCGACGTGCATTCATATCGGAAGTAAATTAGGTCCATTCATTTTCGAAGTGGGGTGCTCAGGACTGCTTATCTGCTCTTTCTGGCATAAAAGCTCTCCTAGTCTTCTAGATGATTTACATAACATTCTTATCTTTTCATCATTCCTTCTAAAGCATCTGGAAGTAAGCATTTTCTTCTTAGACATTGTGCTTCTTAGTTACTGTGCTCTTTTCTTGTGTAATCTTCGCTAACCTTTTCCAATACTTCTTCATTCTTAACTCGTTCTGTCTAGTTATCATCTTCATCCCCATGTCTCAGATGCCTACAATCTTCGTCCATACGTCCATTGCCGTCCACGTTTCCACGTTTCTGCGCCATACAATGCCAAACTCCACAAAAACATTTGATCAGTTTTTTTTTCTCAGTTGTGAAAAACGGCTCTGAGCACAATGAGACTTAACATCTGAGGTCATCAGTCCCCTAGAACTTAGAACTACTTAAACCTAACTAACCTAAGGACAGCACACACATTCATGCCCGAGGCAGGATTCAAACCTGCGACCGTAGCGGCCGCGCGGTTCCAGACTGAAGCGCCTAGAACCGCTCGGCCACCTCAGTTGTCAGTTCAGTTTTCCACATAGTAGCTTTTTGTTCTTGAATGCTTACTTATGTATTGCAATTCTGTTTTTTATTTCTGTAATACATTACACAGCAGAAGGCCAATTAATATTTTTTTTCTTTTGCACCGTAGGCTATATTGTTAATTTCCTTGGTATTAGTTCTGATCCTACAATCTTACCATGCTGCATTCAGACGTTCTAGTGTTTCGTCATTCTCAGTACATCTTCAATCAAAAGCACTCCGTAATTAACGAATTTTATACTGTCTATCATTTTTCCACCAATATTTATTCCCTTGTTCCTTTGAAAACTTTTCTTCACAATTTCATCAAAGTTTACGTATGGAACTCAAAAAATAAGTTACACGTGTAGTCCAACGCCAAGACCATTGTCCAACAAGTGTGTCGCATTGCCAGAAGGGATTACATGTTTAAAGATTCCTGTAGACACAATATTGCTACGGTGCGGATAACAGATGCATCATAATGTGCGACTGAAATCGCGTGGCAACTGGAAACGCACTCCACAGAAGAAATACTCGGGACAGTGCGATTCTTGTGGGAGGAACGTCTTAACTGTACACAAAATCATCGTCAGTATCGAGCCAGCACTGCGTACGCCACAGAAGGGAACAAACAAGGAGGGATGAAAAAGAACAAACACGCTTTTATGTTTCGGATCACGTTCAAATTTCACCGAATGGTTCCAAACGGTCCCTAGTGGTATACCAGAGCAAAAATTGCTGTCACGCTACACTCCGAAGGGGTGAGATCAGCTTCAGTGGAACTGAAGCCGCACGATGTCCTTAGAAAAAGGTTGAGTCTTCCGGGACCGAGGGAAAGGGGGCGGGGGGGCGGGATGTCAGCAGTGATAAAATTTGTCGAAGAACGTGCCCTGTTGTTCATCGCACTGTGAACTGTCGTTCTCGACGGCTAAATGTATGGGAATGAACGCCCCAAGAGAAGCGGTCGTTTTATTGGCGCCCATTATGCCACTTTCTGAAGCCTCTTCGTGTCGATTCTGAGCGGCGGTGTGCCTGAAACCTTCTCCTCGGTCACATAAAAAAAATAAAAACAAAAATAAAAAATAAAAAAAACACTGGATTTCAACTCTGAGGGTCGCGGTTCTTCTCCGTCACAGACGCGTCAATCGAAGGGGTGAAATGTGGGTAAGAGGAGATGTGACGACCTTCCCACTATGTGACACGTCGACAGTGGTGTTGGGCAGAATTGTGGTGAAATTTTCTACAAATGTAAAATTACTAACGCACCTTACAACTCACGTGAACTTTTGAACTCTAGACTTTTTCCTCCCGTGTGTCGACACCTTGCTGTTTGAAGAGATGCAGAGCCCGACGGTGATGTCGCAGGCAGCCACGCTTATACAACGTTACACAGAAAGGTTGCAGGCACCTTTGAGCCAAATTTGAAACTTCTGCGTCGTAATGAAAGACAATTACGGAGTTTAAAAGAACGTGATCCTTTAATTGTGTTGCGCAGTGTAGTTGCCACAAGAGAGGTCTACTCAGTGTCTGCCATAGTCGCACGCCTGGGACAAATACTTTTCTGTATGAGAGAACAACGGCGGCGAAAAGATTAACGACAATGTGGAACCCACTTACGGGCCACATAAACAAGTTCATAGTTACTCATTTGTCTTTCCAATACAGGCGCGTCGATTTTCCTCACGAACTGGACAAACAACTTGCTCTAGCAAAATCGTACCGTCTTTTGTTAAACTACAACGTCCAACATATTCCCAACAAGATACAAGGTACGAGGGTTGCCCAGAAAGTAACGTACCGCATTATTTTTCTTCGACAATTCTTTATTGAACATAATGACAATTACGCACATGAAAGACTGGTGTTTTATCCATACACCCTATTTTTCAACGTCATCTCCACCTCTCTTTATGGCCTTCCTCCAGCGCGAAACAAAGGCGTGCATGTCCTGTCGGTACCAATTCTTGTCCTGGTGGCAGAGCCAGTGCTTCACTGTGTGAATCACCTCCTCGTCGTCCACAAAATGTCTTCCACGAATGGTATCCTTTAATGCGCCAAACAAGTGGAAGTCCTGTAGGTTGGATGGGGGTAACACTGTTCAACCCTGTTTTGCGATGTGTTCGGAAGTCCTCAGAACTTGGGTCGTGTTGCAGCAAAACACCTCCTGTCCTGGGTTGCTGTGGCGCTGAAGTCGCCGGAACCGCGTCTTCAGTTTTGTTCACTTGTTGACATATGCTTTTGAATTAATGGTACTGCCACTTGGCATCGCATCAATCACACCCTCATAATCACAGAACACGGTGATCATGACCTTCACGGCTGAAGCAGTTGCTTTGAATTTTGCCTTCTGTGGGACATTTCATCGACTGGCGTTTTGTTTCGGGCTCCAAATGGTGAACCCCGGTTTCCCCACCTGTCACAATCCGGGACAAGAAGGCCTCCCCATCAGCTTCAAAACGGTGTAACAAATTAAGACAAATGTTTTTTCTGCGTGGTTTGTGATCCACAGTTAGACGCCGCGGGACCCATCTTGCACACACTTTTGAATATCGAATTCAATCCACACTTCCTTTGCTGACTGGCAGATGCAGCGCCAACTGCCGATTCGTATTGCATCTGTCCTCGCAAATGACATCAGCTCGCTCCAACACGTCAGGTGTGGCAGCCGTGGATGGTCTCTCCGACCGCTGCAAATTTGTGGAGCTACGCCGAACCGCCTTCTGATGACCTCACCCTCCGTGCCCAGCGACTAACTGTACTTATGTCGACAGCAGATGCTCCATAGACTTTGCACAA
Organism: Schistocerca nitens; assembly: GCF_023898315.1. Taxonomy (NCBI): domain Eukaryota; kingdom Metazoa; phylum Arthropoda; class Insecta; order Orthoptera; family Acrididae; genus Schistocerca; species Schistocerca nitens. The sequence goes on from NC_064614.1 coordinate 853,931,301, forward strand.
GAATTTGTGAATGCTCCGCACGGTTTCTTTCTCTACAGTCAGAAATTCAATGACGGCACGTTACCTATACGTACATCATCTACAGGCGCCAGTTTCACACTGTCCCGCAGCTGACGGAAACTTGGCGCGCTCGCTCACTCTGGAGACTTCAAATAATACATACGTAACGTTTCGGATTCATAGCATTGTTTTCAGCTGAGGAAAAAAATGCAGTGCATTACCTTCTGGGAAACCCTTGTACAATGGAGCTATCGTGATAGACCGCAATCCGTACACTTCCATTTCTGGTAGTCACCAGTCCAATTTTTAAAGAGATATTTAGTCTATATCAGTTTAAAGCACTCCGTCTTCAGACCACGAGTGGCCCATCGAGACCATCCGACCGCCGTGTCATCCTCAGCTGAGGAGGCGGATAGGAGAAGCGTGTGGTCAGCAGCCGCGCGGGATTCGCCGAGCGGTCTTGGCTGCTGCAGTCAGAGACTGTGCGGCTGGTCCTGGCGGAGGTTCGAGTCCTCCCTCGGGCATGGATGTGTGTGTTTGTCCTTAGGATAATTTAGGTTAAGTTGTGTGTAAGCTGAGGGACTGATGACCTTAGCAGTTAAGTCCCATAAGATTTCACACACATCTGAACATTTTTTTTCGTGTGGTCAGCAGACCGCTCTCCCAGTCGTTATGATGGTTTTCTTTGACCGGAGCCGCTGCTATTCGGTCGAGTAGCTCCTCAGCTGGCATCACGAGGCTCAGTGCACCCTGAAAAGTGGCAACAGCGGATGGCGGCCCGGATGGTCACCCATCCAAGTGCCGGCCACGCCCGACAGCGCTTAACTGCGGTGATCTGACGGGAACCAGTGTATCTACTGCGGCAAGGCCGATGTCCCGAGATCAGACTTCTGGATTATTGGTCGATAAACAAGTTCATCTGATGTCTGATGCTGTGCCGTCCAAGGTTTTGGATGATCTATGGCACTAGCTTTCAGCGCTTTCCAACACTTTCAAACCGAGGAACATTAATTAAATTTACACCACATCATAGCTGTTAGCAGTGACCCCACTGTTACATGCATGATCCATCCCATGCACCATTTAAGTATTTGTGAAGCTAGATCTGGTCATCTGAGTGTATCTTGGGATGAATAAGCTCATATGCCTTTATGGGATTCTCCTTTCATTGTTATTAGGGAAGTCAGCGGGACCTTGCAATTGTTTTTGAGGCGACGATCAACGCCTAGATCACAGCCGATACTTATTCATTACGAGCATTATGAATTATCCGTGAAGCTAAGAGGAGGTAGATGCTTTATTCAAAAGTAATGTCTGATTCTCATCGGCAGCGGTTGACAGAAAACTCTCTGCCGAACGAGGTGGTGCTGTGATTAGCACACTGGACTCGCGTTCCAAAGGACGACGGTTCAAGCCCGCGTCCGGCCATCCTGATTTCAGTTTTTCGTGATTTCCCTAAAACGCTTCGGGTAAATGTCGGGATGGTATCTCTGAAAGGGCACGGCCGACTTCGTTCCCCATCCTTCCCTAATCCGATAGGACCGATGTCCTCGCTGTTTGGTCCCCTCCCCGAATCAACCAGCCAACCAAAACTCTCTATGAATATGCAGGAAATAGGAGCACGTGACAGTGTTGACGACGCTCACCTGTCGGATTGGTTCGACACTAGCCTGGGTTCTAGTCAAGAGCAGAAGAATATGTGCTGGCATCGGGTTTTACCCAAATCCTCACTCTTTCTTATCCTCACAATCTCATCATAAAACCCACGCAAAACCGACAAATTTTAGCTAAGAAACTCACATATAAAAATAAAAGGTACCCACGGAGTGTGGAAAATTATAAAAGATATGTTTGACCTACCAATACCTTGTATTAACGTTATCTCAAATCCTTATGAGGAACGAACAAAATTAATGTTTTTGAACTTCTCAAAAACACTTCTCCCACCTTTCCAAAGAAAATTCCTCACTGGCTTTATCAATGGTTTTTTATTAAATCTGTGACCAGTTTCACACCACTTATCGGTGCATCCTCAGCCAATCTGTAAAAAAAAATAATGTAACAAGAGCTCATATAAACCATTCGATCCGCCAATTCTGAAGTATAAACTGAACTTTTAAACAGCCAGTTTTTTAAAGAAGACAAGAAAGTACTCACATACGCTATTTATAACATGGTAACGTTGAACATTGCCCTGTAGCCGCTCCCCACCATTCACGTCCATTATACCGTCATTTGGTAAAAGCGGTAGTTGAAATTTAAAAATCTTTTTTAAAAATTTTCTAAATGATGTGATCGGCAATGACCTAGAAAGTACCAGATGATGGTATATTGGACGTGAATTGTGGGGAGTGGCTACAGGGCAATGTTCAACGTTACCATGTTATAAGTAGCGTATGTGAGTACTTTCTTGTCTCATTCAAAAAACTGGCTGCTTAAAAGTTCAGTTTATACCTCAGAACTGGCGGATCGAATAGTTTATATGAGCTCTTGTTATATTATTTTTTTGTACGGATTTCCTGAGGATGCACCGATAAGTGGTGCGAAACCGGTCGCAGATTTAATAATAATCACTGATACACCCAGTGTGGAATTTTCTTTGGAAAAATGTCGAAGTTTGGCTGTGGTTGCCCGCCCTACAAAACCTCTCCCATCTCCTGCATATCTGCGAACAGATTAGACGGGATTATCATCAAATAGAAGAATGATCCTTATGAAACTAAGAAAATAAGTTTAATATTAATTAAAAACAAAACAACGAACAAAATAGAAGCAGCCTGTTCGAAAGCGCAAATGTTTACACACTCTTTAAATCAAATTCTGCTGCTTGGTAACGTTCAATATCGTTTTGTTCCGCCCTTTGCAGTGTAACATGTTTCTGTCCTCCATGAAATACTTAAGCCATCGCCGGAACGTGACTATAAAGATGGACGTTAGGTTAAGGATGCTGCCTAATACTGAGCAGCCCTCTGATCACCTTCGACAGGCATGAGGTGTTCCGATATTATACCGACCGAAAACGTGACTCACTCACTTCCAAGTTGAGCGCGTAAGACTGAGTGCATAAGACGTGTATTTGTGCCCGGTCACCTCCATACCCTGTACGACAATCACGAGGCGTCACACAAGTTCAGCACTTTCAGCGAGAAAAGCCTGCCGCTACTGATCCAGGTCTCAAACGTGACACTGCTTACACGATCTTGGGTGTAAATAACCGTTCGAGGCATGCTGACAAGACTGGGCTGGGTACGGAAGCCGCGATGCCTTATTTACAATTTGAAGCAGAGCGTTCTCTACTGAGCTGCACTAAGAGTGCCTCTTTTTGTTACCTCCATTACATGCGTAGTCGCACGTTGGAAATTTTTCGACGGCTAATGAGTACTGAAAAAGTCAATTAAATTGCCTCCTTGGCCGGCCGAAGTGGCCGTGCGGTTCTAGGCGCTACAGTCTGGAACCGAGCGACCGCTACGGTCGCAGGTTCGAATCCTGCCACGGGCATGGATGTGTGTGATGTCCTTGGGTTGGTTAGGTTTAATTAGTTCTAAGTTCTAGGCGACTGATGACCTCAGAAGTTAAGTCGCATAGTGCTCAGTGCCATTTAAACCATTTTGCCTCCTCGAATACAACGGTTCCAATTAGATCAAGGGATTTGACCAACCTCGGACGTGGCAGGTACTTGCAGGGTTAACTGCCTGTGTACGCCACCTTTCCCTTCTGTCTTTCCGGCAAAGGGGAGGAGGGATGGTAGCGTGAAGTTCCTGAACACTAGACTCAGCGCTAATGTCCGCAGCCTCTTATGGAGTGACAGAATGTTATACTGATGGTGTCCCGTCCGTCGGATGGGGAGTTCAAGACGGCTCCGTTAGTGCTATTCGAGAGGAATGGGCTATGGTCCGGCACCGGGTTTCACCCTCTCCCTTCTCTCATCATCATACAACAAAAAAATGACACCACATTAAATGCACACTTACTTTAGATATCTATTCCTATCAGATATTCTTAACGCACAACACGAAGGACAGGTGACAGTGTGCGTGAAGGATAGGAGAAGCCTTTAAAATTTGGTGGCCGAACCTGCCCCTCGGTGTCTCCCAGCCGATAATGTCGAACGACTTTGCTTTACTGTTGAGAAAGAAGTTACGGTTAAAGAAATACGCAAGTCAAGAAAGTGGTTATTAGAAAGAAGAGGCGAGGAGTTAAGCATATCCTTAACCCTCAACAGAAGAATGGGAAAACTTGTGTCAACATTGGCACTGAAACAACGAATAATTAACCAAATTACTGGAAAGACAGTAAAGGAGAAAAGATGTAGCAGCTGACGAAGATTAGAATACATTAATAGCATTGTCTATAATAAAGCGGTTAGCTGGTATGTAGATTTAGCACAGGATCTTGGTACAAAACAGGAAAAGGTGGAGGGCGACATCAAATAAGTTGAAAGACCTCTCATTAAAAACGGATAGAAAACACCAGTGTGTCAGAGAATTTACAGAAATAGCTGCTCGTACGGCCAGTCACTGTACAACATGACAACAAAGTACTCCTGCCCCCAGAGCGGCCGCAAGTGGTTCTCACGGGCTGTTGGCACACGATGCAGCCGCTTGTCACAGAGCCGCGTCGCATTCCAGTAAACACCTTGCGGGTGGTCGATACCATCGGCTGCTGGCAGTGCGCGGCAGCCGTTGCTACATACACCTAATCGAATGGCGAGTGTGCCGCCGTTGTTCGGAGACTAATGACCGTGTGCAGCGCCGCCAAACTGATTTGCAAACTCAGGGGATCGGCGACAGATACTCATCACTTGCTGCAACAGAGAGACTACGTTGCCAAACAGTTGTCTGCACGAAAAACTGCTTTCCCGTTATCAACACATACCCATTCGGTTTGTGCGGAAAAATTCTTACCATCATGTCAACCACATTTATTTGCAAACCTCGTCTTATTTCCCAACATCGCAACCGTTAGTAACAGCAAGCTCATTTTCTTCTTAAAATACAGAGTTTCCTATTTACAGAGGAAATATAAATCGGCAGAATAATCTGCTTCCTACGCGACTCCCATAACTCAATGCACTTCACTGATACTCTTTTTATGCTTTTTCCTACACAAAAAACTGTCCTCTCTATTACATTTTCTTCTATGTAATGGCTTTGGTTTAATGAAGCATATTTACATTGAATGGCGAGATTGATGTATTACTCATTTGAAGATGACTTCTCGTGGTCAAAACTAGTAATGAAGGCCAGTGATACTTAGATATACAAGATCAATAAACTTTTCGCAAGAGACGGAGTTGGCTGAATAGTGGCGTATGCAGACTGTCATTACTTTCAGTTAACAGCGGTTAACAGTCACTAAATAAAGGTAAAAAGTTTTTCGAAAGTCATCTATATGGAGCAAGCAAATGCGACTCAAGAAAACATAGTGTTTAAATGGGTAGTAAAAAAGATCTCGTCATTAAAATACACCAAGCCATGGTTTACTATGAGGTCAGTTGTCTAAGGCCAAATGACAAGAAGGCTCCGACAAAAACTTTTAAAAATAACAAAGATCTTCGGGCAAATGAATAAATAACAGCTTAAAAATCAATATAAAACGGCCACTTGTCATTTTACGTTACGTGGAGCACCTCAGAATCGTACTTAACACACACAGAATCCCACACAGTATTATTGGCGGCGACAACGGAGGATAAAGTATGTTATTTTAAGTGAGAATTCACCGACAACTGTCAGTTACAAGATTTCCTAACCAAAAGGAACCGCCATCAACAGTGCACGTACGATTAGGCTTAGAACAAGTGCCTTAGAGCAGTAACAAGCGAAAATGGAGTAGCAAATACATGCCGCTAACTGGATATTACAATCTAGACATGTAAGTGAAATGCTTTCTGGCACCAAAATAATAAACCAGGTAAAACGTCTTGCAGCAACATGCAAATTAAACAAGCTGCGACATTGTCCCGAATAAAACAGTGACCCGTGCATAGAATAAATTTCTTTTACTTTACGTGATTATAGACCGAAACCAGTAATCTGTTGAGAAAAAATTTTGTGATCATAGACGCAAAGTAAAGGAAATTTAAGAAAATTAAAGTTCTTAAAAAATAGAGGGAAACTCTTTCCTCTCAATTAAAAAAAAAAAAAAAACAGTTAACGCGTTTGAACATCCAGACACAGTAAATACAAAATCCTTAAATTAACTTTCGCCCACTAGGGCAGCAGAGGGAGACGGAATAATAGATAACAATAGAAAATGGTAGCAATATCACAAGGGTTCGAGCTCATGTGACTGAAACGTTCCAAAATTACAACAGAAGCACATAAATTTAGCTATCTGGCCAGCTTTTTCAACGGAACGAGACAGATATCTTTATTGACCACTGCATTCAAAAATTAAACAGTATATCAAGGTGACTCTTCTTTTGAATTAGTTGTCATTTCTTTGCTCCCCTGCAACATACGAAATGATGTTAATAAAGTTCCTACTAACACAGGCACACACGCACAAATGAAGTTGACAGCATAGACAAAGACAAAATTCACAACAGCAATGAAGTTTTAACACAAAACTCTTAAGAGTATAGTTCTATAAAGGACTAACAACATAACACGCAATATCTGCATGAGTACCAACAAGCTACGCACTTTTAATAAGCACAGCAACCGCTTGCTTGTTGCATTTTGAAAGAAAATTTAATAAAGAACACACGCATGCAGCAATTCGCAGTGCATGCTCAAAATACCCACAAATAGTATGATACAATTAATTAACGAGGGCAGTCTCGTCCAGTTATACGCTAGGCACAGAGAATGGTCTTGAAAGGTTTGATGTAACCATGATGACCGGGGCGCAGAACAGCTGTTTAACAAGTTCAAGTCACTGCCAAATGATAGAGGTAGATGCACAGTATAAGGATTCCAACTGTTTTCAGATAAGGAAGAAATTCCAGGCCAAGTTCATGTTCCTCTAATGGTTGAGTGGCTAGTTTCTCGAACTCAGATAGACGTCTCAACAGCAACAGTCCTCAGGTCAGGCTGCCGCTTCTGCCCCATTGATCAGTCCTCCAGGAAGATAAACATGTCCTCTGCAACCGCGAATAACGATCAACACACCAGCAACTGAGCAAAGATCTTCCAACAGAGCAGCTGCTATTGATATCACATGTACATGGCTCAGATATGGCTCATGCACTGCTTAACATATGAAACCAACTCCAGTCGAAGGAACTCTGTCGGTACTGAGAAGGAAAGGCAGATCAGAGGTACCCATCATTCACTTCTCAAGCTGTAGCCTGTCACTTGAAATCGAGAAAGAGCTTCATCGCTAGGTCTCAACCGCTGGAGCGAATAGCGGAATCTAACTGCATCACCAGATGGGAGAATCAGCTGCTGCCATTAGGAAGAGGGAATGGATATGTCGCAATGAAAATGGATTAATAATTGCTTGAATAATTGGCAAAATTGATTAGAAAGAAAAGGTGAAAAGAAATTTTGAAGGTCATCTACGAATCTGTGCTGAAGCTTGGATGAATTTTAACTGATACCTTTTAACTGAAACCTTTAATATCATTACATTCAAGGTCAATAAACATAAATTGCATTACATACTGCTACTTCCAATAGTGTGCAGTACGAAATAATCGCCGCAGCCATTAAAATTGTCAATCTTCAAATTAATTCCATTGTGTTTAGTCTTGAGTGTGACAATGTCGATGCAAGAACGCTCCTCCGGATACTGCGTAAATTATTCTTGTCTGCACCGAACGTCTTGATGCAGGATCTCGGCGGCGAGTGAAATGATGAACAAGATAGGAGTTGGCCTCATAATTATACGAATAAATATTCCTTTCCTAATAACTTTTTATAACACTTTTAATGAACGGTCAAAATATATATTTTTTAACAATGCTGGTACGATAGATCCAAGCATAGGTCCGTACGCTACTACTTCCCAAAACAAAAGGGTGAAGATACATGAATTAATAAATTGGAGAGCATATATTCGATGCTGTGACAACTGGTTTCCATATCAGCGGCCCGAGGATTTTATTTCACTTTATTCATCTCACTTATTCAGTGGGCAGAACAGCCGTATATCTGACATCCGTCGACAAGGTAAGTTCCTTGCTGCTTTTTCGACGTCGCTGGAACAGAAAATCCGTGTTTAACGAAGTATTGCCACTTTTATTTTACCGCGCGCACAGCCATGTATTGTTTTAACACACGTACACTTAACACTTGGCATCCAGATTTCATGTGTTTCAGCGCTTTGTTTTTGAGCGTCTTTCATACAGTTGCATTTCAATAAGTTTCTGTAGTATCTTCTCCACATTCTGTACACATAAGATGATAAAAAACAAATACAATTACGAAATACACTTGTCCTATTCATTTGCTGTCGCTCATATACAATATAGTCTGCAACATATTCTCTCCCCTTTTTATATACGTAGGGTATTACTTGTCATTTGATTTTAGTAAATTTCGTCAGATTTTATTTTCATTACATTATTCGTTTCCAATTATACGAGTACACATTTTACTCTCGTTTGGTTATACATGCTCCATATAACATTCATATAATAACAGATACTGTTTTCATTTAAAGCATAAAGTGACATAAATTTCACTTTAATTTTACAATGACTTCTTGTTGGAGCATATTTATCAATTCAAAAAGAATCAAAGAAGTAAACAATAGTCGCTATAATAGAACTACGCGCCGCTCAGATAACTACACAATGGTCTCGTCTTTCTAGCATTCCCCAGGAAGGATCTACACACTACGGGGTTGTGGGAATTCCACAGAAACGCATTTATGTTCTGAGTTACGACTCGTTAAAAGACTTAACTGTGCTTCCAAGAACGAAATAGTTTGCCGGCTGGAGTGGCCGAGCGATTATAGGCTCTACAGTCTGGAACCGCGCCACCGCTACGGTCGCAGGTTCGAATCCTGCCTCGGGCATGGATGTGTGTGATGTCCTTAGGTTAGTTAGGTTTAAGTAGTTCTAAGTTCTAGGGGACTGATGACCTCAGAAGTTAAGTCTCATAGTGCTCAGAACCATTTGAACGAAATAGTTTGTTGTTTCTGAGCACAACTCTGACCATACCAATCGTATCACATATTTATTCAGTGTTTGAAAGTGCAGCTCAGTGTTTACTTGTTATGTTCATTGAATAAAGGGTAACCATTTCATGCGCTGAAGTTAACAGAGTTGTATCATTAATACGATGTGTTATGTATAATGAGCATAAAACAATGTTTACTTAAGTACAAACGTGCATACAAATTTCAATGTAATTTCAGGTGTTTAATGCTTTCATGGATAGTCACGCTCACAGTACTTAGGTTTCGACATCTTGATTGTTTGGTAGCACTCAACCTTTGTTCAGCACCGTGATATGTGAAGTATTGCGACTCTTTTCTTCTTCACATACCTATACTTCCAAAGTATCACATTCATACGTATCATAAACTTCACAATAATATTTACCCGCGGTGCGGGCCTTTCTTATGTTTAAATGGTACCTAACACTCTACAAGCATTTATCTTCCTTCACTTTAGGACATGCCGATGCATCGTTCCCTGAAAGTAAAAACCTCATATTAACTTACAATTAAATCTTCATAGATAAGTGTACAGTGGCTCGATGGCTACTAATACTGTCTTCATATATTGAACCATGTATTCATTCACTTCGGTGTGCAGTAGTGCTATCACAAAACGTATTTCATGTCATGTGTGCGTCTCTACGTACTTCATAAATCTGAAAGATGAAGTTAGTAGAGGCGTGGTGCGACCTCTTATTCAATTTGTCACTTACACTGTACTCGCTCATTTAGCTTCAGCAAGGTTTTTCTCATCTATCAAGTATGATTAGTGCGTGCACTTTCAATACTTAAATTTGCAAATATTGTACTTATATGGATACAATGTATATAATAGCGTAGCTTAAGTAAATATCTCGTAGTTTAGCGTCCCTTTCCTGTGTGTATAATCCCTTAGCTTATTTTTATGTGTGTGTCTTGTGTAGATAGTCGTAGTTGAAATATAGACTTTCCCTTAATTTTCTGAGTCTTCTCTGTTTATTCAATATGCTTTACAAATACTAAAGCGGGCTGTATCTCATCAGGATTGTTTGTTTTGGGCGCTCCAACACTTCCAGCTGTGCCTGCATGGCGCGCAGGCGATTGCGGTTTGTTGACCAGCTTGCTTCCAAAAGCGCATGAGCTGCGTCGCTCTATTACTACTTGCGTAGCGGCGATTTATGTATTGCTTTGCACGCTACCGTGCGATTCACAAGTTCATTTATTTGTTTAGAATTGGGCTACGTGCAAGGCGAAGCGTTGTAGGTAGAGTATTAAAGTCACCAGACACATGAAAGTAAGATTCTTCTTTGTTACCACCACTCATATTATCGTTTACACACTTAACATATAAGAAAAAAAACGCAAACAAAAATTTTCCTCAACAACTAACAACATAAATACTGGAATATGATATTCCAGCAGTCTAAATCTAATATTATTATACAAATATACAACTTAGAGGGTGTACAGCATTTATCTTCAGTTTTCCTGTGTATCCTCACTGCTTTGATACCGATCATGTTTCACTACTTTGATCATATCCGATGCAGCAGTTGTCGATCAAGCTCGTGGCCCCACTCTCCTCCCAGGTCAGAGAACGGGGGCCTACTGCAGCCGGGTCAAGTTTTCCGGACTCGCTGTGGCATCGGTCTCTGGGTTAGGCGTAACTTCTATTATATGGACCGTCGGCGTTTGATTACGCCAGTTAATATCCTGTGAGCCTCTCGACTGAAATTCTCTTTGCCTTTCCGTGTTATTCGGCATACGTGCATTACTATGCTGGCCGTATTCCGCTGTCTATGGATTATTCGGCTGTCCAGTATTGTTTTGTGTTTGCCAAGCGATCGGCTGATTATTGCTGGTGCTTATGTCAGTACATATTGTGCAGGCTGTTCATACGCCACTTGCCCGTTATAGTTGTTTGTGTTAAAGTTTTGCCCATTTCTTTTATATCCATCCTTGAATTTGTGGCTTTTGCTATTGCCGCTGTGATTACCGTTACCGTTACCATAGGTCTGTGTGGGACAAGGTTGCCATCCGTGTTGTATTACGATCTGTTGTTCTTTTGTTGGTCCGTAAATCCCTGTGGCACTATCTGTATATTAACAGGCTTTTGGTGTGCTGGTCTCTCTTCGCATATCAAATCTATTGAGTCCACTACAGCTAGAAAGTATTTGGCGTCGTGTTCCGTAATGATAATGAGTTTTTCTCTAATGTGGGCAAGTAGGCGGCTCTTTAAAATTCTCAACACGTCTAGGCGAGATATCGGGTTCGTCAAGTATCTGGTTTTATTCAAATATTTTTTCAGAATAACCCATTAAGCTTCCATGTTTGCTATTCAATGAAGCTGGGTTGAGTACTTCACGTCTGAGCCTCTCTTCTACGGCGTCAGACCAATACTTATCCAGAAAGACTCTCTCAAGCTGTTCATAGTAGTGGCACCGTTCCGCCATGTCCGTAGCCCACAGTAGAACATCACCCTGCGTGTATCCAACAACAAATCTAATTTTCTGGGCTTCGATCAAGTACGAGGTAAAACATTTCGGAATGCTCTGATAAGGACCGTGGGGTTTGTTCTTTTCCCTTCAGAGGTAAATACCGGAAATTATCGATGTCTAATTAATCCTGCATCTTCAACTAGTGTTGACAAACACGCCGGGCTGTCAGTGATCGGCGTGTTTATGTTCGCTTGTGGCGTAGCGCATGGTAACTGTGCTTGCTCGACAGTTGCAGCTGCCATCAAGGATTGTTCCATTCTGCAACCTTCCTTATTTTCCTTCGACGGGCTAGCCACGTATTGTGAGTAACCAGCGAAAGTATCTTACTTCTCTAAAAGCATGGTTTTGTTTTCTGTCAAATGTTGTTTTGGAAAGTCAGTAGTTTTAGCAATACTGCCTCGTAACCTTTCCTCTGCTTCCTTTAAACCTGAATCTATTTCAGCTAGAAACTCTCTTTCTCTTATAGAGCTTCTCCTACTGTATCTACATACATTTTGCACTCGGACACTACCTCTTCAGCAACGGTGCTGCCCTTATCAAGCATCCAAGCTTCGTCTTATTCACTTTGTAATGTGGTTGCTGTAATTTTGCTATGAAAGCGTGTTAAAAGCTGGGAGCTGTCTGGGGCAGTTAACCTTGCATTACTGAGCAACTGTTTCACCAGGTATCCAGTCTAGCTTACCAAATTCCCAATCAGACTAACATTAATTATAATCCTTTAATCATCATATGACAACCGGTGATATATATATATATATATATATATATATATATATATATATATATATATATATATATATATATATATATATATAACAGAATTTAAATAAGAGAAATAAATCAGTTTATATTTGGAAATTTATTTTAACATTGATCATTGAAATTTGAGCATATTAAACTTGATTCATAACTAAACTGGTGCCTTATTTAGGATTGTGAAAATGTGAGTTTGTAATCTTACGGAACACATCAGATAGGGAGCCAAGATTGGGAGACTACATACAACACTGCATTCATAAAATAACACACGAAGAACGTTGAAACATATGCAAGAGGAAATTAACCACAACCAACCGATTCAATTTTCACCCAAAGAAGTTACGTTCGTAGCGCAATCCTGTCTGTCATGTAATTACCACACACTGGTATACTAAATTCATACTAACTCTCTGTGAAATCTTCCTGAAAAGAATAGCTGAGGGCTACTTTGATCCTTACACCACATGCTTGACGTGGTCAACTTGGTTTACACAAAGAGTGTAACTCCACAATAATTTTGATGATTAAAATAAATTAGATCGAAAAGCAATTTACAAAAGAAAAACCTCGAACTGGTTATTATCGTCTTACTACGAACCTGATGGATCAAACAATTGTATAAGCACGTGGTACTGGTGTCACAAAGTACACCCCACGTGGGTTGAACATAAAGAAAAGTTGCTATATTGAAAAAGATTGTCAAGACGAGATGTTATAATCTCACGCACATTCGCATTTAAGATTGATGATCTTAGTTAGAGTTACTGATCAACACGTGGTTCCACTTTACTCACAAAGTAGTGACGAAGCAACTACTGGAATATTCCGAACTGTACACTCGAATCACACTGCATTGCAATTTAAGATAACATTAGATATTTTATAGCTGAACCTGAAATAAAGGTGATTAAATTTTCAGTTAGGCTGAACTTCAGAACTCCATTGTCCTACGGACTTAGCAGACACGCGCTTAGCCGGAGATCTTACCACTTCAGACGCTCGCCGCGGACAGACTGACCTGCTCTCCTACCGAGCGTGCTTAACAGATACAAACGGAAGTGACCAGAGAGGCAGCTTCCTACACCAACATGACAAGGGACGGACAGGACCATACTAAGGATAGAAACCTCTTTACTTTCAGAAAGCGTAGCTACCTGTTCCAACGTTGGTCCTACTGTTCTCTAGCAGACAGGCTTGTCTGCTACCATCCAGCATGCAACTAGAAATACATTTGCTCATTCATCCTCTCACACAGAAGGGAAGGGGGATGACAGTATCTTATCATATACAGTATATAAAAGAAAGCGGATGTAAGTTCCGTATGAGACTGTGTGACATGAATTACATATAAACTGTGTTTTAAAGTGTTGTAGTGTGACAGATCGTTCTTGTTTATGTGTAAAAGTAACACGTTTCGCTGCTCAGTCTCCTCCCAGATAGTCAGAAACACCACAGTAAATTTAGAAGAGGAATTTATGCCGTAAATGACAACAGATTTAAGAAATTAACATGAAAGGAATCCAACAGAGACCTTTCATATCCCCAACGCTCCGGGAAAAGACTGTGCAGGGAATTTTCTGGCCATGCTAGGACATTCCCAAGCAGGCTTCTCACACCCAACTTAAATAAAAAATGTAAATAAAAGGCAAAAGGTCACCAGCTACTTGCTAAAACACAATAATTTCAATACATCTTTAGAATCTACCAATTTCAAAGAAAAAAAAAACAATCTGTGACACCTATTTAAAAGATAGTGTAGACCTAATTCGGTCAGCAAGTAAAAACAATGGTTCCTGTGTCATTAGTATGGAAACAATATCTGGTTGTTACCCTTATGGAGTTCACCAATATTTGCTCATTGCAAGAGCCAACTGATCACAGGAAAATTTATGACTGTTTATTAACAAGTAAAATTTATGAAACTATCAAAGGTGTCACAGCGATTTAAAAAAAAAAACATGAAAATTACATCAGTATTATAAAGCAGAACATTACAATGCACAATCCGCAAAAGCAAAAAAAGATAAGAGAAAAAAACATGTTTTACAAAGTGGTTATCGCAAAAAAAATCTATATCTTATAAAACTAATAATTTGTAGAATTAAAATAACTTTGTGGCACTAATTTAATCACTGTACTATATTTCAGTTAGTTAGCAAACAATGAGCACTGTGTCATTATACTGAAACTACAATATTTATGTGATTGTTAACCATATGGGGTTTTCACTATAAATATGCCCCATGCAAAGGCTAATCGATCACAGTCCAATGAGAATGAATAGCTATCTGACTGATAAACGAAGCAATGCCACAGGAATGAATTTACAAAACAAAACATCATAAAAAAACAATAAATAAAACACCTGCAAAATACACAAGTCAAAGTTTCTCTGACAGAAACACACGTATATGTATTGAACTAATAACCGTATAATCACTGTTCACTGACACACTCAGTAGTTCCACTGTTCCGAGGCACATTATAAGGGGAGGGGGGGGGGGGCGGGTTCGTCGCCGCAGCTGTCAGTAGGGATTTTTGTCCATCTGTTGCGTGCAATCCCGCCGTCTCTGCCCTCTCATGAAGTTTCTCTTGGTGGCCCGTGTCACGTACATCTCGATTTGGTTTCATGTTTGTGTTGTCAAATTCGTGCGGTATCCTTGTTTGACACGCCAGGTTGATATTCCTGGGCAAGGATGACACTTAATGGCCCTTCTGTGTGCCAGCCTTAGCTACCAGAGAAACATCGAACCATGATTTACTATCTCTTGACAGTGGGCATCCGCCAGGAAATGTTGATAGGCGTCGTTGAAGTCTGTCAGTTTCTCTGGACAGTACGTGTCAAAAGGCTCCACGCCCCTTGTGTTGTTATATTCTTGAGTTATCCTCAATCTGCTCGCCGGTTTGATATTCCTGGGCAAGGATGACACTTAATGGCTCTTCTTTGTGCCACCCTTAGCGACCAGAGAACATCGAACCATGATTTACTGTCGCTTGACAGTGGGCATCCATCAGGAAATGTCGATAGGCGTCGTTGACGTCTGCAAGTTTCTCTGGACAGTACCTGTCAAAAGGCTCCACGCCCCTTTATCCCCTGTCTTTTGTCGTTTCACCGCGGCCGTCTCGTCACGGTCGCGTGCATGTGGTGCGTTGCCAGCAGATGGATTTCCGCGCGGTGGACCGCTCGGCCATCTCAGGTCATCGCCTCCACGGAGGGTCGCACTGGTGCGGCCGGCCATTAGCTCCGGATGCAAGGGAAAGTGTTTGCCTCACAGCCCTTCTTTTGTTGGCGAGCGCGCTCCAGAAGTGGCCGGGTTGACAGTGTGTCCTGCTGGGAAACCCGCCAGTTTACAACTAGCCCTCCTCCTCGCTGCTCCCGCTGTCTCGTAAGAGTTTAGCCGGTTCGCTTTCACGTTCTCAACTGCATTCACAGAAATTGTTCATCATAGTTATGTGATTACAAAATGTCATACATAATACCACTTAGTATTGTCTTTCACAATTTTTAAGAACAAAAGTGAGACTTAATTTTTTTAAATAAAAAAAGTTAGATGAATCGACAATATAAAAAAATAAAAGTGAAATGACTTGACAGTATAAAAATAAAAATTAAATGAACTGATAATATAATATCTAAATCCACATCAGTAATGTGGTTCACTTCCGTTTTAATAAATCAAATGCTACTTATTAATTCACTAAAATGAATAGGATTATGCCTTGTGCAAGTATAGGTCAGGGCAACATAGGGTTCACATGTTATTTACACACACACACACACACATGCACACCTGTTGTCTATACTACAAACTAACTACCCATAAACATGTATTACTCAAAATTCTACTTCTATCCACTACTAGTTAATCAAACAACCTACTTCAATACTACTTCAACAAAATGTTTACACCACTACAACATTGTTCTAATTCGTCCTCTTCCTGACGCTCGCCGCATACGTCTTGTCACATGATAAATATAGAGAAACTTTCCTTAAACATACACAGTAAAAGAACAATGGTTATTTACACGCCAAAACATTTATACCAGTTGATACACCTGATAAGAGACTCGCAATTATACATTTATCATACTCATATATTCACACATAAAACAGTAAGAAAATTTCATCTAAAATTACGTTATCACAAGAATTAATCACATAGATGACTCTGAGCAGGATAAAAATATTTTCCTTATACAGGTTATGCTACATTTTCTTACCCATTTCGTTCCTTCTTAAAGTTACCTTTCGCTTCCAAATCAGTTATTTCGCCTGTGGTGGTCATTCTGGATTCATTTCTCATGATTGGCAAAATTGTGGTCACCTCTATTCTGTAAAACAGTTTCATCTTAACATATTGAACTTACAACAGACACAAAAGATCCGAATCCTCCTGTAGTATAAATGACAAATGTTATGCTTCATCCTTATTACATTAAACCAAGCTTTCCTTCGGTCCCATAATCAAAATTATTTAATCTTCCTCTACCTTCAAGAGGGACATTTCTTCAGTACAACTCATATAGGCTGCAGTGCATCCCGCACCAGCGAAAACAGTAAGCTGTAATGCTCACAGCATCAACAAAACACATAAACGTCACTTTTCTAGGACAAGTATTAACGCAGAATAATTTTTTAGGCTCTGGCTCAACATCAAGCAAGACTACAAAAAGGATCCATATTTCTGTTCCATTCTCCAATTGCTGAAAAACTGCTCGTATTTGACTACCACAATAATATTTCAGGGCCACGTAAATTACACAAACCACAATTCTTCTTTCACCTTGAATGGAATCAATATATTGACGAAATCCACAGACAGCACTTTACATACTCAGCTATAAAGAACAAAAATGACATATATCATCAATATTAACATATCATCGCATATTGGGAAGCCAATGGTTAAACAATCGTATTATCGCATCTTGTTTTCAAAATTCCAAACTTACTCATTCCTTTCTCAGAGCTCCCCTATCTCAAAATATTCATACAGCACGCATACTACAGTAAGAGATCCTCATTTATACTGACAGATATAGAATAGTAATAGATAGATAGTAGCACTGAAAGCAGAAAATTGGAAACAAGGCTTCTAACAGCTGGGGACCTGGGTTTGCCAGACCCATAATACCCACAGATCGGATATTCCCCTGAGTTTTGCATTAATTCAACACAGATCTTGCTTCTCTCAGGAGCGACTCTTTTCAATTTACACAAAAAAACCATAAACAGCATTTCACTCGTTCACTAACAAACCTTTTATCTTCACATTTGAACCAACCTAAATCCTAATTGCACAAGGAAAGAAAAAAAAACTAAAAACATCACTTCAATCAATCACATAGAAACATCTTTATCATTATTTTTACCTACATATTATTCAAAATGCATATGTCACATATGTATATCAATCAATTCATTCTCCTCTCTATACCCCCTATGTACTCATTTGCCATGTCACTCATTTGTTCCGATTGGGCGCCTTCTGTGCTGATCATTTGTCATTGCCGGTTTTTTTCATTTCCATTTGCTGGATTATGTCTTGGGTTAGCCGGCCGAATTTCAACATCATGAGGTGCTCCGCCTACAGACTTATTCCCACCGTGTTCACCGTAGTATCGATTCTGGTTGCCGTAACTGTTGCGTTCACGATCCTGTCCACGTCCTCGATCATTTCCGTTGTTCCACCTGTGTTCGCGACTGTTACCCCAGTTTCTATACGGCCGGTCCCGATTATTGTTCCGTTCGCGTCGCGACGACCAGTCACGCCGTTGATTAGTACTACGGCCATGACTGCAATCGCGCTTCTGTGCCCCGTAATAAGTTTGTGCCTGATTAGGCGGGCATTCTGCTGTATTATATTCCAACTCTTGGAGAAGTGTATTAAACGTTTCCACGTCCTCTTTGCATCGTCCCGCAAGAATGACGTGGCGCAAGTGCATCGGCAATTTGGTGATGCGTATCCTAATTAGTTCCGCAGGCCCGTATGGGTTGTATAGAAATTGATTTGCCTGCAGCATGTGGTCGAATAGGCGTGCTGGGCTGCCGAAACCAGACTGGTTCAAATTTGGCAGCATAATTATGCCATGTTTGACCCTATCTTGTGCCGCTTCCGACCAATAGGCGGACAGAAAGGCTTGTCGAAACTCCGGAGTGGAGTTGCAGTGAGGCGCTGCCGACCACATGCGAATCGCCAGTTCGCCTTCCAAATAGCCACACATATATTCTATCTTATGTGAACTTGCCCAGTCGGGGGGAAGACAGAACTCAAATTGCTCGAGCCATGCACGTGGATGTATTCCTTTTTGCGAATTTCGAAATATCTCAAACTTTCTAACCGTAAGGAAATGTTTGAAATAAAATCCCCGCTTTTCCTCCCGGCGAGGCCCTTGAATGTTTCTATTTTTCTCATGTCTGACCTTCAAAATACATTCTTCCCTATCGTCAAAATCTCCCTCGTGGCCGGAGTCCCTCTCTGCACTGTTCATACGGCTATTTTTAGTGCTATTGGCGAGTTCAGAATCACACCCAATGCGGCTTTCCAGATGCGCCACGCGTTCTTATAATTCGCATGTTACAGCTTTGTGCCGCCTGTTCACTTCGAACTATCCCTTCTGAAATCTAAGAAGCGAACGCACTTCTTCGGTCTCTGCGACCGCTACCTGTGTAGTATTGTTATCACTCTCCGTCACCTTCATCGTGCCTACGATGTCCGCTAATGCCACAATCGTACCATGTATTTGTCTGTTGTCCTCCGCCCCAGTCTGCTTCAATTGTTCTACCTGCTGTTCGAGTGGGTGAATCGCTTGACTGTTGTCCGCTACTGTGTTGCTAATGGACGCGGGACAATGCGTTTCTGCCTCCTGGACCCTCGAGAGTACCTGCTGGCGTTCCCTTCGGCATTCTTCTCTCAGCGCTTGGAAATTCCTAAGTAGCTGTTCTTCGCTCTCTTTCGATTCAGCAACGCGACTCCGCTTGCCCTGTTCTAAGGCTTGCAGACGGTCATCGATTTGTTCAAATGTACAGCCTAATTCTTTCATAATATCGCTTTTTATTTCACTTGCCAGATTGTTTATTCTTTGTGAGATATCATCAGACACTCTCTGCATCGACTTGTCGACTTTGTCTGTTGAATTAGTTTTTCGTCTATTTGTTCGCGTAGCTCACGGATCGATTTTTTAGATTTCTGCGTCATTTGTTCGCCTAGCTCGCGGATCGATTTTTCAGATTTCTGCGTCATTTGTTCGCCTAGCTCACGGATCGATTTTTCAGATTTCTGCGTCATTTGTTCGCCTAGCTCGCGGATCGATTTTTCAGATTTCTGCGTCATTTGTTCGCCTAGATCTCGGATCTATTTTTCAGATTTTTGCGTCATTTGATCGCCTAGCTCTCCGATCGATTTTTCAGATTTCTGCGTCATTTCATCGCCTAGCTCTCTGATCGATTTTTCAGATTTCTCTGCGTTTCCTTCATTTTGTTGCAATAAGGCTTTCATGAGTTCTGCCAAATCAATTTGGTTAGTTGGAGGCAAATTAATTTCTGGCTCTGATGTGAGCCCGTTCGTCCTGTTTTGCATTTTTTCTGAAGTATTCCCCAATGCGTTTTCGGAACCGTCCGACGCATTAATATTCGAAATCAAATTATCCCCTTGGTCCATGTTGCTTAAGTTGTTGGACCGCCTACTTTTAGCTTGGTTACGTGTCTGCATTAGTTCAATTTATACCCGGTATGCGACACACTAATCAAAATAAATGTATCCCCCAAAATTTACGACAGTCACACGAACGGTACCCAACCTAGTATGCACTTTTTCACACGCAAAACAAACTTATATCTTTGATCGAAGTCAGTGCAATTTACAAGTGAGAAAAAAAAAAAACACACAGACACATATAAAACGCACAAATATAGAAAACAAAACAAGACAAACAACACAACGCCGCTCAAGAACGCCGTGAATATTTTGAAAGTCTGCTCAGAAACAATGCAAAAGTTGTTTGAGCGCTGCAGGGAAAAAAATTAAGATTAAACAATGCTCGCAATCTAACGTTTCAGAGATTCCAGAGTCTAGCGGAATCACAGAACAGGGTCGCCATGTGTAACGTTGTTGCATTGATTTTGCTATGAAAGCGGGTTAAAAGCTGGGAGCTGTCTGGGGAAGTTAACCTTGCATTACTGAGCAACTGTTTCACCAGGTATCCAGTCTAGCTTACCAAATTCCCAACCAGAGTAATATTATAATCTTTTAATCGTCATATGACAACTAATGATATATATATATATATATATATATATATATATATATATATATAATCCTCAATAAGGCACCAGTTTAGTTACGAATCAAGTTTAATATGCTCAAATTTCAATGATCAATGTTAAATAACATTGATCATTGAAATTTGAGCAAATATATATATATATATATATATATATATATATATATATATATATATATATATATATAACAGAATTTAAGTAAGAGAAATAAATCAGTTTATATTTGGAAATTTATTTTAACATTGATCATTGAAATTTGAGCATATTAAACTTGATTCATAACTAAACTGGTGCCTTATTTAGGATTGTGAAAATGTGAGTTTGTAATCTTACGGAACACATCAAATAGGGAACCAAGATTGGGAGACTACATACAACACTGCATTCATAAAATAACACACGAAGAACGTTGAAACATATGCAAGAGGAAATTAACCACAACCAACCGATTCAATTTTCACCCAAAGAAGTTACGTTCGTAGCGCAATCCTGTCTGTCATGTAATTACCACACACTGGTATACTAAATTCATACTAACTCTCTGTGAAATCTTCCCGAAAAGAATAGCTGAGGGCTACTTTGATGCTTACACCACATGCTTGACGTGGTCAACCTGGTTTACACAATGAGTGTAACTCCACAATAATTTTGATAATTAAAATAAATTAGATCGAAAAGCAATTTACAAAATAAAAACCTCGAACTGGTTACTATCGTCTTACTATTGACCTGATGGGTCAAACAATTGTATAAGCACGGGGTACTGGTCTCACAAAGTACACCACACGTGGGTTGAACATAAAGAAAAGTTGCTATATTGAAAAAGATTGTCAAGACGAGACGTTATATTCTCACGCACATTCGCATTTAAGATTAATGATCTTAGTTAGAGTTACTGATCAACACGTGGTTCCACTTTATTCACAAAGTAGTGACAAAGCAACTACTGGACTATTCCGAACTGTACACTCGAATCACACTGCGTTGAAATTTAAGATAACATTGGATATTTTATAGCTGAACCTGAAATAAAGGTGATTAAGTTTTCAGTTAGGCTGAACTTCAGAACTCCATTGTCCTACGGACTCAGCAGACACGCCCTTAGCCAGAGATCTTACCACATCAGACGCTCGCCGCGGACAGACTGACCTGCTCTCCTACCGAGCGTGCTTAACAGATACAAACGGAAGTGACCAGAGAGGCAGCTTCCCATACCAACATGACAAGGGACAGACAGGACCATACTAAGGATAGAAACCTCTTTACTTTTAGAAAGCGTAGCTACCTGTTCCGACGTTGGTCCTACTGTTCTCTAGCAGACAGGCTTGTCTGCTACCATCCAGCATGCAACTAGAAATACATTTGCTCATTCATCCTCTCACACAGAAGGGAAGGGGGATGACAGTATCTTATCATATACAGTATATAAAAGAAAGCGGATGTAGGTTCCGTATGAGACTGTGTGACATGAATTACATATAAACTGTGTTAAGTGTTGTAGTGTGACAGATCGTTCTTGTTTATGTGTAAAAGTAACACGTTTCACTGCTCAGTCTCCTCCCAGATAGTCAGAAACACCACAGTAAATTTAGAAGAGGAATTTATGCCGTAAATGACAACAGGTTTAAGAAATTAACATGAAAGGAATCCAACAGGGGCCTTTCAACTTATTTCTTTTACATTTCCACATATCTTATCTCTCTGTTTTTTTGGAAAATTTTGACTCCAAACTTAACTGGTCCACTCTCAGACTTAACTCTTGTACTTCGGTAGGTAAGTTTTTGCACAAGTCTTGCAGCTCGCTCACTGCGTTCGGCACCTTTTTAACCGACGTATCCACTTGGGATTCCGTCTCCTGAATTTGGGATATGCTTTACAGAGGTTTTGTAACTCACCTGCTAGTTGTTCCTGTTTATCGTCTACTTATGATACCCTTTCCGTTAACGCATTTATATTGCGGGATACGTCGGTAATTATTTCTTGTTTTATTTGCTTTCCTAGCTCTGTCAACTTCCCGGATAGTTGGTCAGATAATTCAGTGTGTATAGTTTAGCTCACCTCACTGAACTGCTGGCTAACATTACTCTTGAAATCGTTAAATGCTTGATTTTGCTGTGTAAAGTGTTGTCCTATATTTTCCCGATGTTTTGTAAACTGCTGTGTCATACCCTTAAGTTCTAGTGTTGTTTGTTGCCTGATTTTTGTCAAACTGTATGTCTAACTATTATTTACATTGTTTTTAGAACCTGTTTCGTGTTCTTGCGTTCGCGATGTCGTGAGCAAGTAATCAAAGGAATTTCCGCTGTCGCGCGCTTCAGTTTCAAAAATGGTTCAAATGGCTCTGAGCACTATGGGACTCAACTGCTGTGGTCATAAGTCCCCTAGAACTTAGAACTACTTAAACCTAACTAACCTAAGGACAGCACACAACACCCAGCCATCACGAGGCAGAGAAAATCCCTGACCCCGCCGGGAATCGAACCCGGGAACCCGGGCGTGGGAAGCGAGAACTCTACCGCAGCTTCAGTTTCACTAATTGAAAAATGTTTCACGGTTAGAAATGAGAAACTGTCTCATCGAGCTTCATGAAAGTGAATTCATGATTAGTTATGTTACCAGTGTCATCATTTATTGATAGTAGAACGCCAACCTCGTTGTTTTCATTGCCATCGGCCAATTCACGCTTTGGCACGTTACCCTCAACTGTTGCCAAGCTCGGATTTCCGACATCTTGGCATATTGCATTTTATAATGAATTTTCAACAATGGCCATTTCCTTTTACTCCATTGTAAATAGTTTTTTAACAAAATTACGAATAATTTTTTTTTCAAAAATAAAATTTTGCCCGCATGGGTACTTTTCAATTAAAGTCGGTTTCGCTACGTATTCACCAATGAAACTGATTATTATCTGACACAGTCTTCTAGAATTTAAATGAGTTACCTTGCACTGTAGTGAGACATTGTATAAATTTTCGTCTTTTTTGTAGAAACGAAACTTTCCGTAAAGGATGTTAATTGGAAGGAAGAGATTATCTACTGACGAGAGACGGCGCCAAGCGCGGCCATATAAGCATAGAGCGTATCAGCTTCCTACCTTTACCGCTGAAATCAGCATTCGCAGCTCGACTAGTTTGTGTGCAGAATTTAATTTTAATTTGGTCCGTCAATGTTTTTATCATTCCTAACCTCATATACTTGTAACAAATACAATGAAATTTTCATTAGTTCCTTGTAACAATAATATGAATCATTTAACTGAAAAATTTTTATCTCAACAATTCAAAGGTCTGTTCATATTTCGCTCGGCACTGTCCTGTCACGGTCGCCATTGAATAAGTATGCGGCAATGGAAACGGAATGTTGCTTGAATAATTGGCAAAGTTGAGCGGAAACAGTAGGTGACAAGAAATTTTGAAGGTAATTTATGAGTCTGTGCACAATCTTGGGTGAATTTTAACAGATACCAATACCAAGAGACCTGCCTGGCTAAAGCGTACAAAATAATCGGTGGATAGAACAGGAATAAAAGAGGATGAGCAAGAATGACGAGGTCGGCAAGTTTGAAGATATAGATGCGGGACGCAATGGCAGTTGAAAGACCCCGTGGCAAAAAGTACAAAAAATGTTCAGGTGCGTGTGAATTCCTAAGGGACCAAACTGCTTAGGTCATCTGCCCTTAGACTTACACACTACTTACACTAACTTACTCTAAGAACAACACACACTCCCATGCCCGAGGGAGGACTCAAACCTCCGGCGGGAGGGACCGCGCAATCCGTGACGTGGCGCCTCAAATGGCGCGGCCACTCCGCGCAGCTGGCAAGAAGACCTGCCCATTACTTATTACATCCACCCACGTAATTTTCAACGTTCTTCTGTAGTACCACATATCAAAAGCTTCTGTTCTGCTCTTACCTGAAATACTTATGGTCAACGTGTAACTTTCACACAAGGCGACGCTCTGTACAAATACTTACAGAAGATGCTTCCCAGCAGTTAAATTGATATTCATAGTTAACAACTTTCTCTTCTCAGAAACACTTTTCTTGCTGTTGCCCAACCTCTATTTTATGTCCTGTCTGCTTCAGTTATCAGCAGTTATTTTGTGCTCAAATAGCAAAACTAGTCGACTACCTTTAATTTCTCATTCCCAGGTCTTATTCTATCAGCATCACCTGATTCGACTACATTCCATTTCTCTTGTTTCAGCTTTGATACCGAGAGTGGTGACGCTGTGGTTAGCACACTGGACTCGCATTATGGAGGACGGCGGTTCAGACCCGCTTCCGCCCATTCAGTTTTAAGTTTCCGTGATTTCCCTAAATCGCTCCAGTCTAATGCCGGGGTCGTTTCTTTGAAATGGCACGACCGATTTGCTTCCTCATCCTTAACACGATCCAAGTTTGTGCTCCTACTCTAACGTCCTCGATGTCGACTGGACATCAAACCCCAACTTCTTCTTTCTTCCTTTTTCAACTTTCTTGATAATCATCTTATAATCTCTTTTTCAATACATTATTCGTTCCATTCAAGTGCTCTTCCAAGTCCTCTGCCACCTCTCACAGACCACCAATGATATCGTCAAACTACCAAGATTTATTTCTTCTTCCTGAATTTTAATTCCCTTTCCAAATTTCTCCTTGGTTTCCTGCAATGCTTGCTCAGTGTACAGACTGAATAACGTCGTGGAGAGGCTACAACACCCTTCTCAACTACGGCTTCCCTTTCATGTCCTTTGTCTCTTACAACTGCAGTCTAGTTTTTCGACGTGTTTCCATTAGGTCACTTTCTTGTCCAATTGTCTGTTCGGTACAAATTTTGCAGTTGTTTTGAAACTAACTTCCCCAGGAGCTATAGACTTGAACCTTTTAATAGATTTCAGAATTGGTTAAGTGCAATATTGACTCGCTTTCTTGACTGGTGTGTAGCGGAGGGTACGTTGTTTTTCTGTCTTTCTGTCTGTTCGGTAGAAAGAGTTCACTCTAAACTAACTTCTCGATGAACTAAAGACATGAAGCTTTCCAAATAGCTCCGAACTGGATGACAATGTAATATGAAGTCGCTTTCTTGTCTGGTGTGTGCTGGTGGATACTTTTTACACCAGGGCTATGTCTCCTTTTTCCTGTTCCAGTCGCGAATGTTTTTCAATAAGAACGATTGCTGGTAAACCTCCGTGTGAGCCTGAGTTTCTTTCATTTTCGGCTTAACGGTTTTTTTAGCGAGATGTACGTGGATACATTGGTTGACTCAGGCGAAGAGAAACTGAAATAAACCTTACACTTTCTACTATTGTAACCACATTAAAAAGTTTTAAATTGGTTCAAAATTTTGAAACACACAAAACAATTTCTCCTAGCTCTATACACATTCCTAACTCTAAAGAGATAAACTTGAAAATCTGAGCTTGTTAATTTTTAATATTTATGAAAATTCTTGTAAAATTTGATTTATATCGTGGGATGCATGCAACACGTAAATGATACCTATTAAAAATTCACAAACAAATGTTTTCAGGACTACTTTTATGGGATTTAGAATGTGTATAGGACTAGAAGAAACTATTTTGTACTTGTCAGACCGTTTAAAAATTCTACATTAAAAGTTTTTTATTTAGATAATTATTTAGCAGCTATAGACAACTTTTCACTCTTAATTATTTTCAGCCATAATGGCTATGTTTGTGAACCGTGACTGTGTGGGATAATTATTTATTTCGAGTTTCTGCTACCAGCCACTTTTTATTTATGCTTAATTTAACATAATGCAACGCGTTTCGAACATGTTCTGTTCATCTCTAGGCGTTTGTACATACATACATACATAGAGAAATGTTACTTAAAAACAAACAAACTAGATTAATCTAGAACACTTTGTCCATTGTGGCCGGCCGGTGTGGCCGTGCGGTTAAAGGCGCTTCAGTCTGGAACCGCGTGACCGCTACGGTCGCAGGTTCGAATCCTGCTTCGGGCGTGGATGTGTGTGATGTCCTTAGGTTAGTTAGGTTTAATTAGTTCTAAGTTCTAGGCGACTGATGACCTCAGAAGTTAAGTCGCATAGTGCTCAGAGCCATTTGAACCATTTTTTTGTCCATTGTTTTTTACTGTAGCTGCTGGTGTGGCATTTGGGGGGAAGGAGGGTGGGGCAGTGTATGGCTACAAATATAAGTCAGTGATGTCTTCTGCTGGTTTTCTTCTTTGTGGATGACTATGGATATCACAGCCTGTATAGGATGCAGATAG
Source organism: Schistocerca nitens (assembly GCF_023898315.1). Taxonomy (NCBI): domain Eukaryota; kingdom Metazoa; phylum Arthropoda; class Insecta; order Orthoptera; family Acrididae; genus Schistocerca; species Schistocerca nitens. Next base: position 853,958,180 of record NC_064614.1, read on the forward strand.
ATTTGAATCAGTTATGTGTTGCGAAAATAGTGTGAAAGGCTTTTATATGACAGTTGATCACTTACAATTTCATCATCTTGCTGCTTCACTTGTAAGTGATCAACTGTCATATAAAAGCCTTTTACACTATTTTCCTAACACATAACTGATGCAAATCTATCTGCATCCTATACAGCCGGCCGCGGTGGCCGAGCGGATCTAGGCGTTTCAGTCCGGAACCGCGCGAATGCTACGGTCGCAGGTACGAATCCTGCCTCGGGCATGGATGTGTGTGATGTCCTTAGGTTAGTTAGGTTTAAGTAGTTCTAAGTTCTAGGGGACTGATGATCTAAGATGTTAAGTCCCATAGTGCTCAGAGCCATTTTCTTGCATCCTATACAGGCTGTGGTATAGTCGACCAAAAAGAAGAAAACCAGCAGAAGACATCACTGATTTCGATATCTAGCCATAGACTGCCCCCCTCCTTCCCCCCAAATGCCACACCAGCAGCTACAGTAAAAAAAATGGACAAAGTGTTCTAGATTAACCTATTTTAAGACTGTTTATTTTTAAGTAACATTTCTCTATGTATGTTTGTATGTATAAACGCCTGAAGATGAACAGAACATGTTCGAAACGCTTTGCATTATGTTAAATTAAGCATAAAATAAAAAGTGACTGGTAGCAGAAACTTGAAATAAATAACTTTTCACTCCCTGTACTTTAGCCTGCGGCCTTCAGAATTTCAAAGAGGGCATTCCTCTCAACATTGTTGAAAGCTTTGCCAAAGACTACAAATGCTACAACCGTAAGCTTGACGTACTTCGATCTATCATCTGAGACATATCGTAAACTCAGTAAGATCTGGCGTGTTCCTACCAGCTCTCCGGAATCCAAACTGATTTTCCCCTGACGTCGGCTCCTACCACTTTTTCCATAGTGTATATTGCAGCATACGTGAAAGAATAGCCGCGTTTAATATTTGTAACTGGACGCTCTGGCAGGATGTGCGGTCAGCCGGCGGCCTTGGAAAGGCACGCTTCGCGCCGCATTTTGCCGGGCATCCGGCGACGTCAGAGGAGTGCCGGGAAGGGCTGAATGGCAGCGCTTAGAGCGAACGCAGCGGTCTGCGATCGGGCCGGTCCCCTCCGCGCGTCCGCAGAGCCCGGCGCCCATTCTCATTCCGCGGGAACGTCGCCGCCGCCGAGAACGCCTGCGTCACGCACGGCTGGGCCGCGTGTGGAGCTACACTCCGTGACCGACGAAGCGGAGACCGCGCGCGGCGCTCGCTGCTCCGGGCCACCGCTTGCGCAAACGGCCCCCTCCGCGCATGACGGACGGCACGGCACGGCACACATCCCTCCTGCCAAAATCCTTCGCCCAATTGTCGACTAAGGCTACAGCACCGGCTGCCGTGTCCTACAGCTCCGCTCAGTGGCTCTGCAATGAGATGCGTAGCTGCGCGCGGCCAACTCCTTGTTGTTGTGTCGGCGACATTCCTGGGCGTTATGTCAGATGGTATCGCTGGCACTTCAGCAGGTGTCTGTAGCATCTGAATGCAAGTGCTGCGGATCAGTGTTTTTGTGCCCGTGTAGCTGGTGTTTTTCCAAGACAATTAGAGTCCTCCTAATATTTTACACCAAAAGAAAATTGTGGCCGAGCGGTTCTAGGCGCTTAAGTCCGGAACCGCGCGACTGCTACGGTCGCAGGTTCGAATCCTGCCTCGGGCCTGGATGTGTGTGATGTCCTTAGGTTAGTTAGGTTTAAGTAGTTCTAAGTTCTACGGGACTGATGACCTCAGATGTTAAGTCCCATAGTGCTCAGAGCCATTTGAACCATTTTTTGAACCAAAAGAAAAACATCATTGCCCGAAGATCACGAGCGTGTGCTCTATCGAAATACATCTCATAACACCCCAACGACCCCCTTAAAGTCAGTTAAGACAGAATATCATAATATGAAGTAGGGAAGAGTTATCTTGGCAAATACGACATCTTTGCCGATAAGCTAACACCAAGAAGTTTTGACAGCAACAACATTATACATCACTGAGAGTTTTCGTTATGAAAATAGGAGGAAGAAACCTCTGATTTAATCAATGGACAAATATCCAAGTGATAATTGCAATTAATATCTTGAAAGCTAAGTCCAAGGTGATGTTAGTCAGAGATAACTTTTATGTGGAAGAGTGTTGTAAGCGCAACGAAGAAATTCAATGCGCCTACAATACTCTTTCACACAAGAAGTCCCTTGCTGGCTCTCGTCCTGTAAAGACGTGCGAGAACAATTCTTGTCTTAGTTATTGAGAGTACGAAACATGACGAGATTGTTTTGCGTTCAGAAGTGTTTCTTGCGTGACGTGATTCACGAACTTCGGAAACTGATTTTCTAAGCAGAGACAGGAACTGATAGACGCATTTAACCATGCATAACGGGTTAATTGAACTTTATTGACGAAACTGGTGAATATTGGACTTGACTTTCAAATAGCTGGAACTAAAAGAAGAGTGGATAGTATATCAAAGGACTACACTCAATTATTCTCGAGTAGGACACAATTACACGACTTCACGAAGATAATACAATTACGCCGAAGAGTCAAGTTGTCGTAATTGTCAAGAAACTTAATTTTAATAGAACTGACTTTACCAACCAACTGCGTGTGCGTGTGGTGTGAAAGTTATAAAGTGTTTAGTGGCCAAGGAACAATAAACTGTTCGTTCCAAGTGAAATATCAAGCGTGGACTATATTATTAAGTGATTTAATGAATGATAGTTAACCAACGACTGTTCAGCAGGAACAATTTAATCTGAATATCAAAATACCTGTGACCAGCCGACCGCGGTGGTCTAGCGGTTCTAGGTGCTCAGTCCGGAACCGCGCGACTGCTACGGTCGCAGGTTCGAATCCTGCCTCGGGCATGGATGTGGGTGATGTCCTTAGGTTAGTTATGTTTAAGTAGTTCTAAGTTCTAGGGGACTGATGACCACAGATGTTAAGTCCCATAGTGCTCAGAGCCATTCAAAATACCTACTTCATTAACTGAAAAGAGAACTTTTGAATTTTTTTTTTTTTTAACATTACGGCGTCGGTTCACTCAGGCGTGATCAAAGAGTATCTGTGGATCTCGCTTCATACAGGTTCAACAACTCCATAGCAACGAGCCAACAACGTACGAGAAGACTGATAATTACAATGTTTCCTCGCGATTGGTGGTGTGTACGATGCGGATGAAATAAGATTTAAGAACTACTGCATATCCCAGCAATGAGTCATTCAATCCTAAATCAAGAAGCATCCATCGTACGAGTTCGCATTTCTGTCCCCCGTTCACCAACGGGGACCTACGTCATCGCGCATCGTGTCTCAACTCCACTGCGAGACCTGTGGCAGTAGCAGCACGCGGTTGGAGTGCGGGGACGCCACACAATCTGAATACAAGAAACGAGACCGATCATATACTAAGCAACTATTTCTTCTGAGGTACTAGTGGGTGGTTGTTTCACAACTTTTAGAGACGTGGTCTCTACACGTACGAGGTGCGTTAGAGGAGTAATGAGACTGATTTTTTAACAACCAAAGTATTTTTTTTCGAACAACAATGTTGTCCCCAACAATGTAGTTCCCGTTGGCAGCTATACACCGGCGGAGTCCTTGTTCTCAGTCTTAGTGGCAACGCTGAAAGACTTCAACTGGTAGGGCCTTTAACATGTCGGTCATATTCTTTTCTACGTTCTTCAGAGTTCAAATTTACTTCCTTTTAAGACATTTTTCAATTTTGGGAGAATAAAAACGTCACAAGGAGTCAATTCAAGCGAACAGGGTTGCTATGAAACAACAGGAATGCCTTTTGACAGCAAAAACTCGGTGGTGGAAGTGGCCGTGTGACATAAGGGCTTTGTCGTGTCGCAGCATCCACTTGTCTGCGATATGCGGTCTCACTCGGTTCGCGCTTTTCCTGATACTTTCAAGGACATCTTTTTAAAACCTTTTGTCGACAGTTCTGGAGGAACAATTTCGTTCTGCACGATGCGCCCACTGTCAAAAACACAAAAATCATCATTTTTTTGAAATCTGATTTGCTCATTCGAGATTTTTCGGTCGAGCAGATGTCTTGGTTTGCCACTCGTTACTTTGCCGCTTTGTCTCAGGATCGTACTCAAAAATCCTGCATTCACACGACTGAACCATTCGTTGTCACTGGTAATCCTCTCTAGAAGATCAAGACACACGCTTCTTCCGTTGTCTTTTTCTCAGTTGTGAGGTTTTTCGGCACCATTTTGGCACAAACCTTCCGCATGTGCAAATCTTCGGTCAAAATCTGGTGTATGATGAGAGTGTTTAATATGGCTCCCATTATGCGTATTGTTAAACGTGAGTCTGATCTCCAAAAATGCACGTTTGACGTTCTCTTTGGTTTTTGAAGTTGAAGGTCTCCGTGAGTAAGATTAACTTTCAAGGTGTTCTCGGCCTTCCAAAAATGATTTGTGCCAGCGAGAGCTTGTGCTCCTGGTAAGAAACGTTCCTCATAGGCTTGTTGCAACTTTTCGTAGGTCACACTTGTTGCTTCAAATGGTTCAAATGGCTCTGAGCACTATGAGACTTAACATCTGAGGTCATCAGTCCCCTAGAACTACTTAAACCTAACTAACCTAAGGACATCACACACATCCATGCCCGAGGCAGGATTCTAACCTGCTACCGTAGCGGTCGCGCTGGTCCAGACTGAAGCGCCTAGAACCGCTCGGCCACAGCTGCCAGCCCGAAGCTTAACACAAAATCAGATTTCATAACATTTCTCTAAATTCCGCTGTTCCGTTTTCGTTGCACACAACGAAAACACAAATACACTGATGGCGCTCTCCAAAATCACGTGATGGCTGTACGGAGCTGAAACAGGGACTGACCATCTGAAAGGGATGAACACACCAGTCTGCACAAGTATAACAACACAGCGTTGCCAGATCGCTCGCAGTGCTGTCTGTCTCTTTACTGTTTTGAAACACCTCGAACACCAATACTCTGCAAACTGTTGCGAAGCGTATGTCAGAGAGTACTTCCCATTGTCCCGGTTATTAGAGCTTCTTCCCGTTCCACTCATGTATGGAGTGTGGAAAAAAAATCGTGTTTACACAACTCTGTGTGCGGTGCAGTTAGTTTCATCTTGTTTTCTCTATCTCTATAAGAGCGATTCATAGGGTTTTGTCGTATATTCGTAGAGTCCTCTCTTAAAGCTGTCACTTGAAACTTCGTAAATAAGCTTTCATGAGAAAATTGTTTCCTACCTGCAAGCGTCACTCAATTTAACTTTCTCCACATCTTCGTTACGCTCTCCCAAGCGTCGAACAAATCTGTGAACAAGCGTACTACCTTTCTTTATATTCGTTCTATATCTTCTGCTAGTCCTACATGGTCCAGGAACCACAGGTATGAGCAGTATTCTAGAATGGGTCACACGAGTGTTTTCTAACCAGCCTCATTTTTAGACTAAATTTCCCTAGTATCCTGTCAATAAGCAGACGATTGCTACCTGCTTTACTCAAGAATAAGCCTATGTGATCGCCCCAATTAGTATCTAAAAACCTGGTACAACCAAATATTCATGAGTTGCCTGGTTCTAGTTGCCAGTAGTCTTAAGGTATTACGTTTCTTTCATTTTGTGAAGTGCATGATTTCAAATTTCTGAACATTGATTGTCTGATGCTGCTATTAATATTGTCAGTCAAGTCGTTAATATACAACATGAACAGCAGCAATCTCAACACGCTTACCTGGAACACGTCTGGTATTTTTTCTACACGAGTCGATCACTCTCCATCCACGATAATATGTTGTAGCCTCCCTACTAAGAAATTCTTAATCCATTGACAAATTTGACTTTATACGCCCTGTGGCCAGTTTCGTAAGGTCAATCAGCTCAGTGATAGCGGAATAGTAATTTGCCACCTACTTATTCTCGTACCCCTCCTTAATACGCCCTGTACGACAATGGACACAAAAGAAACGAGAATGATGTTGCGAATTCACGTACTTACTAAACGTATTTTTTCTGGTTGTTCTCCTGTAAAGTAGGAACTATTTTAATAGACAGTCGTGCGTATTCGTTCCTTCCACTACTCAAAACATTGCTAATTATCGTTTCCCACGCGTTTGCGCAGGATCTCTGGGGTGTTCTGCTTGAAGTGAAACGTTAAAGGTCCGCAATAAAGTGCTCGTTCGCAACCAGCGAGTTGAATCACTTTGATGAAACTTAACAAAGCACAAGTACACAACTCAAATTCAAAAAGCGGTCAAAATTGTCCACGAATTGTTTCTTAGCAATTCGAGCACTCCCCTTTACTTTACGATGAGGTAGTGCTGTGGTGTTTCAACGATAGCGTCACACGCTTCGCCCGAGAACGTCAGCAGCCTTTCTCATGGCGAGAAAGATTCGGTGAGAACTTGCTGCTGTTCTGCCTGGTGCTTCGGGATTCCATCGATTGCAGATGGAGCAGGAACAGGTCAGTAAGGCATTAAACGAGATATTTAAGAATGAACAATCCTAATCGAAGAAGACCAGCCTGAAGAAACCGCATTATGAAGATGAGAGAGACGTTTAAATTCTTGTCCTGGCATAGTAATGAAGGGTTTCCGTTGATTCCCTAATTCAAACAAGTGGCTGAGCTGTTCCAAGAAGTTACATCACCATTCCTTTCCAACGAAGTTAGTGTTCCCGTTTTGATATGCACTATCAGTAGTGAACATTAAATTCTAAACATTTTTCATTCCTTACGGAAGCGTTAGTCCATCGATTACTTCGTTTGGTAAAAAGATGTTTAATTTATAAGAGAATAGCTTTGTTCGTTGAATGATTATTTACTCATACAACGTTTGTTCAATTAACTTTTTCTCAGAACGTATTTATTCTGAAGAGTTACAATTTGGTTACGATATCAGTCAACATTTCTATTACATGTGCTATTTTCGGCATATTCTCCATCAGTTCTATTGTCTTACGTCAGCGTTCTATAAGAGCAGGGATAGCAGTCATGGACACCCAGGAAATGATTTTGTCACCATCTGATGAAGAGGTTTGTTACAAATAACTCTTGCGTGACGGATGAGACATTATTTTATAACTTAGTCGCTATGACATTTTTCTCATCTCTTTGAGACATGCTCTTTCAGTGGTTCTGGAGGGAAAAAAGACGTAACAAACTATCTTTTCTCGTAGTCAGTTCAGACTCAGCTGATCCTAATGTTGATATTTTTTTAAATAGTTTATTGTAAGCTTGAAAATTACAACATGTCAAAAACACTGTATTGTCGTCAACATAGTAAATATACAAGGAGGTAAAATAATATAAAACTAATGTGTAACAATTTTAATTTTGGTGACAAATTTGCAAATTAGTTTACTTGCATGAGCTTCTCGAACAGATTTTTACTGCAAGCTCACTTCCGCGCTGTTTATCCATCAAGAGATTGGTGTCAGAAGTAAGGAATACTCAAGGATGAAACGCGAGTCCGCACATGACATATGGAACAAAGAGATTGCTGCAGCCCTTCAGATGGAAGTTGTGGTTCATTCGCCGTACAGTTCAGATCTCGCAATGTATGAATTTCTCTTCTTACCGAAGTGGATGAACATCAGAGTGAAAAAACGTATCATTCATGAAAATGAATTTATACTTTCTCGTCTCCCCGAGAATGGCAGAGGACTCTTCTTATTAACATATATACACTGAAGCGCCAAAGAAACTATTTTAGGCTTGCTTATTCAAATGCAGAGATATGTAAACGCATAAAACGGCTTTGCGGGTGGCAACGCCTCTATATAAGACAAGTGTGTAGCGCTGCTGCTACAAATGCAGGTTATCAAGATTTAAGTGAGTTGGAAATGGTGTAGTCGACGCACGAGCGATGGGACACAGCATCTCCGAGATAGCGATGAAGTGGGAAATTTCCCATAAGACCATTTGACGAGTGTACCGCAAATATCAGGATCCAGTAAAGCTTCAAAGCTCCGACATCGCTGAGGCCGGAAAAAGATCCTGCCCGAACGGGGCCAACGAAAACTGAAGAGAATCGTTCAACGTAACAGAAGCCCAACCCTTCCGCGTAGTGCTACAGATTTCAGTGCTAGGCCAAGTGTCAGAGTGCAAACCATTCAACGAAACATCATCAGTATAGGCTTTCGGAGCCGAAGGCCCGCCAGTGTACCGCCGCGCGTAATTAGCCGAGCGGTCTCAGGCGCTGCAGTCATGGACTGTGCGGCTGGTCCCGTCGGAGGTTAGAGTCCTCCCTCGGGCATGGGTGTGTGTGTGTGTTTGTCCTTAGGATAATTTAGGTAAGGAGTGTGTAAGCTTAGGGACTGATGACCTTAGCAGTTAAGTCCCATAAATTTTCACACACATTTGAACATTTTGAACCAGTGTACCCTTGATGATTGCACGACACATAGCCTTACGCCTCGCCGGTGCCCGTCAACAACAACATTGGATTGTTGATGACTGGAACATTTTGCCTGGTCGCACAAGTCTCGTTTCAAACTGTATCGAGCGAATGGACGTGTACGGGTGTGGAGACAACCTCATGACTCCATGGACCCTGCATGCCAGAATGGGACTGTTCAAGCTGGTGGAGGCTCTAATGGTGTGTGGCTGCGCGTGCAGTTGGAGTGATTTGGACCCCTGATACGTCTAGATACGACTCTGACAGGTGATACGTACGTAAGCATCCTGTATGATCACCTGAGTCCATTCATATCCATTGAGCATTCCGACAGACTTGGCAATGCCAGCAGGACAATGTGATACCCCACACGTCCAGAATTGCTACAGAGTGGCTCCAGGAACACTCTTCTGAGTTTAAACACTTCCGCTGGCGACCGAATTCCCCAGACTTGAACATTATTGAACATATCTGGCTTGCCTTGCAACGTGCTATTCAGAAGAGATATCCAGCCCCTCGTACGCTTCCGGATTTATGGACAGCCCTGCAGGATTCATGGTGTCAGTTCCCTCCAGCACTACTTCAGACATGCCCCGTCGTGTTGCGGCACTTCTGCGTGCTCACGGGGACCCTACATGATATTAGGCAGGTATGCCGTCAACAAGTTTACTCCTACCAGTCACTGTTTATTTCCACGACGCTTTTCAAAGGTTTAATCCTCCATCATCAGGTGGATTTAAATTTGTTACTACAGCTTGTGTGTGTGTGTGTGTGTGTGTGTGTGTGTGTGTGTGTGTGTGTGTGTGTGTGTGCTTGTGTGTGTGAATTGTGTTACGATTTTTGGAGGAACCTATGGCACTGTGTCCAGTTGTCACATGTTCCTTTCACTGTAGAAATACATCACATGTGTGCTGTCATATTTTGAAAACAAAACTGTCTAACTGGCAACCACTGATAACTTGTGTACAAGAAATATTAAAGTGCTAAGAGAGGCTACAAAAAGTAAGTTACACATTAGCAGACCACGCAACTTCTATTGAATTTTGCACTACATTTCGGAGTGGCGCAGATACATGACACCATTTTTCACTGTACTCACCAAGTCTCTGTAAACAACGGTCGGAACTTTCTACCACTCGCTTAAATCCTCGAGAATAGAAATCCGCTCTTTGGTCACGGGACTATTCGAGAATCACTGTGTGAACGACCTCGCCTTTTAAAAAACGGTAACTGTTGCTAGTAACTTTCTCGACTGCCTGGACATCAGTGATCCATAACGGTGGTTCTCCTTCTGGATCAGCAGCATCCAAGTCTTTGCGGCTTTAAACTGGTGAAACCATTTCACTTGGGCTGGACGCGACACTGTGTTTGGTCCCTATACCGTCAGAATTTCACGGCGAATATGTGCGCAATTTAAACGTTTTGCCCACAGGAATCACATTTTTCTTCTTATTTCAGATATGGAGTACGTTTGCAGTTGCCGCGTCATTTCTCTCCTGCACTGTAATGTACTCGTTATTCGTACCGTAGAAGAACCGTATCTGCAGAAAACTTGTAACGTGTATTCTCTTCTGACAATGCGCCACTCCTGTTGCTCAGTTGTCTCGGCGTGGGCTGACATGTCTAACTTACTTTTTAAAGTCCCCTCGTAAAATCATTAACGTTAATAACGATTCAGCTGAGCCTCCGTAATAATAAATAGTCAAGCAAAATATAGATTCCAACATATAGCTATAGTATAAGTGCTACGATGTGATGTACGATTCAGATTATAAACAGACTGCCAATACTACTTTCGCTGCAAACTTTCCCGTTCCGTCAACGTCGACGACAATACAAGTGAAAAACAAACTTACCAGGAAAACTGTGGTGAAGAAAGAAAAAAAGATTACCTCCTCGTTGACGGAACCATTTCGCTATTCACCTCAGACAATAATAAATAGCAGAAAATGTATATCTCTGAAGACAGCTGCATATTCTGGTGGAGACATCGACTTTTAAACCACTTTCGCTACGAACGACCCTACGGTTTACATTTCACATTTGACCCGAATGTTAATCTAATATCGTAACTCGTAACTCTATCAGATCTACAAACCATAAACTGCCCACATTCACAAACACTCTTTTTTACCAAGGGAAACAAATAGTACGAAACGGCGATAGCCACCAATAAAGCAGTGGCGTATTTCTCACGAAAAGTTTGTCAATCAAGAGATACAGTTACGTGAAACTAGTAACACTATCACACAAAAAAAATGGTTCAAATGGCTCTGAGCACCATGGGACTTAACTTCTGATGTCATCAGTCCCCTAGAACTTAGAACTACTTAAACCTAACTAACCTAAGGACATCACACACATCCATGCCCGAGGCAGGATTCCAACCTGCGACCGTAGCGGTCGCGCGGTTCCAGACTGTAGCGCCTAGAACCGCTCGGCCACTCTGGCCGGCGAAATCTATCACACATTGTAAGGAGATAAATACTAGCCACTATTTTGTTAGCTTCATAAATTTGTGTGACGAAGAGTGAACCACATGTGTTGATTATCACATCACCTTTCACTGGCTTAATTTCTTTAGATGAATACTTAAAGCTGTGAATCGTTGCTGACAGTTCCCATGTCTCATTTTCAATCACGCCATCGTACCTAACAGCATCGTTCAGCGTTCAGATTTTTAATATGTGGCGTCTAAAACCTAGAATTGGCCTCTGTCGTTCGTAACGCAGTTTAATTTTGTAATTTAGTTACCAATTCATTCCTCCAGTGTTCTTCACCCCATTTTACGCTTTAACGGAATGTATAATCACGGCACACAAAACAGATGGATATAGTTTAATAGAAGACGCTAGTAAAAAGATGTACTATATGATCAAAAATATCGTATATTATTAGTGCACATTAATATAGAAAGAGTCCACCCGTCGCACATATGACGGCTTCAACTCTGATGGGGCACTTGCCATAGGGTTTCTGTAAGTCTGTCGGGAATGACATCCCGTTATTCCTCAGAAGCCGAATCCAGAGAAGCTAGTGACGTTGGGCGCCGAGGTCTGGAGGGAAGACTACTTTCGACCTCATCGCAAAGAAGTTCCGATGGATTAACTCAGGACTCTGCGTAGACCAGTACATTTCAATAAAGTTAATGCTCGAACCATTGTCTCACAGATTCTCCTTTATGACAGTGCTGGAAAATGTGACTATCTTCAACATTTAGCGTTTTCATAAGCACAGAGAGGTTGTCACAAACTAATCGCAAAAAAAAAAAAAAAAAAAAAAAAAAAAAAATCGCCAAACCGTAACATAACACCACCTTGTCCGCTCTTTACCGTCTGCTGTAAAGCTACCGTCCTCCCGACATTTGCAAAATGTAGCGTGATTCATCAGTCTAAATCACTCTTTCCAGTCATCCACTGTCTCACCTCACACGATCTCAAGTGTCGTTTAGCTCTGACTACAGAAATATGTAGTTTACGAGGACCTGCCCGACCATTGCACCTTATTATTTCTAACTCCTATGCACAGCCAATACGCTAGTTGGATTGCTGGTAGCACTTTGGAACTCACGAATGAATCCTTCCACTAACTTCATGCTATTCTTTACAACACCACACTTCAATGCTTGAGGGTCCTCAGAATGAGTTTTTCACTCGTCAGCGGAGTGTGCGCTGATATGAAACTTCCTAGCAGATTAAAACTGTGTGCCGGACCGAGACTCGAACTCGGACCCTTTGATTTTGGTGGGCAAGTGCTCTATCACCCGAAAGTCGTTCTTGTGTAAGTCAGATAGTAGAGCACTTGCCCGCGAAAGACAAAGGTCCTGAGTCTCTGTCCGGCACACAGTTTTAATCAGTGCACACTCCGCTGCAGAGTGAAAATCTCATTCTGGAAACATCCCCCAGGCTGTGGCTAAGCCATGTCTCCACAATATCCTTTCTTTCTGGAGTGCTAGTTCTCTAAGTTTCGCAGGAGAGCTTCTGTGAAGTTTGGAAGGTGGGAGACGAGGTACTGGCAGAGGTAAGGCTGTGAGGACGGGGCGTGAGTCGTGCTTGGGTAGCTCAGGTGGTAGAGCACTTTCCCGCGAAACGCAAAGGTCCCGAGTTCGAGACCTGAGGGTCTTGTCCATCAGAACATGTGGCCTGCCAGGTCTTTTTTTAGCTGTGGTTGTTCCTTCACGTTTCCACTTTAGAGTTGTATCACAATACTCGTCTTCGGCAGATGTAGAAGGGTTGAAATGTCTCTGATTCATTTGTTACTCAGCTGACAATTTTTGAAGTCACTGTGCTCCCCTGGTGAACCCATTCTGCTATTTCACCTTTTCTACTGACAGCATAGTACTTCCCACCTCCTTTTATACTAGGGGGTCCGCCTATCTTGACATCTAGTGGTCAATCCCGTGTTACGGAGGGGTGTCCGAATACTTTTGAGCCGGCCGAAGTAGCCGTGCGGTTCTAGGCGCTGCAGTCTGGAACCGCGAGACCGCTACGGTCGCAGGTTCGAATCCTGCCTCGGGCATGGATGTGTGTGATGTCCTTAGGTTAGTTAGGTTTAATTAGTTCTAAGTTCTAGGGGACTAATGACCTCAGAAGTTGAGTCCCATAGTGCTCAGAGCCATTTGAACCATTTGATACTTTTGATCAAACGGTGTACATTGGCCAGTAGGGCGAAAATCCTATCTTATTATTCGTTTCTATATACTGAGTACATAGGAGGTCCCTATCACGCCTCCTTGGATGACACTCGATGTTACTTTCGTTTCTTTTGAACATTGACCGTCCTACGTGGTTATATTTTTCAAATATTCGTGGAGTTCATCGGATATCCGGGAAAATATTCATTTGATCACATCTTCGTTGGCATTCTACGATGAGCTACAATGCCAAACGCCTTTCTAAAACCTAAGAATTTACCTGTTCATTTGTATCTACTATTTCCACGTTTTCCTGTATGAATATAATGAGTTGTTTCTCACTCGAATGCTTTTTTCCAGAAACCGTGTTGAATCTTTGAGAGGCCTTATTTTCCTCCGGGAATATTACGACTGTAATGTTCGAGCACAGAATATTTGCTAACAATCTGCAACAAAGGTCGTCACCGATCTTGGCATGTAATTCTGTGAGTGCATTCATTCACCCTTTTTGTTAATACGAACGTCGAGTGTAGTCACGCGGGACTCTTCGGTGCGCAATAAAATTTCAATAAATAAAAGGTAACATAGGGGTTAGTTCAGCGGGGTAATCAGTGTAAATATCACTCGAAATTTTGTCAGAGGCTGATATCTTTTTTTTCTTTACGTTGTCTTACGTTTTTCAGTCCCCCCCCCCCCCCCCCCTGAACCTTGCCGTTGGTGAGGAGGCTTGCGTGCCTCAACGATACAGATAGCCGTACCGTAGGTGCAACCACAACGGAGAGGTATCTGTTGAGAGGTCAGACAAACGTGTGGTTCCTGAAGAGGGGCAGCAGCCTTTTCAGTAGTTGCAGGGGCAACAGCCTGGATGATTGACTGATCTGGCCTTGTAACACTAACCAAAATGGCCTTGCTGTTCTGGTACTGCGAACGGCTGAAAGCAATGGGAAACTACAGCCGTAATTTTTCCCGAGGGCATGCAGCTTTACTGTATGATTAAATGATGATGGCGTCCTCTTGGGTAAAATATTCCGGAGGTAAAACAGTCCCCCATTCGGACCTCCGGGCGGGGACTACTCAAGAGGACGTCGTTATCAGGAGAAAGAAAACTGACGTTCTACGGATCGGAGCGTGGAATGTCAGATCCCTTAATCGGGCAGGTAGGCTAGAAAATTTAAAAAGGAAAATGGATAGGTTAAAGTTAGACATAGTGGGAATTAGTGAAGTTCGGTGGCAGGAGGAACAATACTTTTGGTCAGGTGAATACAGGGTTATAAATACAAAATCAAACAGGGGTAATGCAGGAGTAGGTTTAATAATGAATAAAAACAGGAGTACGGGTAAGCTACTACAAACAGCATAGCGAACGCATTATTGTGGCCAAGATAGACACGAAGCCCACGCCTACTTGAGTAGTACAAGTTTATATGCCAACTAGCTCTGCAGATGACGAAAAAATTGATGAAATGTATGATGAGATAAAAGAAATTATCCAGGTAGTGAAGGGAGACGAAAATTTAATAGTCATGGGTGACTGGAATTCGAGAGTAGGAAAAGGCAGAGAAGGAAATATAGTAGGTGAATATGGATTGGGGCTAAGAAATGAAAGAGGAAGCCGCCTGGAAGAATTTTGCGCAGAGCATAACTTAATCATAGCTAACACTTGGTTCAAGAATCATAAGAGAAGGTTGTATACATGTAAGAATCCTGGAGATACTAGAAGGTATCAGGTAGATTATATAATGGTAAGACAGAGATTTAGGAACCAGGTTTTAAATTGTAAGACATTTCCACGGGCAGATGTGGACTCTGACCACAATCTATTGGTTATGAACTGTAGATTAAAACTGAAGAAGCTGCAAAAAGGTGGGAATTTAAGGAGATGGGACCTGGATAAACTGACTAAACCAGAGGTTGTACAGAGTTTCAAGGAGAGCATAAGGGAACAATTGACAGGAATGAGGGAAAGAAATACAGCAGAAGAAGAATGAGTAGCTTTGAGGGATGAAATAGTGAAGGCAGCAGAGGATCAAATAGGTAAAAAGACGAGGGCCAGTAGAAACCCTTGGGTAACAGAAGAAATATTGAATTTAATTGATGAAAGAAGAAAATTTAAAAATGCAGTAAATGAAGCAGGCAAAAAGGAATACAAACGTCTCAAAAATGATATCGACAGGAAGTGCAAAATGGCTAAGCAGGGATGGCTAGAAGACAAATGTAAGGATGTAGAGGCTTATCTCACTAGGGGTAAGATAGATACTGCCTACAGGAAAATTAAAGAAACCTTTGGAGACAGGAGAACGACTTGCAAGAATATAAAGAGCTTTGATTGAAACCCAGTTCTAAGCAAAGAAGGGAAGGCAGAAAGGTGGAAGGAGTATATAGAGGGTTTATACAAGGGCGATGTACTTGAGGACAATATTATGGAAATGGAAGAGGATGTAGATGAAGATGAAATGGGAGATAAGATACTGCGTGAAGAGTTTGACAGAGCACTGAAAGACCTGAGTCGAAACAAGGCCCCGGGAGTAGACAACATTCCATTAGAACTACTGATGGCCTTGGGAGAGCCAGTCATGACAAAACTCTACCATCTGGTGAGCAAGATGTATGAGACAGGCGAAATAGCCACAGACTTCAAGAAGAATATAATAATTCCAATCCCAAAGAAAGCAGGTGTTGACAGATGTGAAAATTACCGAACTATCAGTTTAATAAGTCACAGCTGCAAAATACTAACTCGAATTCTTTACAGACGAATGGAAAAATTGATAGAAGCTCACCTCGGGGAAGATCAGTTTGGATTCTGTAGAAATGTTGGAACACGTGAGACAAATGGTTCAAATGGCTCTGAGCACTATGGGACTTAACAGCTATGGTCATCAGTCTCATAGAACTTAGAACTACTTAAACCTAACTAACCTAAGGACATCACACACATCCATGCCCGAGGCAGGATTCGAACCTGCGACCGTAGCAGTCGCGCGGTTCCGGACTGAGCGCCTAGAACCGCGAGACCACCGCGGCCGGCACACGTGAGACAATACTGACCTTACGACTTATCTTAGAAGAAAGATTATGGAAAGGCAAACCTACGTTTCTAGCATTTGTAGACTTAGAGAAAGCTTTTGACAATGTTGATTGGAATACTCTCTTTCAAATTCTGAAGGTGGCAGGGGTAAAATACAGGGAACGAAAGGCTATTTATCTCCGATGGTATTCAATCTGTATATTGAGCAAGCAGTAAAGGAAACAAAAGAAAAGTACGGAGTAGGTATTAAAATCCATGGAGAAGAAATAAAGCCGGCCGAAGTGGCCGTGCGGTTAAAGGCGCTGCAGTCTGGAACCGCAAGACCGCTACGGTCGCAGGTTCGAATCCTGCCTTGGGCATGGATGTTTGTGTTGTCCTTAGGTTAGTTAGGTTTAACTAGTTCTAAGTTCTAGGGGACTAATGACCTCAGCAGTTGAGTCCCATAGTGCTCAGAGCCATTTGAACCATTTTGAAGAAATAAAAACTTTGAGGTTCGCCGATGACATTGTAATTCTGTCAGAGATAGCAAAGGACTTGGAAGAGCAGTTGAATGGAATGGACAGTGTCTTGAAAGGAGGATATAAGATGAACATCAACAAAAGCAAAACAAGGATAATGGAATGTAGTCGAATTAAGTCGGGTGATGCTGAGGGAATCAGATTAGGAAACGAGACACTTAAAGTAATAAAGGAGTTTTGCTATTTGGGTAGCAAAATAATTGATGATGGTCGAATTAGAGAGTATATAAAATGTAGACTGGCAATGGCAAGGAAAGCGTTTCTGAAGAAGAGAAATTTGTTAACATGGAGTATAGATTTAAGTGTCAGGAAGTCGTTTCTGAAAGCATTTGTATGGAGTGTAGCCATGACGTGGACGATAAATAGTTAAACAAGAAGAAAACAGAAGCTTTCGAAATGTGGTGCTACAGAAGAATGCTGAAGATTAGATGGGTAGATCACATAACTAACTCAAAAATGGCTCTGAGCACTATGGGACTCAACTTCTGAGGTCATTAGTCCCCTAGAACTTAGAACTAGTTAAACCTAACTAACCTAAGGACATCACAAACATCCATGCCCGAGGCAGGATTCGAACCTGCGACCGTAGCGGTCTTGCGGTTCCAGACTGCAGCGCCTTTAACCGCACGGCCACTTCTGCCGGCTACATAACTAACTAATAACTATTTAAAATAGCATTGGAGAGAACAGGAGCTTGTGGCACAACTTGACTAGAAGAAGGGATCGGTTGGTAGGACATGTTCTGAGACATCGAGGGATCACCAATTTAGTATTGGAGGGCAGCGTGGAGGGTAAAAATCGTAGAGGGAGACCAAGAGATGAATACACTAAGCAGATTCATAAGGATGTAGGCTGGAGTAGGTACTGGGAGATGAAGAAACTTTCGCAGGATAGCGTAGCATGGAGAGCTGCATCAAACCAGTCTCAGGGCTGAAGACCACAAAAACAACAACGTTTTTCAGTAGCACGGGTGCTAATATCATTATCACTAATTTTTGAGTTTGTACGCCGATCAAATATTGATGTAATCGCGCCTTCAGGTGCCAATACATAATTAAATGCAAGATTTAATACTTCTTCTTTCTTCAGTTGTGTTCAGTTCCAGCACCGGAACGATCCGGGCAGACTGAATGGAAGCTTTGGATCCGTTCACTGACGTTAGAAGAGAACGTTCAAACATTTTCCTGTAGATCTTTCGACACCGTCTTACACCGGAAATTATTGTAGACTTCACGTACAAGGATTCGATATAAACATAGAAACACCGCGACAAATGTATGCTTGGACACAAATACAGAGGCTAGCGAAGCTTCCATATTGTATCCGACCACTAACAGCACCATTGCAATGTCCCCATTAGGTTGCAAGTGTCATCGTGGTTGCAACAGTGGCTGTGTAGTTGTGAGTGCATTATTTCGGAGCTAAGTGAATTCGAATGTCGAATGTGTGAAGACTGTTGGTGCTCGTATGGTTGGTGCTTCCGTAACCGAGGTAGAAGAAGTGCTCTGTGTTGCAAGTGTCACCTTACTGCAGGCTTATACCGCACATAACAAATGCGAAAAAATACCATCCGTTAAGTCACACAGCGGGCGAGTGATTGTGACGGACGGTCATTTAAGAGCATCGTGACGAAAGAAAACGAAAAATAAGAGAATGCAATTCCAAAAGTCACCGCAGAACTGTATGTCGCACCAGCGAACTCTGCCAGCACCAAAACAACATGAAGGGAGCTCCATAAGCTTGGAATTTAAGGGTGAGCTCTAATTCCAAAACTACGCATCAGCGATGCAAATGCTGTAGCAGGAAACGTTCTGCGGAAGCCACAGAACCCGTACAACAGAGCAATGGAAGTATGCCGTTGGGCGGATGAGTCTGGTTTCACGCTGTTTCCAACTTCTGGATGAGTTTAAGTTCCAAAAATTAAACACCGTGGAAGCCATATTGTGATATTTCATTGGCCTCATTGTTATTCTGCAAGGTCGCATTCCTGCCTGGATTATCTGACCATTCTGGCTGCTCAATGCCAACTTAACGCACAGTGTTTGTCTTCCAATGATGACGCTGTGATAGGGCCCCTGTGGACACAACTCGAATCGTCTAGGACTGGTTTTGTGAGCACCACGATGAATTGTCGCACCTACCCTGGGCACCACAGTCAGCAGAGCTCAATACTATCGAGCCGTTGCGCTCTACTTTCGAAAGAAGAATGCGTGATCGCTGCCCACCTCCATAATCGTGACGTGATCTTGCCACTATCTTGCAGGGAGAATGATATAATATTCCCCGAAAAACATTCCGCACCCGTATTTATGCATTCGCGAGACGACTAGAAGTTGTTTTGAATACCAAAGTGTTTCCTACATCGTATTAGGCATGGTGATGTGTTTTATTTCGATATCTTTGTCCAATCCCCTACAGCCCCTCTTTGGGATCATGAAGAAACACCTCATCAAACCTTACGGTATTTACCAGTAATGGTCTCTGTGGACTACACAGTTCCTCGAATGTTACTAACACACGTAAGCTGAAAGCAAACACTGATAAGCGGCCTAGGCGACGGCTCGTTATACACTACTTTATAAATGTCGTCGATACGGGTGCGATACGTTCCATGCTTAACGGCAGAGAATCTGGGATAACCTGTGCTCGATAGAAGACTTCCAAAACAACTCGAATTCTGGATGCACACATACTGTAACTGGTCCGTGGTCTTTACTTCTGGCTCTGGCTTTTGGTGTTCCTCTTTCTGGCGTCCACCTATGTTAGTGGGGTAATTTTTCCGACATAATTTCCTAAAAGGAGGTGTGTGTGTGTGTCCTACTCGCGGCAGCGGGAAGAATAGCGCACTCTTGGTGCTGTCTGTGTTTGAGATCTATCACGCGGCTTATTATACCGCAAATTTACTCTTAAACATTTACTGCTGGACTTGGATTAATTCTCTGCACTACTACACTCGTAAAATCAGTTTTAATAACGGTCGATAGTTTCGTTTGTAACTCATGAGACAGAGTTACACTTCTCATTATTCCAAACACAATAATTAAAAGCGCTCTAGCTATCAAACTAGACTCAGAAGACCCAACACTAGAATGAAATACGTAAAACGCTGGCGTACCTGGTTAGTAGCAACTTTAGCCGATAATCTCCTCGACAACAAAACAGGACCACAGTTCGATGACGATAGGCCCGAACACACGCTAAAATATCACACTCAAATTACCAAAGATGCAAATAAAATTTACTTGCTTCAGTTAAACGTTACAAGTCAGCTTCATTCATTAATATAGAAAGTGTCCACCCGTCGCATTTATGACGGCTTGAACTCTGATGGGGCACTTGCAATGGGGTTTCTGAAAGTCTGTCGGGAATGGCATCCCGTTATTCCTCAGAAGAAGAATGCAGAGAAGCTAGTGACGATGGGCGCTGACGTCTGGAGGAAGACTACTTTCTAACTGAAACTTTCTGGCAGATTAAAACAGCGTGCCGGCGGAGACTCGAACTCGGGACCTTTGCCTTTCGCGGGGAAGTACTCTACACGGTTTTAATCTGCCAGAAAGTTTCATATCAGCGCACACTCCGCTGCAGAGTGAAAATCTCAGGCTGTGGCTAAGCTATGTCTCCGCAATATCCTTTCTTCCAGGAGTGCTAGTTCTGCAAGGTTCCCAAAAGAGCTTCTGTGAACTTTGGAAGGTAGGAGACGAGGTACTGGCAGAATTGAAGCTGTGAGGATGGGTCGTGAGTCGTGCTTGGATAGCTCACATGGTAGAGCACTTGCCCGCGAAAGGCAAAGGTCTCGTGTTCGAGTCTCGGTCCGGCACACAGTTTTAATCTGCCAGAAAGTTTCATATCAGCGCACACTATGCTGCAGTATGAAAATCTCATTCTACTTTCTTACTCATTGTAAAGGCGTTCCGTTGGATTAACTCAGGACTCTGCACAGACCAGTTCCTCGAATGTTACTAACACACGTAGGCTGAACGCAAACAATGATTAGCAGTCTTGGCGACAGTTCGTTAAACACTACTTTATAAATGTCGTCGATACGGGTCCATGCGTAACGGCAGAGAATCTGGGATACCCTGTGCTCGATAGAAGATTTTCTGAACAGCTCGGCAGCTTCATTCAGTGAAACATCGCCCCGATCCAGCTAATGGCTCCAGGCCCTGATAAGAGGTGAAAGTACCTATCGAGCTCTTGCACGCTGACGAAAAGGCAACAGTCGCCTAGAGACCCGTAAGAGAACCAGAAAAGTTTCCACCTTTCCACCCCCGCATGGAATCGCACCCTCAACTCTATCAGGTTTTCCGTATTTGTTCAGAAGCGTTTTTGGTCCCAAAGGATCACTAACTCCCGACTCCAGTTAAACATTTTAAGGCAGCACCTCCGCACCATAGAGCCCATGGCCTAGCGCGTCAATCCCTCGAGGGTGCCCTCTCTTAGAACTTGTCTAGAAGATACTGATCGATATCGTGATCTTCAGAAATTCATTTCCACCATGTGACGGAAGACACTCGCTGTCATATGAAAATTACCCGTCCTTCAGCCACAATCCTCTAAAGAGGACTGGGGAAAGACTGGCCCTAACCTTCAGGGTGAACGTCTTCCTCCAGCAATTGGAAACAAACCAGTAGTGAACAGGTTGAGAACTCGGACGCGGTCAGGAAATCATATATTGAAGTCTTTATCGACGCAGTTTGGTCTGCTAGTGGTAATGAGCTACAAGCCATTCGTGGCATGTTCCATGAGAACAACATTCGGGTCTTATGATCGTCTACAAAAAGTATTTTTTTTTTAATTCTTACGTTTGTCAGTGTTATTATTAGAGGGTGGCCAGATGCACTCTTCCCAGCAGGGAACGGTTGGAGACAGGAAGGGCATGTGTCTAGTGTCATCCCATTTCGAAGTGTGAGACGTCTTCGAAATGTCTGCGAATCGTGTAACTGTGGCGGAACGTGGATACCAGCTCGGTATTCACCTAGGCAGATGTGCGAAACCGTCTAAAAACAACATCCACGCTCCCCGGCACACCAGCCCTCGTTGTTAATCCATCGGACGGATTCGATCATGAGCCGGCGCGCCTGCTCGAATCCCGGAAGCGGCGTGATCACTCTCGCTGCTATGCGGACAGGTCAAATCGGATCTCAAAAATAATGCGAGTAAACAAGCCGGCGATAGCGCAAGGCCTATTAGAAACACTGGGACCTGCAGACAGCGCCGCTCCTTGCAATGTGGGCCACATAAATACGTATGCAAATATTTCGTAGAATTTAATCACATTAAACTTGACCCGAAGCAAATCACCACCGACATGGTCTACGAAGCATTAATCGATCAGTGCTCGCATAACCCCATCAAGATGAAGTAACAGGGAATAAACCAGAAACGTATTTGGTACAACGTGTCCAATGTCAGTTTACCTACCACAATAAGCGCCATTTGGTAGGACATCATAGATGGGAGCACCACCACTGCGGAAAGATTCCATAAAATAAAGCTACAAGCCACCTAGTTTGTTATCTCTGCAAGCTAGTAGAGTGTAAGTTCTTTGTGGAGACAAAATTAAAATCTGTAGCTGGACCAGGAAAATATTAACGGCCACGAACAGAACTTCTGCGAGAACCTTATCAGTGAATGACGCCCTGTATACCGACTGGAACGTTTCCTCAAGTGCAAAACACAACAGCGGCACTTGGCTAATGAGGCATTTTGTGCAGTCCCTCATAACCCACAAATCACCCACCGTACATTTCATATAAGTGAAGACATCGCAACCTGCAGAACCATTCCAGATGCAAGACTAGCTTCCAAAACTTCTTAAAGAATGTATCAACATAAGCGGGCATACCTAGGCGAAGTGAAACGAGTCCTCTAAAGTGCTAAAGTGCATCACGTTAATGAACTGAGTATTAATACACTCTAAGGCAAAAAAAAAAAAAAAAAAAAAAAAAGACAAACCATGAAGGAATTATCCTAGTGGGACAGAAATCAATAGATGTGATGTACATGTACAGAAAAACAGATAATTACAGTTTCTGTAAAACTGTATGATTTATTCAAGAGAAAGAGCTGTATAAATTGAGCAAGTCAGTAACGCGTTGGTTCACATCTGGCTCTTATGCAAGCAGTTAATCGGCTTGGCATTGATTGATGTAGTTGTTGGACGTCCTCCTGAGGGATATTCTGCCAGATTATATCCGGCTGGCATGTTATAGCGTCAATATCCGCACATGGTTGGAGGGCACTGCAATAATGCTCCAAACGTTCTTAACTAGGGAGAGATTCGGCAACTTTGCTGACCAAGGTAGCGTTTTGCAAGCATACAGTTTGGCGAAGATACGGTCTGGCAAGCACGAAGGCGAGCAGTACAAATTCTCGTCATGTGCGGATGGGTATTATCTTGCTGAAATTTAAACCCAGAATGACTTGCAATAAAGGGCAACAAAACATGACTGTGCAGTAAGGGTGGCACGAATGGCAAGCAGAGATGTCCTGCTATGAAAAGAATGGGACCCCAGACCATCATTCCTCGTTGTCGGGCCGTATGGCGGGTGACAAGTTCGTACCCCATAGAAATTCACGGCGTCTCCAGGCATGTTTTTTCTCAATCTGGCATTAACATAAACTTCATCTCTCAATGACGTGAGGAGACGTCATGAACGACAAGTGTCTCAGATTCCACTGTAAACTGTAAGTTCCTTTCCTTGCTGAATAACTGGGGTAAGTTATGAACACGCGGACTGATGACGTCCAGATAAAATATTAGCACTACGCCATTGAGCCACAGGCAATTTCTTACTAGAGGAAAGTGCCCTAAACTGGACTGCCCATCGCAACGCCCCTCCTAAATCGGACCCCCTGGCCTCTTGGTTCTGCCTTCTCTTGGGATCATATGTAAATAGTAGGTTAAGCGTCTTCGATTCTATAGCGGAGTGCACAAGTCATCAGCTTCACTTGTTACTTATCAGTTTACCATTACATGTTTTGTCAAAGGAAAATGTTTTTAACCTGTGCTACTTTTATTGCTCCGAGATATTGGCAGGTAAGACTTTCAACTAATTATGTTCTTCAGTGGTAAGAACAGAAAGAAGAGACACCCCCCCTCCACACACACACACATATATATATGCACACCAGGATCCAACTCTTACGGGAATCGGCAAAATGCCGTGAGGAATGAGAATAATGGCTAGAGGCATTACATTAGTTGTGCGTGGATAAGTTGAGAATTTTTGTCTGACAGGAGGAGTGCGAGGGTAGTCCGTTCAGTTACGATGACCACTTTGTTCGGATGGCTTAGTGGTAAGCCAGCACGGTAGCTCAGTATGTTCGGTCAGAGGGTTGGCTGCCGTCTGTAACAATAAAACTGCGTAACGTATTCAACGATCAACTTGAACAGATCTCACGTGACATGTGGCCAGACCAAATGCCAAGAACAGTAAAGATTAAAACGAAAAATAAATAAACAAAAAGTGGTTAGAGCAACTGCCCAGTATTTAGGAAACCCGGTCGGGAAAAAATTTTCGACTTTCCCCATTGATTTAAATCAACGGCCACTCGCAGCCAATGTCTGTAATTATTTGTGTCTCAAGGGTAATTTCTTAAGTTGAAGTTTGGTTAAAAATTTAGTATTCGATTAAAAATTGTAGGCTGTAGGCGCATAAAACGGACCCCCTTCAGTTTCTTAAACTGAACCCCTTAGTTTTTCATGTTTAATGGCTGACAGTATTAGTGCACACTTATTCCCTTGGAATTATATAACTCGTTCTAAGAGGATGATGGGGAAGGTGAATCAGAGAAAGCGGAGACCGCCTAAAAAATGAGGCTGGGTTGGAATAAGCCCAGCAAACAGTTTAAGATTCCAAAACCAGCCTTCGTGGGTTGTCCGACAAGAAGCACGGTACACCTGAGGACCCAGAAAAAAACAGAAAGAGGCAAACTTATAACATTCGATAAAGGTGTTAGAGCTGGGCTGGTGTTGTCTTGCTACGGAAGCGTCTTTCTTTGGACTTACACATAATAACTTGTGAAGAATGGTCGTACAGATTGTATAGAGAAATAACATTGAAGACCCTTTCAAAAACGAACTTACTGGGAAAAATGAGTTAGTCTTGTTCTTAAAGTCCGGAAAACAAACTGTCAGAAAGAAAGCCTACAGGAACATCCAGTAGCAGGGCACTTGGTTTCAGGAAATAAAATACAGAGATACTGTATAACATTCTGGAATATGTTATATTATACCTGCTTTCAAACTAGATTCGGTTTATTCTGATTTAATACGTTTTTCCAGTTCTATTTAGAGCTATTTTAATAATTTTTAGAAGGGGTCCGATTTTGGCAATATTTTTCAAACAAGCTGAATGTAAGGTTTTTGAAAATACTTTTTTATAATAACTTTTAATTATTTTTCAAAGAGTAAAATGTAGACAGTGCAAATCGTTGTAAAGAAAATATTACACGCTTCTAAAGGAATTTTTTAATTTTCATCAGTCATTTATCAATAAATCTGTCGACAGTTGCATTACTTACATTTGGCGTCTGGTTTCGGACCTTACTGGTTCATTTACAAGTTTAGCCCATTGAGTCTGCGCTGAAAGTACCTGATTTGGTTCTGACTTGCTAAGAGGAACATTCATCCCGCAAACACTGGTAGCAGTTACTTCTGTAAAATATCTGGGCGTATGCGTGCGGAACGATTTGAAGTGGAATGATCATATAAAATTAATTGTTGGTAAGGCGAGTGCCAGGTTGAGATTCATTGGGAGAGTCCTTAGAAAATGTAGTCCATCAACAAAGGAGGTGGCTTACAAAACACTCGTTCGACCTCTACTTGAGTATTGCTCATCAGTGTGGGATCCGTACCAGGTCGGGTTGACAGAGGAGATAGAGAAGACCCAAAGAAGAGCGGCGCGTTTCGTCACAGGGTTATTTGGTAAGCGTGATAGCATTACAGAGATGTTTAGCAAACTCAAATGGCAGACTCTGCAAGAGAGGCGCTCTGCATCGAGGTGCAGCTTGCTGTCCAGGTTTCGAGAGAGTGAGTCTCTGGATGAGCTATCGAATATATTGCTTCCCCCTACTTATACCTCCAGAGGAGATCACGAATGTAAAATTAGAGAGATTCGAGCGCGCACGGAGGCTTTCCGGCAGTCGTTCTTCCCGCGAACCATACGCGACTGGAACAGGAAAGGGAGGTAATGACAGTGTCACGTAAAGTGAGCTCCACCACACACCGTTGGGTGGCTTGCGGAGTATAAATGTAGATGTAGATATAGATGAAGTTGCCACTTCGATGTTCATTGTTAAGATCAGGCTAAGTACAGTCTCAGTACACCTGGCTAGCCGCCAAATATGAGCACTGCAGCTGTTGTCAGGTTCGTTAATAAAATTTAATAAAGCTGATGGGTCCCTGTCAACAAAAAGTTGAAACTAAACAAAAGTTTTCTATTTTTTTTAAAGATCAAAAATAAAATGGTGGTCGAGTTTTGGCCACTTTCCTCTATTCTTCTTCTTATTATTATTATCATTAGTATTAATTATTATTATTACCCACGCAAAAACTTATTGACAGCCAATAGGGAAAAAACGTTTCGCAGAAGCTGTTCGGTTTGTAAACTCACTTATGACCCCTCCGGCTGAAAATTTCCTTAGTTCTCTCCCCATTTTTGGTGGCTCTTTTTGTTTGGATGTTAGCATAATCGTTCAAATGGTTCAAATGGCTGTGAGCACTATGGGACGTAACATCTGAGGTCATCAGTCCCCTAGAACTTAGAACTACTTTAACTTAACTAACCTAAGGACATCACACACATCCATGCCCGAGGCAGGATTCGAACCTGCGACCGTAGCGGTCGCGCGGTTCCAGACTGAAGCACCTAGAACCGCTCGGCCACAGCGGCCGGCTATAATCGTTCAATTTACTCGATTTTTACAGCGTATTTTTATTGTTTCGAAGCCAGATCTTCAGCACTGGCTACGGGTCGCGAAACTGGAGACGTTGTGGATACAGATGTGCGGCGGCTGTCGGCTGTCGGCGGGTGGCTGCATCTCACAGCGTGACGTTAAATCACGGCCGGGGCGACGTGTGTCCGGCTGGACCTGAATAATGCATTGCCAACGCGTGCCGGGGGCGCTCCTCCAGCGGAGGCGTGGGTGTGGGTGTGTGCGTGCGCCATTTTGGAGGCGGTGGGGGCGGCCGCCACGCACCTCACGTAGCGGACGCACGCCAGTCTCCGGCGCGGTCGCCTCGTGCGTTATGCGAGTGCGGCCTGACAGCTTAGGCTGAATGGCCGATTGATAAAAAAACGGGCGGTGGGGCGGCGGGCGCGCCCGCGCTGTATCTGCATGTCCTTCTGGGCGGCTGCCAAGGGCCGCGCGGCGCCCCCGGCCGGGGTGGGAGTCCCCTGTATATAAGCCGCCGGCTCCTGCCGACGGGCACACCTCGCCGAGGAGATCCACCAGCCTCTCCTGTCCCCAGAGAGACGCCTCCGCCGCGAGACGAAGACTTGCCGGAAACGGTCTGGTGTCGTCCGCATCCCACACCTCGAAGACGACCTCCTACACGTGAGTACCTACCGCTTAACACCTGTTGTCTCGTGAAGCGGGCTAGTTTACACCAGTGGATTAGTCTCGCATATTTCGGTGCTAATTTTTACCTCGTGCACAGCTATCCGGTCACGAGTAACGCAAGTAACTCATCCTCTCTTAAGGGGCGAAAATGGTAAGTGTGCAGTGTTGCCCAATTCCTTTGTACACTATGTCTTCCGCGAAGTCAGTGATTAACAAATTATCATTTTTCGAGTTCAGGACCCTTTGGTTACGTTGCTGTAGGGTGAAGACTAAGTTCCCTCGGGGCGTCTGTAACGACCCCAGACGGCGAATCTTTTTTCAACTAACAAACATTTATCCGACGATACCAAACGAAGACATGAGTGAGCAACTTTCAGCCGCGATATTAATGTTTTGCAACACTGCGAAGACATTCTCCCTTAGGTTGTTTTTGGTGAACATACGAAGTTTTCTACACAGCAATACATCGCTCTCTGGTCTTCTGGTTGCTGTTGTAGGCGGACGCATCTACCGTATGTCCCAGCCCTAAACGATACATTAACAACATGAAAATCATTTCTCCTCTTTCAAATAAACAATGTGACCGTATAACAGTTTTATTTATTAATTGTAGATACGACTGACCACTACCTTAATGAACTCAGTTTAATCCTTACGTTTGCGCCAGGAGAGAGCAACGCCTCATCGAATGATCTCTGCGGGAAAAAAGCGACGACAATGAGACAAGAAGTAAAATTTTAATTAATTTTTATCGAAGTCTGTTTTCACGGAGAATAGGAACAAGAGCGCCAAGCAACGTGGCGGTTGAGGCGTCACATTATCATGTTTCAGGAACGATGATTAAGTGGCATAAAATTATTCCAGACCTTCGACGATGTGGGTATAACAGGCGGTATCCCGTCGTGCTTTAGTCGAATCAGAGACTCATTTAGACGCAGTTAGCTGCCCAACAATGACGTCTTCAGACGTCGGCCTAGCTCTGCAGTGTCAATTGCCTACTGTCCTCATGATGATTTTGTTTTTCTAGTAGGTGCATGAGAAATAATGTGTAATTTGCAGGAGAAATATGTCCAACCGTTTGAAGACTAGCTTTGGCGCTGAAATAATAAGACTATATAAACCGTCTGTTTAAGGAAAATGTAAGTTCCTAGTCGGTTGCTTCTTCTTCTTCCACTTGTCATTACGGCTCTGCATAGTCAATAGGATAGAATGATTTTCCGCATATGTCTAACGTAATAATATATTTCCGGTGTACTAAAGTCACCGCTGCAAGCGATAAGGAAGTCAGATAGGAAGGAAACTGCACCAAAAACTACAACGGTATTGTAAATTCTTGTCCAAAACTATTTCCATGGTCGTTCTGCATAGGCAAGATGAAAAAACTTATTATACATAAACGACACAGGTAGACTCGGTTTAATATCACTAACTTTCATCGTATAACAAGACTGAAAGATCAATTTTAGTCAAGAGAAAATGACGATCAGTAAAGAGGGCCGTTCGCAACGCACTAATTTTTTTTGTATAAAATTGATTTGTACCAGACTGCACACACTATTTGTATTGAGAGTGTTGTATGTTATGTATAATGCTTTGTTATATACATTTCTTTATCGTATTTTTTTAGAAAGATATCTCCGTTTTATAAATTGCACTAACCTTTATTGGGGAGAGAAACGTCCCAATACCTTCTACAAGCTACTCCCAAATAACGATTTAATTTGATTGTGCTGTTTCCTCGGTAAAAGCCTTAAACCATAATTCACTGGCTAACTGGTCCCGTTTTCGTCGCATTGTTTCGACGACATTCCTAGTGTGATCTCACATATTCTTACTTTCTGCGATACAATCGTAAAATTGTACCAAAATTAACGGGCACATTCAGACGTTTCTTATGATCGCCCATGTCATAAGACGGACTCCTCAGTTACCAAGATCGTGCAGTGGTTGTGGGGTGATCAAATCGAGCTAGACTAATTAAGGCCTTTTGGTGGAAAACATATCCCTCACGAGTATCTGGCCGACAAGAGAGGGGCATGTGGTAGCTGCTGATCACTAGGTATTGCACCAGTAGCCTAGGCTGAGTCCCAAACTTCCTCGCTGTGTTACACAGTGGAAGCAGGAATCATTGTCTTACTTGATCTGTCAGCCAGATGGGAATATTAAGATGGTGGCCATCTTTGTCCTGTATTTCACACTTAGCTTTCTCTATCATTTGTGTCAGTAAAACAAACAATGGCCTACACGTAAAGTAATCACTAAGTAATAATGCTAAACGCAGTCTCTACACTTTGGGAAAGGTTAAGTGCCAAAAAGCACTAAGAAAAAAGTTTTTTCAATTATGCGGCTGTATGCTTCCCTCGGGGTCTCTCAGACAAGGAGGAACTACGATTTTTGATTGCCTTGTCTGAAAAATCACACTAAATGGCTTATGTATCACTGCTGCAGAATGTAATTTAAGCTCCTAATTTTTTTTTTTTTTTTTTTTTTTTTTTTTTTTTTTTTTTTTGTGAACAGATAATAACTCGGTTGTCTTTATGTTTCGGTTGCAGGCCTGTCATCATGAGGACAGCAATGGCGCTGGTGTTGTGTGTTGTTGTGGCAGCTACGGCTCCTCTGCAGAGTTTAGGTGAGTCCTCCAGCAGAACATACGTAGAGCACGAATCTCGCTCTAATGTTTTTGCCACATCCTTCCAAATTTCTTCATAACTAATAGTATCTTAAGTAGTGTAATACTTACTTCTTCAGGTTATCTAAGGCAGCGAATCACTACAGGACAGGTACCGAATGTTTTCTTCTCAATCGCTACAAATAATTGCTAGAGGCTGTTAAAATTAGGCTCAACAAAAATTTTAGTATTCAACATAATACACTCGGCAACGGAAAAACTTAAGAAACAAGGACACACTCATACAGCTGAGACCTCTCTTCTTTGAAGTTAAAGAGGCCAGCAGGTGAAAACACCTCTATTATGCTTTTGGTGGCCGTATGCGGCTCAGGCGACAGTGAACAGTTTCGCTTGTCACGACTTTCGGCGTATCCTTGGTCTGTCAGCGGTCGTCTGCTTGCTGGTTGCTAACCGTGCTCCAGATCTGGAGGAACGGCTCTGCGAACACGGGCACATATTTTACGAAATGTACTTACAAAAGCTTTCAGTTTTACTACTACACGAGTGACTGCACTACTACAAGAAACGAAAAATATCATTTAGATGATAAAACAAAAGTATTTTCGGATAAATATTACTCTCAGCAGTATTTAGAAGACGCTTTCCCCGATACGACTTACTATGACTGAGCCCTCAAAGAACAAACAACATACAACTTTCCGAGGATCCAGATATGCTCTTGAGGACAAACGCATTACAAGTATTTCACAAGGCCACCGTTCAAATGAAGACACGATCAGTAAGTCGGCATACGATGCATCAGAGGAACCATGTTTATTAAAATAATCTGCTTGATTCATTCACTTCTACTCGCCTCTTTTGTACACGTGCCTCCACATCGATGCCCGTACACTTTCAAAAATCCCATATGTCTTCTGTATGCATTGACAACCATCCACAATACATTCCCGAAGTTCACAGACACTATCTACAGGACTGGAATAAACCCAAGGTTTTAAATACCCGCTCACAACAGTAAATACATAAATAAATAGAAAATCAGAGTCCCAGGAGGCTAGGTGAGCCACGAAAAATACACTTGTTGTCGAAGATTAGTGATATGTATTCTCGAGCAGACATGTGAAAGTGTGCCGGTGCACCATCATGCATGTAACATGTACACATCCTTTCACCATGAGAAACATCATCAAAATAGTCGATTACCTTGTGCTGTAGGAAATGAATGTAGAGCTTGTATCAGGGGAACCATGTTTATTATGATAATTTGCTTTATTCATTGACCTCTGCCGGCCGCTGTAGCCGAGCGATTCTAGGCGCTTCAGTCCGGAACCGCGCTGCTGCTTCGGTCGCAGGTTCGAATCCTGCTTCGGGCATGGATGTGTGTGATGTCCTTAGGTTAGTTAGGTTTAAGTACTTCTAAGTCTAGGGGACTGATGACCTCAGATGTTAAGTCCCATACTGCTTAGAGCCATTTGAACCATTGACCTCTAATCCCCCCTTTCGTCTGCGCCTGTAACAATCAAACACACTGTACAAGCGAGTTCTTTACTGCTTCCCAACCTCCGTAGTTTACAGTCTTACTCGACATCTGTCATCGTTCTTCTAGGAGATCGATCTTGCGTCCTTTTTCCCTTTGGGATCCAGCTCCACACCTTCTTTGGTCGTCTGTTATCGTCCATTCCTTTTTTAATGTCTGCATCATAGTAACCTGCTGTTCACAACAGATTCCATTATGCAACCTTCCACTTCTACAGTATTTCCTGATTTCCTCAGAATTATTAACTTAACGTACAAGGAGGTAGAAAAAATCTTATTATGTCGTTATACAAAAACAATATGAATAATTTTGTTTACAAAATAAGATACGTCAGCCAGCCGCTGTGGCCGAGCGATTCTAGGTACTTCAGTCTGCAACCGTGCGACCGCTACGGTCGCAGGTTCGAATCCTGCCTCGGGCATGGATGTGTGTGATGTCCTTAGGTTAGTTGGTTTAAGTAGTTCTAAGTTCTAGGGGACTGATGACCTCAGATGTTAAGTCTCATGGTGCTCAGAGCCATTTGATTTGAACGATACATAAGGTTAGCTGTTGGAGCGAACGTGTTTGCTCCGTATCACAGAGAATGTTATTTTAAATTAAGGACAATCGCAGGCAATTTTCCGCATTTTGAATGAAATGATTCGTACTATTCGTCAGAATATAAAACTATCTGACAGAATGTGACTTCGCAGTGTTACTTGAAAATGGCCATAAGGCCGAAATTGCAATAGTGACAATAAATATTTTAAACAGTGAACGGCGACTATGATGTCTTTTAAGAAATTCTTTTTTCTGTCAAAGACGACGGAAACAAAAGATCGGTTGGGGGGGGAAGGGGGGGGGGGAATTGGCTTTACATGTGCTAAAAAATACGTAACACAGTACGTAAATGATTGACGCTGTAATGTAGGCTAGACTCATGTCTAAGTACTAGAGACATAGCCATTCCACAGTTTTTGTTTCTAATCTGCAAATCTCACTACTGTTGATCGCTCCTGTCTACATAAAAAGCGGCTGCAGCCGTCGCACAGTTACGTGGAGTTGAGGTGACAGCGGTGTGTCGTGCCCGCAGCGTTCCCGCAGAGGGCGATGATGTTCAGCGGCTACTTCGGCCGGCCGGTGCCGGCGCAGTACTACCCGCGCACCTACAGCCGGCCGGGCTTCGTGACGCGCGGCTACGAGCCGCAGGGCGCCATGTCGGCTTTCGCCGCCGGCAACACGGTCGCCGCGGGCTCTGGCTTCTACGGCGGCGCCGACGGCAACGGCAACGGCAACGGCATAGGCTACGCCAACGGCAACGGCTACAGCAACGGGAACGGCTACAGCAACGGTAACGGCGCGGCGCTCACCCCCGACTGCAGCCAGTGCAACGGCGTGGTGCCGCCCCCGGGCGCCAGCGCCGAGCAGCCCGAGCCGGAGGCGGAACCCGAGTCGCAGCCGCAGCCGCAGCCGTTGCCGGAAGCCGCTCCCGCCCCCGCGCCCGCTCCCGGCTCCCAGGAAGAGCCCGGCGTGTCGCAGGAGCAGCCCGCGCTGCCGCCGCCCTCCGCCGAGGCTGACGACTCAGACTTCCCCAGCGACCAGCCCGCCACGCCCGCTCCCGTAGCGCCGCCGGCGTCCGCCGAAGTCCCAGAGCACGAGGTAAGCGCGACGCCTTCACTTGTTACCTAGCGGTGTTCTCTCCATCTCAACATCCCACTCATATCCTACACTCATTCAGCACAGTAAAATGGCCACTTAAATCTTCAACGCATTTTTTTCTAATTCATTTATTTGTTGCCTTTGGATACACCAGTACGGCCAGTCTAAACTTACCTTGCTTACAAAGCGTCAATATATTGTTCCTTCGAGGACTATTTGGAAAATAAGGTCCGATTTGGCGCTAAAATCCGATAAAGCTTTGAGGAGAAGGAGATTACTGTTTAACGTCCCGTCGACAACGAGGTCATTAGAGACGGAGCACAAGCTCGGATTAGGGAAGGATGGGGAAGGAAATCGGCCGTGCCCTTTCTAAGGAACCATCCCGGCATTTGCCTGAAGCGATTTAGGGAAATCACGGAAAAACTAAATCTGGATGGCCGGACGCGGGATTGAACTGTCGTCCTCCCGAATGCGAATCCAGTGTGCTAACCACTGCGCCACCTCGCTCGGTAATAAAGCTTTGAACATATGTGTTGGGCAGTGTCTCTAATATGCTCGTCGCTCGCGTCACGTCGGTCTTTCCAATTCTAAGCGCACAGTGAGAGCGTGAAGATGCCTAGAACAATAATGTCTCCTGCCAAATACGAGGGCCTGGTGAAAGATTTCGCGTGACGTTGTGCAGCCTACATAACATAACTGTCAACTCTTTCCTTCTCAGCCGCACTCTGCAGGTGCCATATGCTCCTGCAGATTTTTCGATGGGAAGTATCTGATCAACCACAATACAGCCCGTAACTGGCTTCCTCTGAATTTCATCTCCGCTTACACGAACCACTGACTATGAAAACAACATTTTGGCACAGACAACGAGCTGTGGCCAAACGTAGGGAATTAGCGGAAAGCACAGACGGCTGCCTTCTATGAAGAGGGTGTTAGAAAGCTGGTACAACGCTAAGACAACTGTCTGAGTCGCAGCGGTGACTTGCACCTGAAACTTGTAGCTAACTGTTGCAAACATTTTCACACTGGTTTCCATTTCGCGACCAATCGGACCTTGCTTTCCGAATAGACGTCGTACAATTTCTTGCAAATTTAAAACAAACTTCTGTGACATGGTGAAAAATATAGAAATAAATACAGTGGCTTCTTAGGTTAACCAACAGATATCTAACAAACAAGCAGGCTTAATAGTCACAATTCATTCCCAACTTTTAACACTAATTCTACAAGCAATTTATAAATGTCTATATGCATTGTAGTCAGAAGTGTTAACACATTCGAAGGAGGTTCTCGATTCATGTAGACCAGCTCCATAAGTAGGCAGTCTGATTCTCTTCTATATCGAGGGCAGCCAAATTAGGTGTGGCTGACGTCCCGGTTCTCCCCACGGTCTGATGGTATGATGTGAAGTTTGTAGATGTGTTGACGGTAACAACCGTGGTCTACCTTCAGACTGGCAATGATCCTTACAAATTGCGTCTCGTTCCCTATGCCAGTTGGGTTACATTTCATAACGCATTTTTCAGCACACTATTCGGCCCTCGGTAGATGTAGGTGGATTTGTTTGTACAAGGTACCCTTGTGCAGATCTTCGGTCTCCTACGCCTTCTTACATTCGTTTTTGGCCATGTCTCCAATTACAGCGAGAAGATCATGCGCTGGAAAGGCGTCGTTCTTATACTCCATTCGTTGTTACGTCCTTATGCAACTAACTAGTTTTTCATGTCCGCTTGATCCACAATGATGATACTTCCGTACTGGTTTTATTCAGGTCTGATACAGGAGCAACTGATGTCAGTGTTTGCACAGCGGAGAATCCGTGATTATTACGATACGGTTATCTGCTACTCTTATGCCGTATCTTAGTGCTCTCTCAATGGCTAGGAAGTCAGCCGTGAAAATTGACGTCGCTTTTGGGAGGCGAAATAGTTCACTCTTCTTCCTTTTAATATCTACAAAACCCCAGACGACAGAGTCCAAGTATTTAGACCATCAGTATACACACATGCAACACCTATCCATTGTTCGAGAACACTTTCTAAATTGCTGCTATTGATTACTAGGCTTTCAGAGTAGCCCACATTAATACGTACGTCCAGCAGCTTGTTGACGTGTTCCTAGCCTTGCTCAAAGTATGCTAGTAGTAGAGTTCTCCGAATGAATTTCTGGACTTGTCTACCGTTGAAATTTCCCGCACAAGTGGTGGTGTTGATTTTCGGTCCAGTAACAGTTGTTTCAACGTCTTTATCTTCCTACAGTGTAACTGCCTTTAAGAAGCACCATTATAGCCTCATGTCTTATATTCAAATCTTCATAACGTATGCTTAAAAGTAATTCCTCTTTCCGCGAACATTATCGCGATGGCAGCAGAGTGACTGAGACGAATTGTCTTACTTTTTCTTTTTTCACTAAACTCTCTCTGCACCTACGTTCCTATTGCTCTGATTGTAAGAGAATGCACTAACATTATTCTAGACTTTATCGTCTCTGTTTCGTTGATGGTCTCTGGAATTCAGTTTACAGCCGGCCGACGTGGCCGAGCGGTTCTAGGCGCATGTTCGAATCCTGCCTCGGGCTTGGAAGTGTATGATGTCCTCAGGTTAGTTAGGTTTAAGTAATTCTAAGTTGTAGGGGACTGATGACCTCAGATGTTAAGTCCCATTGTGTTCAGAGCCATTTGAACCATTTGAATTCAGTTTACGAATATTTATCCAGTCACTACCGTCCATTAATGTACATACACCACCAAGTTCGGCCTTTTATACTCATTTTTTGATTTGTAATATTCCATCATTTGTCACAGTCATCTTTTAAATGCGTTTATCTCTTAATTATTCTGGTTCTTAAGGAAAAATCTTGTTGAAAGACGATCAGGAGGTAAAGTACCGTCGCGTATCGGATTATCACAGTCTGAACACACTTTCAGATTAAACAGGATTCAGCAAAAAATCAAATGAGTTTTTGAAAGATATCATCCAGTCATTTATATTGAATGCAGGGAAGCCACGGAAACATTAACCTGGAGTCGAACCATGTGTCTCCCGAATGCAAGTGCAATGCAGTGAAAACACCCCATCGGTTTGCGAGTTTTCCATATGAAAATTATCTGTCATGTGACGGAAAGAAACTCACAGGCCCTCGAGGTGTCTCATTGTCATCTAGGATAGACTAAGGGTATAATACGCTGCTCTGCCTTATTTCTGTTTGCAACCTTAAACCGATACTACAGACACAAAACATACTGCGTGGCGACGTCTGAAAAGTGCATAGTATTTAGTTTGATATGGATTTTAAAGAAACTGCAATTTATGAGCATATTTATATTTATAAACTCCAGTTGCTAATACGACGTGTCTCCTTGACGTAGGGAAATATTACTCTTCAAACTGTCAGGATTACATGACAAAACAGACCAAACACATTGTGAAGAACCATGTGACCTTAAAAATTAGGTAACCTTCTGTCGTAATAGCATCTGATCGGGCATGTATTCGCTCAAACTGTGGTATAAACACACGATAACTTGCAACGTTTTGGAATATATTCTATTACCCATGCTTTTCGAAAAATAATAGACACTTGACGTCAAAAATGCTATTACTAACACCTGTCACTAAGAAAGGTCGCAATGACAAACTCGAAGTGTGGCCATGAAAGTTTGATTCTAATCGTATCTTAAGTTTCAGTTGTTTTCTCTGGAATCAATACAGCCAAATTGAAAAGGTCTGTTAAGAAAATATCACTACGGATTCTTTTTACGAGTACCCACTTTGAACAAGTGCTCCACTTAAATGACTCACTATCATCGGTAGACTAAGACTGAAGTCCATTTATGTCCTAAGGAAGGATAAAAGTTAGCTCACCAGTATTCCACTTGTTAATACTGACTTCTGTAAATCGGTGTTACTCCTTCTCCTTCTGGATATATTGTGATAACAAGTAATCAAATAAAGATTAATAGGTTGCACAATGATGGTATTTAAGTAACTAGAAGTTTTGCTTGTGTAAAACTGAGCCTTCATTTCTCCTGAAAAGGATGAATGCTCCTCACTCCAGTCTTCAGACGAAAGAAAACTCCTTGGCAGCACCAGGAATCTAATGTGGATCCTTTGTGTACCATTCAGACGATGTCTGTCTCGAGAGATCAAACAAAACTTAAACGTTAATAGCACCCACTAGTCGCTCTCAAAGGACTCCTGCATACAGAGTTCCTTCTCCGCTTCTAGCCAGAGAAACTGCTCAGAGAAGATCAGTGAGTGATAGTCGAATATTTATGATATTTTTCAATTATCATGATGTCAAATAGCTAATGCCATAAAAGTTGAGGACGAAATGAACGTGCAAGAGAAGGGAGGATGACGGTTCAAACCCGCGTCCGGCCGTTCTGATTGAGATTTTCCGTGGTTTCCCTAAATCGCTTCAGACAAAGGCCGGGAAGGTTCCTTTGAAATGGCACGGCCGACTCCTTCCCTGTCCTTCCCTAATACGATGGGATCGATGACCTCGCTCTTTGGTCCCTTCCCCCAATTCAACCAACCAAAGTTCTGTTTGTCTTCCGTGGAAAATAGTTCAACGATGAGTGGGTGGATCGTATCGCTTTTGGATCACCTGTCAGTCCTCAACACCCCTGACACCACTGACATGTGCACCCACAGCATAATATGCCTACGTGTTGCAGAGCGGTCGCGACTTTTCACACAAGCACGAGCCCAAGCCGGCAAGCAAGCCCGGCCGCAAGCGACCGGCGCAGGACAGCGCCGACGACGATGACGACGACGACGACGACGAGGATGACTTCCCGATCGGCGGGCTGCCGCTGCCGGGCAAGCGGCGCAAGGGCCA